>NC_044037.1:110507486-110824049 GCF_901765095.1 Microcaecilia unicolor
AAGGAGCCCCCACAGCAGAACAAGACCCTTGAATGGAGCCATTGCGGCCATGGGCAGGGTGCCTGGAGCTGAGCCGCTAGCTGTGGAGAATTCTGGGGTGGATGAGAAAGAGGGGGAAGATGCTGCTAGGAATTGGGAGGTGGGGAGAGGAGATGCAGAAGGAAGGCGGCAAAGAGAAAACTGAAAAGGACTGAGCAGACAGAAGGAAAGATGCTAAAACTTATGATGGAAGCTTCCCTCCGTGTTTCATGAACAACAAAGTTAGAAAACAGATTTGATTTTTGATAGTTATTAGAATATGTAATATGTTCAATTATTAAACCTGTTTCGGGCGGAAGTAAGCATTTTTAAAACTCTGGCTGCCACAGATATTTTGTACCTGAATACTGAGTGTTAGTCCATCCCTAGATACCAGTGCTGAATATTTAGGGATTGGATACTTATTTGGGAACCGATGATATTCACACCAGTACCCAGATAACTAATCAGATAAAGTTAGGACAGCCTTATTGCTATCTTAACTTTATCTGGGTAGTTTATCATTTATTCACAAATTTGATAAACTGCTTCTGATTGCAAAGCAAATTGAAGTGGTGTACAAAGCAATAAAATAACAATATAAATTGGAAAAAGAACACCATTTCTTAAAAGAACATATCAAGCATGAAGCACTCTCATTCATAAAAACAACATAAAACTGATATACAAACAGTACAGTACAATATCAAAAAATAATGTAAATAGTATAAAATAATAAAATTAAATAGTATCTCACTGTTTAAGGAAATCACCAAGCCTTACCTCTAGGGACTGAATTCAGTAGTAAACAAGTGAGTTTTTAACCCCTGAGAGAGGGAGATCATTCCATAACCTAGGTGATAGAAAATAAAATGCAGAATTCCTGGTAGCTTCCCATTTTGCTTAAGCCTGCAGGTATTATCTGTATGTAGGTACAGTAGGTATTTAGTGTTTTTTGTAGGGTTCACACATGCCGTCACAAGTTTACCAGTTAGAGTGGGATATAGGCCTGGGTCCCCCTCTCTACAGTCCACTGCACTTACCATTAGGCTACTCCTGGGACCTGCTTGCTTTTCAAATAGGAATGGCCATCATATCAGAAGCTGTCATAGAGCCTGGTATGTACTGTCATTGTCACATCTGGGAGGGGGTCAGTGACAACTGAGGGAATAAGGGAGGTTATGCCTTAATCCCTTCAGTGGTCATTTAGAGCACCTTTTGGACATTTATTCATGATTGAAACGGGTCTGGCCAAAAAGTCTTAATTTCGGCTCTAGGTGTTTTCATTTTGTTCCATTATTACAGAAAAACTAGTGCTGCCCATGTCCCACGAAAACACCCCCCCCCCCCCCCCCTCATTGAAATTTGGATGAAATGTGGAGCAAAACATCTGAAAATGAGGTGTTGAAAATCACAACTTGGATGTTTTTGAGAGAGAAACATCCTTCAGTATTTTTTGGGAAGGTTTTTGTGTTTTGACTAAAATGGTAGACACGGGGCAATAATTTGCTGGAGGTGTAGGATCGAGTTGGCTTTTTTAAACAGGAAGAATAAAGCTGCTTTCCAAGCTGGAGGGACAGTCCCAGTAGCAAGTCTGTTTGAAACAATCTGAAAAGCTATTGACGTAACATCTAAGGAAGGCAATTTAGCCATTTAGATGGAATGGAATCTGATAAGCAAGATGTCATTGTCATATGAGGTAAAGTCTGCTTTAAAAGAATTAAGTGAAGGCAGGTTAAATGACTCCCAAGTACAAGTTGGGGAAGGGGAAGAGAGATGGACAGTAACAGGTGTTTATTTCTTCTGCAGACCATCAATTTTAGAACCGAGAAATTGAGCAATATGTTTAGGTGTTGGTAAATTCAGAGCTATTCCAGAATTAGAAATCGAACAAGTCAGTTGTGAAACAACTGCAAAACGTTTGAGTAGAATTTGCAGAAGATAAAATCAGCTTAGAGATGTAATCTCTTTTAGCTTTATGAAATTGACCTGAATAAAACCTTTGCTGAAATTTACAAATACGTTTAGTTTTGAGAGAACAATGTTTCTTCCAGTACTTATTAGCTCTGAGAACCTGCCTCTTAATGAATCGAAGACCGTGATGGTACCATGGTTGATTTCTTTGTTCAAGAAAACAAGTGAAACGTAATGGAGCAACTTGGTCAAAGTATTTGTTTTAACATAGAGTTGCAACAATCAGTCTGATCAGTCAATGATATTCTGGGGAAAAGAATTTGGTTAATGGAGGAAGCGAGTTTAAGTCAGCATGACCAGTACCATAATTTTTCAGTGTGAATGGTTGGGACTGAAGATAGCAAGGTGAAATATACAAGGGCATGATTAGACCAAGAAATACTCTCAGTATTATTGCTACTAATTAAAGAGGAAACTGGCATGTTAAGGTCAAGTGACTTGCTTCACACAGTTAGACAAGGAGGCTAGATGATAGTCCAAAAACTGTGAAAACAGAACAGTATCAGCAATAACATTCAGTCACAAAAGAGCAAACAAATAGTTATCCGGTAAATAGTGTCAGACCGAGCCTCCTCTCACGGCAGTGTTTATTGAAAGATAAGCTGAAGCCAGACTCACTTCTAATTCGCTTCTAGTGCATATATGAATGCAGTTCTCCACCTTCCGGTAGCCAGCTCCCATAAGCTCAAACAAGAAAAAAAAAAACAAAGTTCATTCCAATTCCTTATGTGTCTTTAAGCAGCTGGATTAATCCATTCCCTTCACTGCTCTATTTTAATCCAGCTTCAACACAGTTCACTTTAGCCAGGCTTCAAAATACAGTTCACTTTAGCCAGGCTTTCAAACACAGTTCACTTTGGCCAGGCTTCAAAATACAGTTCACTTTGGCCAGGCTTCAAAATACAGTTCACTTTGGCCAGGCTTCAAAATACAGTTCACTTTAGCCAGGCTTTCAAACACAGTTCACTTTAGCCAGGCTTTCAAACACAGTTCACTTTAGCCAGGCTTCAAAATACAGTTCACTTTAGCCAGGCTTTCAAACACAGTTCACTTTGGCCAGGCTTCAAAATACAGTTCACTTTAGCCAGGCTTTCAAACACAGTTCACTTTGGCCAGGCTTCAAAATACAGTTCACTTTGGCCAGGCTTCAAAATACAGTTCACTTTAGCCAGGCTTTCAAACACAGTTCAGTTTAGCCAGGCTTTCAAACACAGTTCAGTTTAGCCAGGCTTTCAAACACAGTTCAGTTTAGCCAGGCTTTCAAACACAGTTCAGTTTAGCCAGGCTTTCAAACACAGTTCACTTTAGCCAGGCTTTCAAACACAGTTCAGTTTAGCCAGGCTTTCAAACACAGTTCAGTTTGGCCAGGCCTCAAAACACAGTTCACTTTGGCCAGGCTTTCAAACACAGTTTACTTTGGCCAGGCCTCAAAACACAGTTCACTTTGGCCAGGCCTCAAAACACAGTTCACTTTGGCCAGCCGGGCTTCAAAGATCCACCACCCTCATCTGTCAGCATTTACCTCCTGTCTTCCACCCACCGTATCTCTGTTGGCTATTGTTGTTTTCCCATGGACACATCAGCAGTCACTCTTCTCCCTCAGTAACTCCTGCTCCTACCTCCATCTCCTCCAGTTCTCCCTCTTCTTGTTCTAACTCCCCCCATTCTCCACCCCCTCACTCGGGTGTTCCTAGGATTGCCATATTTTGTTCTCTGAAAAAGAGGACACATGGCCCGCCCCCCTGCCCCGCCCATACCCTGTCACATATTCCCCTCCCCCGGGTCACCTCCACTCCCCTTACTATCTACTGCCCTGGTGGTCTAGTGACCTCTTCGGGGCAGGAAAGAGCCCCCCTCTTTCCTGCCTGGAGCTCTGTCCTTGCCCTGCATCCTGTTGCTGTGACGGTCTCAGGATTCAAAGTGGCCGCCGAGAGTTGAAGTCTCGCGAGGCTGCGTCAACTCTCGGTGGCCATTTTGAATCTCGAGACCGTCACAGCAACAGAATGCAGGGCAAGGCAGCGCTCCAGGCAGGAAAGAGGAGGGCTCTTTCCTGCCCCTAAGAGGTCACTAGACCACCAGGGCAGTAGACAGTAAGGGAGGCTAGGATAGGCCCACCGTCCGCCCGTTTGTCCAGAAATCCGGACAAATGGGCGGACTGGCAAAACCCGTCCAGACACCCGGACATGTCCTGAAAAAGAGGACATGTCCGGGTAAATCCGGACGTATAGTAACCCTAGGTGTTCCACACTCTCCTCAGCTGATTCCATTTCTCAATCAGGCCCCTCTCCTCCCTCCTCCTGAATCTGAAGATTTTCCCTGTCCTGAGAAAGGAGCTGATGGGATGGGAGGATGAACGAGAAGTGGAAGGACAGTGGTCCAAGCTGAAAGAAGCTATAAATAGGGCCACAAACCTTTATGTAAGGAGAGTAAATAAAAGCAAGAGAAAAAGGAAACCGATATGGTTCTCCAAACAAGTGGCTGGAAAAATAAAGGCTAAAGAGTTGGCGTTCCTGAAATACAGAAAAACTCAAGAAGAGAAACGGGGAGGAATACCGGATGAAACTGAAAGAAGCCAAGAGAGAGATATGTCTGGCAAAAGCGCATGCGGAAGAACAAATGGCTAGAAATGTAAGGAGGGGTGACAAAAATTTCTTCAGGTATATTAGTGAAAGGAGGAAGACTAAAAAGGGAATTGTGAGACTGAAAGATGCTGCGAACAGCTATGTAGATAATGATGGAGAAAAAGCAAATTTGCTAAATAGATACTTTTGTTCTGGTTTCACAGAAGAAAATCCTGGAGCAGGACCGCAATGGACTGGCAAAAGTACACGTGAGAATGGAGTGGATATAGCACCGTTCACAGAAGAGAGTGTGTATCAACAACTTAAAAATCTAAAGGTGGACAAAGCAGTGGGACCGGACGGGATCCACCCCAGGATATTGAGGGAGCTCAGAGAGGTTCTGGCGGGTCCTCTTAAAGATTTGTTTAATAAATCCTTGGAGACGGGACAGGTTCCGTGGGATTGGAGAACGGTGGAGGTGGTCCCTCTTCACAAAAGTGGTGATAGGGAAGAAGCTGGAAACTACAGGCCGGTAAGCCTCACTTCAATTATTGGAAAAGTAATGGAAGCGATGCTGAAGGAAAGGATAGTGAATTTCCTAGAAGCAAATAAGTTGCAAGATCCGAGACAACATGGTTTCACCAAAGGTAAATCGTGCCAAATGAATGTCATTGAATTCTTTGACTGGGTGACCGGAGAATTAAATCAAGGACGTGCTATGGACGTAATCTACTTAGATTTCAGCAAAGCTCTTGACACGGTTCCCCACAGGAGGCTCTTGAATAAATTAGACAGGCTAAAGATAGGACCCGAAGTGGTGAACTGGATTAGGAACTGGTTAATGGGCAGACGCCAGAGGGTGGTGGTAAATGGAGTTCGCTCAGAGGAGGGAAAGGTGAGTAGTGGAGTGCCTCAGGGATCGGTGCTGGGGCCGATTCTATTCAATATATTTGTGAGTGACATTGCCGAAGGGTTACAAGGTAAAGTTTGCCTTTTTGTTGGTGACACCAAGATTTGCAACAGAGTGGACACCCCGGAGGGAGTGGAAAACATGAAAAAAGATCTGCGGAAGCTAGAAGAATGGTCTAATGTTTGGCAATTAAAATTCAATGTGAAGAAATGCAAAGTGATGCATTTAGGGAGTAGAAATCCAAGGGAGATATATCTGTTAGGCGGGGAGAGTCTGATAGGTACAGACGGGGAGAGGGATCTTGGGGTGATAGTATCTGAGGACCTGAAGGCGACGAAACTGTGTGACAAAGCGGTGGCCGTAGCTAGAAGATTGCTAGGCTGTATAGAGAGAGGTGTGACCAGCAGAAGAAAAGAGGTTTTAATACCCCTGTATAAGACGTTGGTGAGGCCCCACCTGGAGTATTGTGTTCAGTTTTGGAGGCTGTATCTTGCAAAGGATGTTTAAAAAAATGGAAGCGGTGCAAAGAAAAGCTACGAGAATGGTATGGGATTTGCGTTATAAGACGTATGAGGAGAGACTTGTTGACCTGAACATGTATACCCTGGAGGAAAGGAGAAACAGGGGTGATATGATACAGACGTTCAAATATTTGAAAGGTATTAATCCGCAAACGAACCTTTTCCGGAGAGGGGAAGGCGGTAGAACTAGAGGACATGAAATGAGATTGAAGGGGGGCAGACTCAAGAAAAATGTCAAAGTATTTCTTCACGGAGAGAGTGGTGGATTCTTGGAATGCCCTCCCGCAGGAGGTGGTGGAAATGAAAACGGTAACAGAATTCAAACATGCGTGGGATAAACATAAAGGAATCCTGTTCAGAAGGAATGGATCCTCAGGAGCTTAGCCGAGATTGGGTGGCAGAGCCAGTGGTTGGGAGGCAGGGATAGTGCTGGGCAGACTTATACGGTCTGTGCCGGGGCTGGTGGTTGGGAGGCGGGGATAATGCTGGGCAGACTTTTATACGGTCTGCCGGGGCTGGTGGTTGGGAGGCGGGGATAGTGCTGGGCAGACTTATACAGTCTGTGCCCCGAAGAGGACAGGTACAAATCAAGGTAGGGTATACACAAAAAGTAGCACATATGAGTTTATCCGCCCCTGAACTGCCCCAGCAAGAACTGAATAATGCAAAGGTGGTCTGAGCAGATATTCAGCAGAACCAGCTGGTTACATGCTGTTCAATATCTGTCCAAGACCCAGTCAGCAGTGGCTCCTACCTGGTTAATTTATGTTGAATATCGTCCACGTGATTATTTAAAAATTTATCAAAATGTTTTTCTTAAAGTGCATTCTATTAAGTTGTCATACAATTCCAAGTGTCTCCCTCCAGCTGCTCCCCCTGTAAACACCATAAACGTTTTATGACCAAACAGGAAGAGAATCCTTTATGATAATTCTGTATTTTATATCTGACAACAAATTTTATATCTGACAGCAACTAGAACAGAGACGGTCTGCCCTCCCGCATCGGAACCCGCTCACCCATCCAGCATCGGAGAGAGAGAGAGAGAGAGGATGACCAGGCCTCACCTCAGTTCAGGATCACACAAGACCGTGTGGCCGTGATCACACATGGTAGTGCGTCCGGTCTAACCCAGAAACGATGCCTAGGGAACGAGAGAAAGGAGATGGAGATGCCCTAAAAACAGTCGCAACGGGACTCAAACCTCGGCAGCACAGGTGATGATTACCCCAGGCCTCTCAATTCCTACCTCCAACTCATTGCTTAGATCTAATGGCAATACAACCAAATAACATACTTGCCAGCATCTGTAGAACCCACACATCCTGCACCCCTCGGATGTGATATGGCACTCTCCAGACACAACCGGGAGCTACCTCAACCCGCAGGAACACTTCCCACCTGCACTACACTATCTCTCCAGATAGCTACCTCAAACCAGTGACACAGCACTCAGAACCATGGAGCCTCTGCACTCTGGGGCAACCCCTCTGAACATCTAACTGTGAGTAAACTATATGTGTCTAGCCAAGAAAGAAACTCAGGAGTGCTCTGAGGTGCCAGTACTCATCTAATGATATTGACTCCTACAGTGGTAACAAGTAGCAGACGGAAACAACTCATCTCACCCAGAACTAACCCCCTCCCGTTCGAACACAGCTTACTAGAGGCCAAACTGAACTGATCCAAAATGAATATCATCAAATTATTCCTAGCTATCTACTCCGTATCACTGATCATCTAACACTATCCACCCCACTCGCAGAAAACAACGTCATACCCATATTACACAATTACCAAAGACTGACCAAACACCCCTCACATCAACAGACTGACAATAACCACAATAAAGGAAGAATGCCAACACGCGGACAACATCAACAGAACGGAAAGAAAAATCAAACCAAACACACAAACAGAGAAACAACAAGTAACAAAAATACACACCACCCCAAACACAACATTTCTTCCCGAGGGCAACATTCCGTAACCTAATACAATCAATGGTACTAAGCCATGCAGACTACTGCAATGGAATTTATGCAGGATGTAAAGAGCAACTCATAAAGAAACTACAGACCGCTCAAAACACAGCAGCCAGGCTTATATTTGGAAAATCGCGATTTGAAAGCGCCAAACCCCTCCGAGAAAAACTGCATTGGCTCCCAATTAAAGAACGTATAACTTTCAAAATCTGCACCCTGGTCCACAAAATTATCTATGGCGAAGCCCCGGAATATATGACCGACCTTATAGACCTGCCAACCAGAAACACAATCGGACCATCACGAACATACCTAAATCTTCACTACCCTGGCTGCAAGGGACTCAAGTACAAATCAACTTACGGATCCCGCTTCTCCTACATAAGCACACAACTGTGGAATGCACTACCAAAAGCCATAAAAACAACGTACAACCGCCTTAGCTTCCGGAAATCATTAAAGACCATCCTGTTCGAAAAGGTACACCCTACTGACCCAACTTAAGTGCCCAAACCCAGCAACACAACAAAACCAAAGCCCGTAATGATCACTGTATAACTCTTCTTCTCTACGATTCTCCTAATGTGTCTGTAACACATGAACCTCTTTGATAATAACATCACTTTGTATTTGTTTCATCACCGGAGGCGACTAACGCCTCACGGTACTATGTAAGCCACATTGAGCCTGCAAATAGGTGGGAAAATGTGGGATTCAAATGTAACAAATAAACTTGGGCTGGCCCCACTTGGCCTCACAAACCCCTTAGTGCTCTCCTCGATGAGCCTCTGTGATCAGGAAGTGGAGTAGTCACCTCATGATTAGAGCAGTGGGCTGAGAACCAGGGCAACCCAGTTGAAATCTCACTGTGGCTCTTTGTGATCTTGGGCAGTCACTTAACCCTCTGTTGCCTGAGGGGACAGGAAGTACTTAGTTTTGAGAGCTTTGGCGTTTGCAGGTGATCTTTAAGAAATTTGTTTTAAAAACCAAACTTGTCGATTAGTCAAAACAAACCAGCCAAAAATGGCCACTGACCGGTTAAATTGCTTGTTCAGGGCTCTCTGCTAATTTTCAGCGGCACTTAACTGGTTAACACCGCTGAAAATAGCGGTTGGCGCCTAAGTGAAAACTAGCTATTTGGGGGGGGGGGGGGGGGGGGGGGGGTTCTGGGAGCAGAGTCAGCACTTGGCTGGTTAAGTGCCATATTCAGCACTTAAACAGTCAAGGTAACCACATAAATGGGACTGCATAAAACAGTCCTATCTTTATGTGGCAACCCATGGCCAGTTAAATTCTGAATATCAACCAAACCAGCTGGCACCATATAAACTGGATATTCAATGCTGAATCCTGGACATGGCCCGATATTGAATATCAGCAAAACACTCACTGTTGGTGGCTGAATATTTACCTCTTAATTGTTAACTGGCCCCTGAGGATGAAGTTTTGCAGTATAGCTTTTCATAGACTATGTTTATCAACCACATCTTAAAAGGAAGCAAAGCAATGAAGAACCCTTCCAACCGCAACCTTTTCCTTTCAGGCCCACTGCTTGTCATCTGACAGTGAAGCATGACATGTATAAGCAATTGGACACTGCTGGAGGAAGAATGCTGAGTGTAACCACTTACTAGTCATGCAGCTTTTATAAAAGTTTTCTTTGTGTCGAAAATACCACAGGTCGTCTTTCAGTTGTTCCAAAGATAAAGGCAGTTCCTTTAATAGCTCAGAGATGTCACCTCAGCAATGGCACTGTATAGTATAAAAAGAATGGCCAGTAAACCTTATTAAAGTAAGATTATTGGGCAGTAGAAAGTAATAAGGTTGTTACGGAAGGCTTTTCTTTGACAAATGATTTGTTTATAGGCAGATGTATGTCTGTCCACAGTTCAGTAAAGGCATTTTATTGCTGTTATCAATATCTGGGTGATTCCTAAGATATTACTAGACATAATACTCAAAACAAAGGAAGCATCACTTGTTCAAAATAATTTTACTTACCTATGCATTAATATTGAGCTTTATCATCACTGTTTTGAACTATGACAAGATGAGATAAGTACGTGGCCGAGAAGCTTATTTAAAGTGAAATGAAATGATATTTATTTTTTTAATAAGGTTTCCCAATTTCTTACAAGCATATCACTTGTTACAGAAAAACAGCATAATATAAATATTAAGGAAATAAGCAAAAAGAAAAATTATACATGCTTTCTTAGACCTCAACTAGAGGGGGGGGGGTTACAATTTAGTGGAGTTATATACAGGTAAATAACACAAATATGCATAATGCGGTTTATGTGTGTAATTCGTCGCATATCATTTATCCAATTCTACATTAAGCTGTTTCATATCCAGAAAGGATTTTAGCTGGTCTGAGTCATAAAATACATACTGTATCCCACTAAACCTGACTAGGCATTTGCAAGGGTACGCTAACAAAAATGAACCACCCAATTTAAGGACATCCTGCTTCAATGCCAAAAATCATTTTCTACGTTCTTGGGTTACTTTAGTAACATCTGGAAATATCTATATTTTTGTTCCATAAAAAGGAACCTTTGAAAATTTAAAGTATAGTTTTAATATTGCATTGAGGTCTTGTTCAAACACCAGTGAGACCAAAAGGGTGGCTCTTTCCGGAACTATTTCAATCGATTGTTCTAGAATTTCTGACAGATTGTTAAAGTCTATACCATCCAAACCTTCTTTCTTTCCCTTTTTTCCATCTGAGCTTGTTGGAAGATAGTAAATTTTATTTATGGGAGGAATAAGTTCTTGAGGCATTTTCAAATTTTCTTGCAAATATTTTTTAAACAATTCAATAGGCGTCTTACCAGTAATTTTAGGAAAATTCAGTACACGAAGGTTTAGTCTTATTAAAATTCTCAATCTGCTCAATTTTTCTATGCATTGCCAAATTGTCTTTTATCACCATCACTTTAAATTCTTGCAATTGATCCATATCTTTTTTTTTTTTTTAATCTTTTACTTGTGTCGTCAAGTCTTCTTTAACTGTTTCTAAGTTTTTTGCCATATCCTCAATTTTCAAAGATAAAGTATTTACCTTTTCTGAAGCATTTTGAAGAGTTGAATCCATTTTGCTCAGCTTTAGCCAAATCCTCTCTAGATTGACCTCTGGAGTTGTTTCGGGTCCTTTAAGCACAAGGACCTCTCTCTCCTGGCTACTTTTCTGTGGCAAGGGTCCTCCGTCTGCTGGCTCCTTATTCCCCATATTGGGTTCTCGGATGCCTGCTCCCCTCACCACCGCTAAGGCCAGACACGGAGGGCACTTAGAATCGGGAGGCGGGGATAAAGATGTTTCAAAGCCCATGAGGGGCTCTGCTCCACAGGATGCCCCTGCGGCAGGCGACCCTGTCTCTCCACTCTGTGACGGGCGCGTCAGGAAACGCTCCATACTACCCTGAAGTGGAGAAGAAGAAGCTGCGGGCAGCGGTGGAAGCCTCACAGCTCCTTTTCGCTTTGTGTGTGGAATAGAGGAATCGTTTCACCCTCAAGCAGTAAGGAGTGGCTTCACTGAACACGCTCACACTTCCGCCATCTTGGTAACGCCCACGCAGCAGAAACTTTCATGAAATTATATTTAAGTGGAACAGAATAATCCATAGAGTAACATTGGACAAATGGGCATATTGGAAAGCACAATTTATCTTTAAATTTCTTTATTGATTTTCAATTTCACAAGTACAACAAACTTGCATAGGAAACACAGAAGGCAATAATTTCAAGAATCAATTACAATACATTTCCTTGTCTAAAATATGACAATTTTCATTCTTCCTTAGACCTCAAATATAGGAGAGAGGGGCAGTTAAGAAACGTTGAGGAGAAAATTTTTTTTTTAAACATAACTATGTTGAATAAATCGGCTAGCCTTTATTCCACTTACTATCTTAATTGGTTTGATGTTGTTATACCGTGGGGGTCTGAATCTTCTTAGCTTCCACAAAAACTTTTAGCTGATATGGGTCAGAAAAAAACATACTTATTTCCCTGGAAGTTAACTCTGCACTTACAGGGATAAACTAACAAGAATGATGCTCCCAAAGCTTTAACATTCTTTCTTAAATCCAGGAATTGTCTCCTTCTCTCCTGAGTTGCCTTCGCAACATCAGGGTACATCCAGATTTTTTGTCCATAAAACAATTTAACAGAATTCTTGAAATATAACTTAAACACATGATTCAAATCTTTCTCAAATACAAATTGAACTAACAATGTTCCTCGGTCTGTAATCTCAAAGTTTGAGTCCTCAAGAAATGCAGTTAAATTTTGAGGTTTCTGAGCCTCCCCTTGTAACAATCCTACAGAGTCCACAGATGAGACTTTCTTTTGGGGTAAATAATATATTTTTGTATAAGGAGGTAAAGTTGAATCTGGTAACTGCAGGATATCCTTCAAGTACATTGAAAATAGCTCACTCGCTTTCAATAAAGAAGAAATGGGAAAGTTCAAAAGTCTCAAATTCAAACGTCTATTATAATTCTCCATTGACTCAATTTTCCTATGAATTATTTGTTTGTCTTTAATTAAAGCCGTCACTGAGGATTTTAAACCGATCATTTCCTCATGTGTCTTTTGTGTTTGGGCATCCACATCGTTCTTAATTTTTTCCAAAGATTGATCAAATTTTTCAATTTTACTCACTATTGCAGCAAACTCTTTTGTTGAGTTTGAAACAGCTAACGTCAGTGCCTGTACTGCCTTCCAGACCGCCATCATGGTAATCTCTCCTAGTTCTTCCTGGGACCCTAAGTCCTCCCTGTCCGATCTTTGAGGTGCCTTGTCGACCGAAATCCCACTGGCAGCGCCTTCCGCATCCAGCGGGGTTTCAGGCCCTCGAGACGAAGCAGGGCAAGGAGGCGGAACCAACTCCGGCGGCGTGAGAGAAACCTCGCAGCCCAGGAACGCCGACGCTCCTCCGTCAGGGCTCAACAGCGGGCTCGCCATGCCGGTCACTGGTGGAAGATTCTGCCAGAGTCTATCGAGCGATTGCTGCACTGGGGTCGACGCCATAACCTTCGGCATCACGCTTTTCGTCGCCCCTTTCCTCTTGGTATGTGGCATATTGTTGAAGGAAAAAATTTTCAGCGTCCGTTCGTTTCCGCTGGCAGTGCTCAGGCAGCCATCTTGTAACGCCCCCCGTATCAGTGATCTCTAAATAGTGGAAAGCACAATTTATTCTTTTTGCTTTTTAGTGGGTAATGGACTTTTTTTTTCCTTAACAACCAATGATGAAATAAGTTCTTGTCTACAATGTCAATGCGATACTTCTTGACTGCTATTTTCCTGATACTAGGGTTCAATGTGGTGTAGATTAATATGGAATAAAAATGAAATAAAACAGTAACAATCTCACACGACATGACAATCGGGCCCTTTTACTAAGCCACGTAAATGCCTATGCATGCCAATTTGGAACTACTGCGTGGCATGGGCTGTAATTTCATTATTTATGCATGTCCACTACGCTCGCTGGAAAATATATTTTATTTTCTGGCGTGCGGCGCTAACCAGGCGGTAACCGGCATTGTACGCGTGCTGATGATTACCACCCGGTTAACGTGCGGACATTACCGCTAAGTGAATGGGTGTCAGTAAGGTCTCAGGCCCAAAATGGATGCTGCCAATTTTCATTTTGCCTCCCGTCCATTTTTGGCCAAAAGAAAGGCTTTTTTTTTTTTGCAGGTGTGGTGAAAAACGGACCTGCGCTTGTCCAATACACGTGTCTACACCAGTGCAGGCCACTTTGGCGCACCTTAGTAAAAGGACCCGTCAGAACAATATCAGTAAGGAAAATTAGGTCCAGACAAATAGAAATGTTTTTAATATCTTACAAAACTTAAACTAAATTTGTTGCACTCAAATCATTAACGGAAGAGAATTCCCAGTTGGGGATAATAATTACTAAGAAAATAGTATTAATTATCCTTATAAGGTGCATATCACTAAAGAAAGGGCACAGAATCATCTGGTCCTGCAGTCATCTAGAATGGCCAAATAATGTTTTGGAAATCATACTAATTAATAGGTGAGATGTAAGACCATGAATAATCTGAAACAACAACAGAATGCCTTAAATAATATATGTTCGGCCAGTAGAAGCCAGTGTAATTTTAACTTGCACCCTGAAATGCTGGTAAACTTATTTACTCTGAAATAAGTCTTAAAGGCAGTATTCTGAATGAGTTGAAGCTTTTTAAGACATTTAGAACATAGCCCCAAATAGAGTACATTATAGTAATCCAGATGAAATAATATCATCTGGACTAAAGTGAAAAGTGACCAAATTAACCATAGCTGACTCATTTTAAACAGCGTTTTCTTCCAAAAGTGATTGACCCGGGCACCATAAGAGAATGAGAAGTCCAGTCTAACAAGGTGTGTTTATAAGAGCAAATTTAAATGAGGTCTTTTTTTCTCCACTATTTTTAAAAAAAATGATATTTAAAATATTTGATTAATGCATATGCAATTAAAATTATTTTGAACAAGTTGTGCTTCCTTATTTTGAGTGTTATGTTGAGTAAAATGGTGTGGCAGCTGTGTTAGTTCACTTTTAAAGGTAATAAATAGAAATAAAACAAAACATACAACAGGAAATAAGATGACACCTTTTTTGTTGGACTAAATACATTTTTTGATTAGCTTTCGAAGGCAACACTTCATATCAGAAATGAGCAAATGTTGACATATATCAGAATATATAAGTGAAACAGAAAAGCATTCCATTGACAGTCTCACAGGAAGAGGTTGGGGTGGGTTAGGTGAGGAACAGGGAGTGATGGATGGGTGATACATAGGTGACAAAGCAGTATAATTTTATGGTTTATAATGGGATAGAAAATTCAGATTTTAATTCCTGTCTGGTGGATGTCAAAATATTTCATTTTGACTTCAAAGGTCTTATGATTCTGGATTGTGTTACAATTTCCTTTTAAGTATTCTCACCGTAAAATCACTCAGTGTTCTGTTTTTCTAAAGTGCTGTCCTATAGCGGTGACATTGTGATGTTTAATATGATGTCTGTGTAAATTGATTCTTGTCTTTAGCATCTGGCTTGCCTCTTCAGTATAGCACACTTCTTCACACTTTTAGTTTTGAATTATATATACCACATGCTTGAAGATGAGCATTTGAAGAATCCCCTTATGCTGAATGTTTTTCCCCATACTGTGGGATCCTGTGAAATGTGGTGACACAGTTTATTTATGTATGTGTTATGTTTAGTGAAGTATTATTTTGAACACTCAAATCTCATTATTTTGTAGTTGTGATCCCTAAGTCAGCCAGAAATACTTACATCAATGTTAATAGCATTTTAAAAAACATTTAGATCACATGAAAAGGCAGCTGTCATGTGTCCGTACTCTTTGTTTGAGTAAGACAAGCCATGGCTAACGTTCTTCTGCGATTGCCACTGTTCCTCCAGTTAGTTTTCCTTACAAGTATCAGAATACCAGTTAGCTTTGATGGAGTCTTTATGCCA
Organism: Microcaecilia unicolor; assembly: GCF_901765095.1. Lineage (NCBI taxonomy): Eukaryota > Metazoa > Chordata > Amphibia > Gymnophiona > Siphonopidae > Microcaecilia > Microcaecilia unicolor. The sequence goes on from NC_044037.1 coordinate 110,522,966, forward strand.
GTATCGGTAATAGCACTAGGGATAGAGAAAACAAATATAATGGCTATCTCTTCCTCCCAATACTGTTCACCGACTAGTAACATATTACCAAATAAAGCAGCCCTTTTACTAAATGGCGGTAGGCACTAGCATGTTCCTGCCGTGTGCCAAAGAACACTGCCACAGGATGCGCTGAGGCACCCGGCGGTAGTTTTCCGATCACCAAGTGCAAAGCCCATACTAAAAAAAATGTTTTTTTTAGCACGGGGGCATGTTTAGAGGCGGAGAGTAGGCGATTAACTTGCCACATGCTGCTTGATTAGTGCAGGAGCCCTTACTGCGTAGTAAATAAGTGGCAATAAGGTCTCATGTGCTAATTGGGAAATCAGTGTGTGGCATTAAGGGAAAAAAGAAAAATGCAGCCATTTTACTGCAGTAGCCTAATGGTTAGTGCAGCGGGCTTGGATCCAGGCAATCTGGGTTCGATTTCCACTGCAGCTCCTTGTGACCTTGGGCAAGTCACTTAACCCTCCATTGCCCCAGGTACAAAAACATAGTTTGTGAGCTCCCTAGGGATAGAGAAAGTACCTGTATATTATGTGTACAATGCTGCGTACGTCTAGTAGCGCTATAGAAATGATTAGTAGTAGCCTTAGCACATGGGAAATCCACTCACTAAGAATAGCGCTGGCCACTTTTTAGATCGGCTTAGTAAAAGGGCCCCAATGGTAAATGACAGTGTAATACAAAGCACTAGCTCAAACTCATTTGAGATCAGTCACAGCTGAAATTCATTTCAGATCAGCAGTACCATGATGGGTTCTGACATGGAGCTGCATTATGAAGAAGTCCATGTCAGCGAAGTGATACATGGGCAGGCAGTACTTGAACAGCAGTGTGGGTTACTCAGCTCCAGTTTTACCTGGAAGGGGGAAAGGGTAAGCATGCATAGCACTTTTAAAAGGGCATTTTGCTTTTAACTAAGTAAAAGCCATCAGTAACAGCAAATGGCAGACTGCACGGAGGACTAATTTAAAACTCAAAATATACAGAAAATATATTAAAACTAGTAAAAAAAAAAAAAAAAGGCCCGTTTCTGACACAAATGAAATGGGCACTAGCAAGGTTTTCCTCAGAGTGTGTATGTTTGAGAGAGTGTGTGTGAGAGTGACTGTGTGAGAGAGAGAGTGAATGTGTGTGTGTGACAGAGTGAGTGCGAGTGTGTGTGAGAATGAGAGTGTGTGCGAGTGCGTATGTGAGCCACAGTGAGTGTGAGTGTGTTTCAAACAGATACAGTGAGTGTGAGAGAGAGTGTTCGTGTGAAACAGAGTGTGAGAGTATGTGTGTGATACACTCTTGCTCTCACAGAGAGTCTGTGTATGAGATCAAGAGAGTGTTTGAGAGTGACTGTGTGACACATAGAGAGTGAATGTGATACAGTGTGAGACATAGAGTGTGTGGTAGACAGTTTTGAAAGTGAGAGAGACACTGTGTGTATGCCAGAGATACCTCCCCCCCTCTCTCTGTGTGGGCGCAGGACCCCCTCCCTCTCTGTGGTCGCAGGACCCCTTCCCCCTCCTCTCAGGTCTCAGGCCTCCCTCTCCCCTCCGTATCTGGTCTCAGGACCCCTCTCCCCTCTTTCTCCCCCTCCCAGGTCTCTGGACCCCCTCCCCTCTGATCTCAGGACCCCTTCCCCCTCTGTTGTCTCAGGCCCCACCCCTTCACCCCCCCCAGGGTGCCACCGCTCCTCCCCCCCCCCCCCCCCCCCCCCCAAGGTCGCCGCAGCCACTGCTCCCCTCTCCACTCGAGCAGCAGTGGCCGGTACAAAGACAAAAAAACCAAATTGAACCTGCAAAAATGCTTTTAAAAAGGAAGCGGGGCACCGCAGGTAGCCATCGGCTGTCAGCTCTGCATCTGCTTCTCCTCTCACCTCTCATGTCACTGCCTCTGGACTATCCCCCACCATCCCCTTATGCTCCCCCACCATCCCCTTATACCCTCAACCTACACCTCCCAGGGCCGTGCCTAGGGTCTCCGGCGCCCCGCTGCAGTTGGCCCCGCGCCCGCCCCCCGAAAACGATCGCTACACTACCCGCCCTCTTCTCCCCAGATCCTTTTCTTTTTTTTTTTTGTTTAAATCTACCTCTGTCCGGCGGCAGCGTAGCGTTAGTGAGAAGGAGGCGGCGCTCCCCCGCCCCGTGTCAGTCTTCCCTTCGCTCAGTTCCCGCCTTCTTCTGACGTCATGTCAAAAGAAGGCGGAACTGAGCAAAGGGAAGACTGACACGTTGGGGCTGGGGAGCGCTGCCTCCTCACTAACGCTACGCTGCCGCAGGACAGAGGTAAATTTAAACAAAAAAAAAAAAGGAAAAGGATCTGGGGAGAAGAGGGCGAGGTAAGCATGGTGCGGCGGGGCGCCCTCCTGCCATGCTTACCTCGCTTACCGTGTTGGCACAAACGCAAAAGCAGATGCCTGAAGCACTTTTAACAGTACTGGGCCTTGCTGAAGTAAGACTTTTAAACTGGAGTACGAAACTTTTTAAAAATTTTGTTATTCCATTACATTTTCATATACTGTTTACTACGAAAACTTTGATATAGATCAGGTAATTGTTGGAGTAAAACTCGTTCTGTAAAAAATTATTCAGTGCTTAATTCATTTGGGCAAACTTATGCATAACAAAATTTCCTGACATGTTACAATTCTGACTTCGGATTCGGAATACGCACACTGAATTTAGTATAGGACAAATGGTTTTTGCCCAGTAGCACACGAAAAAATTTTTTTTGTTGTGCTGTGTAATCATTATTGCCCATATATGTTAACCAATGTGATAATGTGTTCTGTCATTTAAAATATGATGGAAAATTGGCTTCACAATACAAGACATTCACACAATTTACAGAATTGCTGCAAACTGAACTACTCATCTTGTATTTATACTTACAAGGTTGACAGTAAAATAAAATGTAGTATTGCTCTTGGAAGTTAAAAAACTTTGCAAGGATAATGAACTGACTTGGGGAGCTAAAAAGTCTTTTATTCAACAAGGACCGCTGTTCAGCAGCAAAAGTTATACCTGATATATTGACTACATGCGATTCCACTGGAACTGAATCCAAGTTATTGGTCTGTTTTCATGGTTTTTAAAGTGGATGTGGATTTGTCTTTACTTGAGTTTTAAAAAATTTCAAAAGCTGTTTATAGTTCCTCATCCATACTTCTACACAATTCATCTGTTGTAGAATCAAGTGTTACATGTTTGGCAGATGACAATTTGACCTTTTGCTCGATCCAGGCAGTGGCATAGCCAGACTGCCAATTTTGGGTGGGCCTGAGCCCAAAGTGGATGGGCACAAAATTTCTCTCTACCCCCCTCCCCCAGCAAAATTTAGTCACACTAATCAGATGCATTTGTCACACAGGGGTCAAGTGCTGCTTTTCAGTGCATCAGGTTTCAGAAAATAATTTATTTAATAGCCTAACACCCTTTTCAATGAGCTTTCAGAGGCGAAAACCTCCTGCCGCAGGTCAGTATAATGCTGTTATGGTATCCTCTCCTGACCTAAGGAAGTATTGGTCTCTGAAATGTTATTAACACAGGTACCATATTACTTGATCCTACATTAAAAATAAAATTATTTTCTTTACCTTTGTTTTATGGCCATTTACTTTTTCTCATTATGTTGCTCCCAATCTCTCCATTCTGCTTTCCTTCATTTTCGCTTAACTCTTCTGTGCCATTTGTCATTTTCTCTCCCTTTTCTTTGCTTTCTTCAATATTTTTCAGCCTCTCTCTCTGTCCAGATTTAATTCATTCTTACTATCCATTCTTTAATTTCCTTCTTTTTCCTTCATCTACCTATGGCTTTTCATCTTTTTCTCACCCTTGTTCTCCCCATGCCCCTTCCTCTTATTCTCCAGTCTTTCTCTACTGCCCTTTTCCATCCAGCAGCTCTCCTCTTTCTCTCCCCATCCTTCCAATGTCTCCCCTCTTTCTTTCTGCATCCTTCCATCCAGTGTCTCCTCTTTCTCCCTACCCTTCCATCCAGTGTCTTCCCTCTTTCGCTCCCCATCCTTCCACCCATCTACCCTCTCTCCTGATCCTTCCATCTAATGTCTCTCTCCCCCTCCTTCTATCCAGTCTCTCTCTCTTTACCCTTTTCTGTTCAGTGTCCCTTCTCTCTCCACATCCTTCTAATCTCTCCCCTTTCTGCATCCATTCATCCATCTCCCCCTTTCTCTCCCCATCCTTTCATCGTATCTTTCTCTCCCCATCCTTCCATCCATCTACCCCCCTCTCCCGATTCTTCCATCTAGTGTCTCTCTCTAGCCCCTTCTTTCCATCCAGGCCCGCCCACCCAACACAGACCTGCCAAGTCTCCCATGAAAAACACGGCACCAGCTCCTATTTCCGGCCACTGCTGCTTCTGTGGAGAAATTCAGATTTACTTGGTTTAAGAAGTTCCATATAGATGAAATGGGTTTTAAAAAGGGATTTATCTATACCTGGATACAGGGGCGTAGCCCAGGCCCAGCCACTTTCCCTCCAGGCCCACCCAACCTGCCAAGTCTCCCGCGAAACACGGGGCGCCAGCTCCCAGTTCCAGCCACTGCTGCTTCTCCTATTGAGGCTAAAAAATCAAAAGAGGTAATTTAAACAACCCAAAATGTTTTTAAAAAGCAAGTGCGGCACCACAGGCAGCCATAAGGCATTGGCTATCAGCTCTGCAGCTGCTCCTCTCACCTCTCACGTCACTACCCCTGGACTAGAACCCCGGAGGAGTGCAGCGACGTGAGAGGAGCGGCTGTAGAGCCGACAGCCAATGCCTGATGGCTGCCTGCGGTGCCACGCTTGCTTTTTAAAAACATTTTGGGTTGTTTAAATTACCTCTTTTGATTTCTCCACTAGATTTTTTTTTTCTGATCAATTTCAAAAATGCAATATCAAGAAATATATCTTGTACATAAATAGCAGAAATAAAGGGAACAATTTATCAAAAAATTAACATTTATTTTATTTACAGTAATTTGATATTTCATCCCATTCTGTTCGTTCTTGGAGAGTTTTACCATAAACTTTCAGGTAAAGCATTTCAGAGTGTAGGAACCAAAAAACCAAAATAGGAACTGTGAGGCTTGCCCAGTTTTAAAACCGTTGGAGATTATAGTCAAAAGGTTTGCCTGATATGACTGTAAAGAACATGAAGGAATAAGCAATGAGTTCAGATAGATTGGAACCCCTGAAAAAGGGCCCAGTGGATCAGCATCAAGGTCATAAATTTAATTCTGCTTTTAATAGGTAGCCAGTGTTCATCGTGAGGGGAGTAATTTGATCTGCATACTTTGCATTATTCAATATCGTAACAGTTGTATTCTGCAGTTGTATTCTGCAGCAGCTGAAGTCTCATCAGTAAACTGGGAGAAGGACCACTAAAAAGCAAAAACAATACTAGGAAGAGGCACAAAATACGGCTGATAGCTGAGAGACTAATAGTTGAGACATTGACTTATCACCCCAACACTGGTGAAGGTAACTGTTGAAGTGGACGGGGTGCTTAACAGGAAATTTATCACTTCAGAGACAATTGAGATGCTTCAAAAATACATTCTCAGCATTTCTATATTTAGCAACACACTTAAAAGGAAATTAAAGAAAAATATTGCCCCAAATTGCAACACCCTAGGTCTCAATAACAGACATAACTGTTGTTTCTTCTATGTGGCTGTATTTGAACTGTTAAACCACAAAAAAAAGCACACCCCCTGTGTTAAAAGATGTAAAAGCCAATCTCGATCTGCTTCAAGAGGCGCTAATAAAGTGGCTAGGACTGCCTGCTTACAGAGGATTCAAAAAAAGGCTGTTATGTTCTCATCCAAACTGTCTGAAGAAATAGGCAATGTGTCAGGTTGAAGTCCAGTGTTAATGTTCATTTTAGGTACAGGGTGATATGCCCTCACAACAGCTAAAATTTGCCTCTAGGAACTTATCACATCTTGAAGATACCTTTTGAACAGGTCTTTCGGAGAAATCTTATCTTTGGAAAGATTAATCTTAAATTTGTTTTTTTTATTTTTTACCAAATTGTCAAAGTTTTCAATTTTATTATGTAGTAAGGTGCATGGACAGTTTGGGAACAAGGCCTTATGTTCGCTGTTCCCTCTAAGCTGAGTGGGAGTCCTCCACCTATGGTCCTTCAAGTGAGGGGTGCTGTTTCAGTATCACATTTGTTTGCTTTATTTTTTGTCTACTAGATTGTAAGCTCTTTGAGCAGGCCTGTCTTTCTTCTATGTTTGTGCAGCGCTGCATACGCTTTGTAGCGCTATAGAAATGCTAAATAGTAGTAGTAGTAAGGGACAGGCAAGCTCTGTAGGAAGTCCCCAAGGAGGTTGGATTAAAACAGGAAATTGCATGATATCAAAAAGTTGACACACCAATTAAAACAATATATATATGGTGAAGAACTGTGCACTTATCTCGCCTCGCTGAACACTACTGAATTCTCATTGTTCCTGGGGAAGGCGTATCAGGAACAATGAGAATTCAGTAGTGTTCAGCGAGGCAAAATAAGTGCACAGTTCTTCACCATATATATATATATATATATTTTTTTTTTTTTTTTTTAAATTGGTGTGAGTCTTATAGCACTATGGTGTTGGGAAGCCAAAGAAAAGATATTTTAAAAAAAAGTTTCCCTTTACAATTGTAGAGTAACCCAATGAAAGAAGTGCTATACCACTATGTAGCAGCTTCATTGTCTGCAATAATAGTGGAAGAATATCTGAGGGCACTCTACTTAAAAAAAAAACATATTTGAAATTATATTGGTGAGTCCTGTGACAACAATCTTGTACAATATTTGGTGGCTCTTGCTCCTGGTTTGTGCGTTATATATTTGATGTTACCAGAGAAATTGATATTATTCATTCATTTTCTGTTGGCATCCTTGTTGGTAGCATTTATATTAAATCTCAGTTATAGAAACATGCCAGCTTGTGCAGCATGTGGATGTACACAGAACGGAATAACCTTGCAGTGGTTAGAGTAGTAATTCTAAATTGTAATTGGTGGGTCATTTCGATTGGTGCTGAGATGTTTTCACCAGAGGCTAGTAGTAAAGAGCCACCAAAACAGACACCGTGATAACAGTCAAAGTATACTGAGCTGTCTCAGTTAATGGACCATAGAATATTTCATCCTTTTTTGTTTTTGTCTTTGATTGCAAAACCAGACTTGCACCACATTATTTTTAAGGTCCAGTTTCTCTGCAATGGCAACTATCTTCTTCAACGAAGGCCTGTGTTGGATGGCAAAGTAGGCTTCCAGAGATCCAGTTGGGGGTAGTGGGTTTTGGGGGGGGCTCAGCAGACTGGGAGCATTTTATAAAGTCCACTGTGGTGCCCCCAAGGATGCCCTATTGCTTTCCTGGGACATCACTTACTATTCTACCTGATGCCAAGCTTTCTATTTTATCTTAATAACATCTGAGCCTTGTGTCTATTGTTTATCATTAGATTTGGGCTTTGAATTCAGATCTATAGATGAAAAGGAGGTCTCATTACATATATCTAATACCAGAGTGTTATTTTTCCATACTTCATAGCAAGAGAGTACATTTCCTAATTACCTGTCCCAATGCAACTGAAGCTTTTACTTCCTCAGTGCATGTAAATGGTTTCATCCCTGTGTGAATTCTCTGATGCCGTGGGAGGCTTTCTTTCCAACCAAAGCTTTTTCCACACTCAGGGCATGTAAATGGTTTCACTCCTGTGTGTATTCTCTGGTGCATTGTGAGGTTTACCTTCTGACCAAAGCTTTTACCAGACTCTATACATGCAAATGGTTTCTCTCCCGTGTGGACTTTCTGATGCACTTTGAGATTTACATTACAACCAAAGCTTTAACAACACTTAGAACATGTGAATGGTTTCACTCTATTGTGGATTTTCTTGTGGATTTTATTTGTTAAACTTTTTATTAATATTCCAACAATGTATTACACTCTTAAACATTATGCCTATACATAGCTCATCTGCAACATTCAATCTTTGTTAACATTCTTTTATTTTTCCTCCCCCCTCCCCTCCCCCCATGAGCTCACCTAATCGTAACCATTCTTCCGCATTGGGTTTATATTTTCCCTTTCGCCTATCAGTCATTTTTTCCATTCCCATCAAGAAGTACAATTTATTTTCCCAATCCCGTCTCGTGGGGCCTGTTCTTTGTTTCCATTTCAGTGCTATTGTTGTTTTGGCTGCTGCTAAGCACATACGCTTTATTCGAGTTTGCCATGCCTTTCCTCCCTTATTCCCATAGCCCAACAAACACCATTTGGGATCACAAGTGAACTGAATCCCTATTGCTTGGGTAATTAATCCTGTAACCATGTCCCAAAACTCTTGTATAATGGGGCATGTCCACCAAATATGATATGTTCCTTTCCCTTCTTCACAGCGCCAGCATTTATCTGATGCATTAGGGAACATTGCTTTTAATCTGTCAGGTGTATAATACCAGCGACTCATTACTTTATAAGCGTTTTCCTTCACCAGTACACAGATAGATGCTTTTTTTACTTCTATACACATTTTCTTCCATTCTCCCCCAGTGAATTCTTGTTCAAGATCCTGTTCCCAAACTTTCATATAGGGTAATTTTTCAAAGGTAGTGCCCCTGATATGTTCGTATAATTTAGAAATCCCTTTTCCTCCACTATAAAGGGACCCCCATAGGTTTTCAAACTTTTCATTATCTATCCAGTTGCCATTATTCCATTTTGCTGTCACCATATAATTTCTAACTTGAAGATATGCATAGAGTTCTGTCTCAGGAAGATCATATTCCTTACTAATCTCTTCAAAGTTTTTAATTCTGCCCTCTCTTGTAAACTCACAAAACCTAATCAAACCTTTATCAAACCAGGAGGCAATTATCTTGTTTTCCTGCCCCCCAGGAACCCCGGTTCTTGTGTGAGCCAAGCGTATGTGGATCTACTATGTGGTCCCCTGAGTTTCTTTTTGAGCTTACCCCATAATTTTAACAAATGTGAAACGAAGGGATTCAATGTTAGTGTTTTATACGTATGTTCAGGGATAGACCCCCAGAGTAGTGCATCCAGCCTACCTTCCTGTACAAATATCTGTTCTAACTGTGTAACTGGAGAAAGGTCAACTCTGCTCCAGACCTCAATTTGTCGCAGTTGGGCTGCCCAGTAATACCAAGTAATATTAGGGATTCCTCTCCCCCCTAGTTCTACTGCTCTCCACATTATTTTCCGTGATAATCTGGCTGGGTGTCCTGCCCATATGAACTCCCCAATTTCCGTCTGAAGTTTCTGTAATTCCCCTTTAGGGACAGCTATTGGCAGTGTTTGGAAAAAGAATAACAATCGAGGAAGGATATTCATCTTAACCACCGCTATACGACCCCACCATGACAAAAATCCTCCCTTCCACTTTTGCAGGTCTCTTCGAATAGCTGCTATAAGCGGTGTGTAATTCAATAGGTATAATGTATTTAGATCCCGGGGTACATTTATGCCCAAATAGCGAAAATTTCTGCCTGTCCAGCGAAAACCATGTCTCTTCCCAAGTTGTTCTATTTCCTGATCAGTGGCAATTATTCCCATGAGTTCAGATTTATCAAAGTTTACACGAAAACCTGACAGTGACCCAAAAAGATTTAATTCCTTTATTAGCACCGGCAACGTCGCATATGGTTTGCCAATGTAGAACAGCAAATCATCTGCAAATAAAGCTATTTTATGTTCTTTTCCTCCCATTCGGACCCCCTGCGCGTCCTTCAATGTTCTTATTCTTTGGGCCAGTGGCTCAATGGATATTGCAAATAACAGCGGGGATAGGGGGCATCCCTGTCTGGTCCCCCTTTGTATGTTCACTGGATCTGACCACCCCCCATTCACTTTAATCCTTGCCTTTGGTTGGTCATATAGCTTTTTCACCCAACCTACAAAAGTGTTGCCAAATCCCATTTCTAACATTACCTCCCATAAGTAATTCCATTCGACCCTATCAAACGCCTTTTCGGCGTCTATTGTTAATAAAGTCATAGAATCTCCCCTCTTTTGTGCCCCCCAGATTAAGTTAAGGGTCCTTCTAATGTTGTCTGCCACTTGCCTATGTTTAATGAAGCCAGATTGGTCCTCGTGTATGAGAGATGGTAATATCCCACTCAGCCGGTTTGCCAGGATTTTGACATCTACATTCAGCAAGGATATCGGTCTAAACGACCCACATAAAGTCGGATCTCTCCCAGGTTTTAACAAAACTGATATCCCTGCCTCCTGCATACTGGTCGGGAATCCCCTCCCCTCAAAGCTAGCATTCCCCAGCCTGACTAAGAGGGGTCCCAGTTCCTGTTGGAAGATTTTATAATATTTAGCAGTATATCCATCTAGCCCTGGTGATTTCCCACCCTTTAGGCCTCTGATAACTCCCAGCACTTCCTCCAATGTTATTGCTGCTTCCATCTCATCTCTCTGTTGGACCGACATCTTTTGCAATCCAAGTCCCTGTATATAATCCCTGATGCTTTCTACCGATTCTGTTGATTCCCTTTTATATAGCTTTTTATAAAAGTCCATAAATTGTGTCCTAATTTCCTCATCTTGATGGTAAATCACATCTTTTGGGCCCTTAATTTTAGTGATCGTATTCTTAACTCTTCTATCACGCAAACCCCTAGCTAATATTTTCCCAGCTTTATTGCTGAACTCGAAAAATTTCTGCTGCATTAATTGTCTATGGAATTCCATGGTTTTCATCTGAATCATATGCAGTTCCGCTCTCCATTTTTTAAGTTCTACTAATTGTTGGGGTTTCCCCTCTCTTTGATGTATAGCTTCCATTCTCGCTAGTTGTCTCCGTATTTCTACCTCCCTCTCTGCTCTCTGTTTCTTCTTGTGAGCCCCCTTTTTAATTAAGACCCCCCTCACTGCTTTTAAAGCATCCCACATAGTCCCATCTGTTACCTCCCCCGTATCGTTTAGTTCTAGGTACTCTTTAATAGTGTTCCTAATTTCTTGGCAATCCAATTTTCCATCTAATAAAGTTTCATTGAGTCTCCAGATTTGTCCTGATCTTTGCTTATTCAACCCATCTAATGTGACCCAAACTGCTGCATGATCAGAGGCATGTATACTCTCTATCTCTGCCTCCTTTATATCTCCCCATATGTTCCGGCTACCCCAAATTGCATCTATTCTGGCGTATGTGTCCTGTACATGGGCATAGTGTGTATACTGGCGCTGTCCCGGATGCTGTAAACGCCATATGTCTATTACGTCTAATTCGCGCATCAGTCTGAGAAATTGGCGCCCATTATACCCCTCTCCCCCATCCGTCTTATCGGAGTGATCCATGCTCCCCGCCGCATGGTTGAAGTCTCCCCCCAGCATTACCACTCCTTCTACAAAGGGAATCAGTTCTGCCCGAGTGGTATCAAAGTATCTCCCTTGACCCTTGTTTGGAGCATACATGTTTATTAAAGTAATATTGCGATTGTTGACCTTCCCCCTGACTGCAAGGCAGCGACCTTCTCTATCTTTATACACAGCCTCTTTAACAAACTGCAAATGTTCTTTCACATAAATCACTAAGCCTCCCGTCTTATTTCCCCTAGTATCAGCCAATGCATACCCCTCCCCCAGCCCTTTGTTCATAATAAGTGCTTCATCTTTCTTCTTAATGTGGGTTTCCTGCAACATTATTATATCACAGTTCAATCTGCGCAGTTCTCTGAAAATTATACTTCTCTTACCTGGATTGTTTAACCCATTTACATTCCATGACCCAATACGTATTCCTCTATTACTCAGTCCTCCCCCGTTCCCCCCACCTCCCCCCCCCCAATCTCGCCATCAACTGGCATCCACTCTTTCGTGCCAGTATTCCCCTTAAGGAAGCACGTCATCTTCTGAGCTTGACCGCCCGGACCCTTAATCAAATATGCAATCCCTCCCTTATTTATGTTGCTTTACCTCTTACCTTCTATTTAAAAACTCATATATGCATTTACCCCAACATCACATATATAACTTTTCAACTTGTTTCATCTTCACTCCCACTTACTACAGTGGAAACTCGTTCAAAGTCCCTGTTCAGTCCTTATCAGCTTCAGGTGGCATCATCTTTCTCCACTGTATCTCTTGCATTTCGTGCTGGAGGACGATTCCTCCTCCCTACAGCCATCTGCCAACCCGTCTGATCTTTTCTCCCTGGGCTGCCTTGGGATTGCTGCATGTTTTCTTCCTCTCTGGGTACATCTGTACATCCCATCTCCTTTAAGACTTTCCACGCTCCTTGTGGTGATTGAAAACGCCGGGTAGTACTCCCCACCGATACTTGCAGCCCAAACGGAAACAGCCAGCGATAGCGTAATCCAGATTTTTGTAAGTAGCTTGTAATGTCCTTAAAGTTTCTTCTGCGCTGTAGCGTTTGTCTAGCCAGATCCTGATAAATCCGGATCTTAGCCGTGTTCCAAGTTATCTCCCCCCAGTTCTCTCGCTTTTCTCCAAATTTTTTCTTTAACTGGAAACCTAAGAAAACAGGCTACTATATCTCTTGGCAAACCTTTCCGTGGTGCACCCAGGCTTCTGTGTGCCCTTTCCAGTTCCACAGGCGCATTCTCTCGGCCTTCTCCCACATTGGAGTCCTGATTAAGTAGAGAAGCACAAATTTCTTGAACCACTTTCTCGGCATCTTTATACTGGTCCTCCTCCGGAATGCCTCTGAATCTCAGATTGCACCTTCTAGTGCGATTTTCAAGATCTTCCAGCCTGTCTTCCATATCCACTCTTGTTTGCTGTTCATTTTTTATGGAGCCCCGGAGGTCCCGCACTTCCAGCGATATGGCCTCCGTTTTTTCCTCCGTTTCCGCCAGCCTGTTTCTGATTTCTTTGATTTCTTCGCGCAATTCCGCTACCGCTGTTTGGATGCTTCGTCTTGTTGTCACCATTTCAGTTTTTAATTCTGTAAACCATCTGGCGAAATCGTTCTTACTCATTTCTGCCTCGCTCTCAAACTGCTCTTCCAGGTCCTGGTCCGATTCGCTTTCCGTGTTCGCCATCTTGGCCCCTCGAGAACGAAGTCCGGTTCCTTTTGTAGCGCTCGATGTCTCGGACGTGAACTTGAATTTTGCCAGCTTTTTCTTTGCCGCCATGAGTTTAGCTTTAGTTTTTTTTATATTAGGAGTGATTTTTTCGCTTTTTAGCACGAGGAATGCTTCGTTTTTGCCCTAGAGATGACGGAGCTTACAGATCAAGCAGCCATCTCTTCCGATGACGTCACTTCCTCCTTCTTGTGGATTTTGTACATTTTGCATTTGGATGTTTTTTGTTTGAAAATGGACCAAAAAATAAAACATCCAAATCACAAAATGTTTTTCCAAGCAGCATTTTCAAAAGGACAAGATAAACTTTTTTTTGTAGAAAATGACCTTTCCTGTTCTGATTTTGGACGTTTTACAAAAAATGTCCAAATTCAGACTTAGATGTCATATCTAAAAATGCCCCTTGTCCATTTGACTTGTACAAAGTCACAAGGAGCAGCAGTGGGAATTGAACCCATGTTGCCAGGATCAAAGCCCGCTGCACTAACCATTAAGCCACTCCTTCTCTGTTTTGGATGTTTTGCATTTGGACGTTTTTTGTTCGCAAATGGACCATAAACGTCCAAATCACAAGACGGCTATAGCATTTTCGAACACAAAAGGTAGGCGTCCATCTTTTTTGAAAATGACCTTTCCTGTTCAGAATTTGGACATTTTTGTAAAACGTTCAAATTCTGATTTAGATGTTCTATTGAAAATGCCCCTCCACGTCTCTCAACTGTATGAGATAAACGTTTGGTTCTGCAGCAAAAGCTGGAAAAGATGGCCAGAAGTGACTTAAGTAGACCTTTTTCAATATCATCTCAGGTGGCCTCAAATTAAACTCCAATATAGAAACTCCATCGCCAGGTTCAGAACAGAGTGCCTCACCCCCAGGACGCTGACCAGCTGCTACAGTCACACCTGACTTGGGCTACCAGGTTGATTTTTCATAATGGGTTCAGCTTTATTTGATATGCCACCAATCAAACTCCCATCTAAGTGGCTTACAATAGAAATAAACATAGCAGGGGTCAAGGAACCAAGTAGCACACAAAGAGGTGTCCTAGGTTAGAAAGTTAATAATCTATAAAATTATATAATAGGATAAATAGCTACTGTACAAGATAAATACACAAAAAAGGGGGTGAAAGAAGACGACACAGTGCTGCAAAAGGGTAAGAGGCTAATTAGAAAAAAAGCCTTTATGAAGTAAAATGTTGTTAAGGCCATCCAGGGATGATGTTCCCAGGGCAGCAGGCACACTGGCCATAGCTGGATTCATGGGTTGATTCTTCATCTCCGGGCTCAAAGATGTGTTGTCTGCTGAGAAATCTGTTAGCACACCCTATGCTGATAAGATTCCCAATGGATGTTCCTGCAGCTTTTATGCCACACAACACAAACTTGAGCCATTGAGTTGGGGGAGGGGAAACCTGAGACACATCCTTGCTCTTTACCATTCTTATTAACAACTTTAGAAAATATCTGTGCTACAAAGAATGCATGCCATCTTGTTCCTCCTTTATAATGATCACTGTAACTTTGAAGTCTATATATACATGATCCAAGGCCAGTGCAAGGGTATTGGGTGCCCTAGGTGAACTTTCAGCCTTATACAGTCTGTGCCAGAGCCGGTGGTGGGAGGCGGGACTGGTGGTTGGGAGGCAGGGATAGTGCTGGGCAGACTTATACGGTCTGTGCCAGAGCCGGTGGTGGGAGGCGGGGCTGGTGGTTGGGAGGCGGGGATAGTGCTGGGCAGACTTATACGGTCTGTGCCAGAGCCGGTGGTGGGAGGTGGGGCTGGTGGTTGGGAGGCGGGGATAGTGCTGGGCAGACTTATACAGTCTGTGCCCTGAAAGGACAGGTACAAATCAAAGTAGGGTATACACAAAAAGTAGCACATATGAGTTTATCTTGTTGGGCAGACTGGATGAACTGTGCAGGTCTTTTTCTGCCGTCATCTACTATGTTACTATGTTATCCCCCCCCCCCCCCCCCCCCCCCCCCCCCCCCCCCCCCCCCCCCCCCATTAACTTTCAAGCCCTAATCTGCACACCCTCCCCCAAAGAAATCATGCCCATTTGTCACATAATACACAAATAAGAGCAATTCCCAAAAGTAATTTACCCAAGTAAATGGGCTATTTGAAAAATGTCCCACCCATCTTTCACTTAAAAGGATTTTTGTTCTGTCCTCTGACAGCCTTACACTAGTTTATAGTGTGACCCTAAAATGTGTTTAATGCCTTTACTGTTATTCTCACATCTAGGAGTTTTACTGCTGCAGGCCTCACCTCAAAGATATATTAGATATATGCAATAATGCTGACTTTCTTCAGATTTCTATCTTCAGCTACTGATACAGCTCTCAGAATTGCGGAGTCTCTGTTGCCTTGGGGCAATACTTCTGAACACCTGACTGTTAGTAAACTATCTATATTTATTCAATAAAGGAAATTTCAGAAAATAAAGAGGCTTCAGGTGTGCCAAGGTTATACTTCAGGATATTAAGTCTTTACAGATAGTAAGTCTGAAGAGGCCTTGACATATCAATGAGTCTTTGAGTTTACGTGGAATCTATTATGTTGCTTTGACTGCAGCTGCTCTTTGCTGCTTCTCAGAAGCTGCTGTTCTGGGTAACTGCCTAATCAGCCCTGACATAACCAAAAGCTTTCATTGTGCTCAGCAGTTTGATTTGAGCCTCAGCTTTGTCTATGGATTTGCTAATGTTCTTTGTCGGGAGTACCAAGATAGTAACTATCAATAACATTGAGTCAAGGGCAGGCTTGTTTAGTATAGCAATCTGTTTGTTTAAATAAGAAGTATCTTCCACAAAAAATCTTTGACTCCTTAGTAAATCCCAAGTCCTCTAGAGATCATCTGTTGTTACATATCCTGCAGAAGCCTTCCACACCCTTCTGTTTTTCACATTCTCTTGTCTAAAAAAAATAAAATTCAGAATGCATTCAATTAAGAGTTTGTTGCACTGATCTTCATAGCATGCTGCAAATCAGGGGTTCTCAACCAAGTCTTCGGAACACACCAGACAGTCAAGTTTTCAGGATATCCATAATGAATATGCATGAGAGAGATTTGCCTACAATGGAGGCAGTTCTTGCAGATCTCTCCCATGTGTATTCATTGTGGGTATTCTGCAAACCTGACTGGGTTGAGAACCCCTGGGCTAAATCAAAATACTCTATACATTCTGGGAGTAAATTTATCATAGGATGCCTATGTAAGACAGGCAAAAAGTGCTTATGTTATAAAGGCCAGGATATGCCCCTCACATCCCAAAGAAGTGAAAGCTTCAATACTAAATACTAAGAACAGTTCAGCTTTAATATATCAAATTATGTCCCCCCTCCAAAAACAAATCCCACCAACATTGCTATTAATGTTGTGGGACCATCAGTGTGGGGGGTTTTTTTAAGCAAAAAAATGTGCCGGTACTCAAATGCTAGATCACCCTTCAGGGGTGGGGTCATCACTGAGGGACCCACCCCACAATAGCCAGGCCCCTTGCAACCAGTCACAGAATCTATGACAAGGCAGAATTGGTGTGTAGAGCATGAGCTCTTTCATTAAAACTTTGGGTCCATAGGTCAATTTTAGCAGACAATGGAAAAGGTGCCAGTACCCAGTAACCCCTCAAAAAAAGCCCTGGGGACTATCAACTAAAGGCAGTGAAACTTGCAATTGAGTGCAGAAGTTTCACCCAGAGCCTTTCACTGTTATTCACATAGGAAGTCATCGGAATTTATGATATGTGGTAAAAAAATATATTTTAATCCAAACTTGTTTCTTCAAACACCTGTCTTTTAAAACATATTTTAAATTCATAAGAAACTTATCTGTCAACGACTGTTTCATTGAGTGAAAGCAGAAAGCAAATCACCAACACGGTCATTGCCTAGGAATCATCAGGGGTGAAAATAATATGTTTTCCTGAAAGTTACCCGAGTGATTGAGGTCTCACAAACAAGAGAGAAGTTTTATGTCCTGATGAGAGCTATGGCTTGAAACATGATCACTGGCAATTTGCTTTGTGATCTTACTCAATAGAACAATGGTTGACAGGCAAGTTTCTTATGAATTTTAAATATGTTATGAAGAAAGGAGTTTAAAGAAATGAGCTTGGATTAAAAACATTTTTTCCACACGTTCACATATAGAATCACTGGGTCTTGTGATAACAACTGAAAAGCTCTGGGCGAAAGCTCTGCACTCACTTATCAAATTTTGCTGCCTTTAGTATGATGGTCCCACAACATTAATAGTAATTATTAAATTGTTTTTTGTGGACATAATTTGGTACACTATAGTGAGTGTTATTGATATTTAGTATTTTATAAAGGCAACTTAGGCACCTCGGTGTCTTTGTAAGACAAACTCCTAGATACAACTCAAATAGAGGTCCTTTTACAAAACATTGGTAAGCCCAACATGGACTTACTGCACCCTATCCCAGAAGTACTGCCAGACCAATGCAGCCGCTGGCAGTAGTTCCAGCTCAAGTGTGCACCATTTCCGGCATGACGGAAAATATTTTTAAATTTTATATTGTGGCACTAACCTGGCAGTAATCGGGCATCACCGTGTGCTGCCCGGTTACTGCGGAAGCCCTTACTGCCATCTCAATGGTTGGCAGTAAGTGCTCCCCCCCACATGGTCACGCGGCTTTTTACCTGCGGCAGTAAAAAGGGCCCTGGTGCGCAGAAGAAATGGCCCATGCTGCTACCGCAGAGCCCTTTTTTCCACAGCCTAGTAAAAGGATCCCTTAGTGCATAAATGTTGATGCTCAATTTTCACTTGATGCAAAGAAGGTGCAAATTTGTGCATGTATTCTACACAGAAATCCGGACAAACGGGCAGATTGGCCAAATCCACCCAGTTGCCCGAACATGTCCTCAAAAAGAAGACATGTCCGGGTAAATCCAGACATATGGTAACCCTACTCACACCCAGCCTGCAGGGCAAAGAAAGAGGGCTAGCCCTAGCTCAGAGCTGACAGCCAATAGGGAAAGCTCACAAGGAGCTTATCATAGGAACTGGAAACTATAAGGGGGGGGAGGAGAACCCAGTACACAGTGCTATCTATTATACAAATAATGCAATTACAAATAATACTCATATCAAATATACATCACATTCTCCAAGGACAAGCAGGCTTGCTTCTTCTCATAAGTAGGTAGACGCTGATCCGCGTCACCCGGCCTGGCAAATTTGCCATAGAAAAAACTAGAGCTTTAGGGAGCGTGAGCGACACTCCAGTGCGCATGCACGAGTGCCTTCCCGCCCACCACACGAATGTGCCTGCCTTACTTTTGCTTTTTTCCACGTGAGCAGCAGCTTTTGTGGTGACTTCTCACACACCCGGTTGGAGCACCTCTTTCTCGTTTTTTGAGTTCCTTTCGGCGGTTTTCTCTACCCGCTCTGTTTGCCTTAAAAAAACAACAACAAAAAAAACCCTTTATCATTTTGATTGCTCTCTTTCCTAATAATTCATAGTATCCTGTTTGCTTTTTTGGCAACCGCCGCACACTGAGCAGAAGATTCCAGCTTATTGTCTACAATGACACCTAAATCTTTTTCTTGAGTGCTGACTCCTAAGGTGGACCCTAGCATCAGGTAAGTATGATTTGGATTATTTTTCCTAATGTGCATCTCTTTGCATTTGTCCACATTAAATTTAATCTGCCATTTGGATGTCCAGTCTTCCAGTTTCTTAAGGTCTTCCTGCAATATTTCACAATCCGCATGTTTTTGACAACTTTGAATAGTTTAATGTCATCTGCAAATGTAATCACCTCACTTGTCGTTCCAATTTCCACATCATTTATAAATATATTAAATAGCACCAGTCCCAGTACAGATGCCTGTAGCACTCCATTATTCACCCTCCTCCAATGAGAAAAATCTGGAAAACAGATCCAGAAGGACCAACATTAGAATTTTGGGCATTCTTGAGGGAGTAGAAGGTAACCACCCAGAGTCTGTTCTTGAACAGTTATTTGGACACCTCTTTCCTGCTCCCTCAAAAGAAGAGGGCTTGTGATTGAGAGAGCTCATAGGGTACCAAGACAGCTCCCACATGGGAATGGAAGCCCCATCCAAGGAAGCACTGAGTATGGCTGGGCACTGCCATTTTGAAGGCGGTGTTCATAGGAGGAGGGACTAGGATCGCGCTCCCTCCTCCTTTCAAGGTACCACAGGTTTGAGGGGGGAGTTTGCAGTCACCACTAGACCACCAGGGTGTAGACTGGAGGTCTGGTGACCTCCAGCCCTTTCTTCTGTTAGAGGAGGTGGTGGTGGTGGGATCACAGTCACCAGGGCCATAACTATTAGAGGGTGGGGTGTCCATTGGACTCCTCTGCTGACAGTGACAGCCCAGGCAGAGAGCTGCATCCTGCTGCCCAGCTGCTCTCCTGCTTCCCCTCCTGCCCTAACGCCAGCTCCAAGCTGGTGTAGGGTTTTAAGTGGTACAGCACCGTTGTTCAGTGCTCTCTACCTTTAATCATGGGGTGCAGGAACGAAAGAGCGCACCAGCATACATTAGTATGTATTAGCAAGCTTCTTGCATTGATCTGTGCGCTCTTTCATTCTGGCGCTCCGGGCGGCTGATCATGAAGCGAATGTAAATGCAGATACTAGTCCAGCGCTAGTGGCCTCTAGCACCCGCATTTACCTCTGATCATTTACCAAGAGTGTCAATAATGTGCTATTTATAAGCTCACAAAATAAGAATAGGAAGCACAAAAACGAGAATTACTTACCTGTATAATACACAAGATGGCAGCGTAGCAAAACAAATCCTTCCAGCAGCTACTAGCTGCATGGCTAAACCACAATCTCATGCTGACCTTACATGCTATGCTGAAGTCCCAAGGGTGTCAAAGGTGACATGGCCTATTTGTTAAATAAAGATCAATAAAAAACAACAACGGGTCTCATATATCAGAGGCTACAACTAAAGAAATGCTAGCAATAAAAGCTAAAAATTGTACCTGAAATCAGTAAGGGGCCCTTTTACAAAACCGCACGTTATTCTGGAGCTACTGCTGGCCCAATGCAGGCGCCAGTGGTAGATCCAGCCCCGGCATGCGTCATTACCTGTGTTAGGGAAAATCGGCCCATATTTTTTTAGAGCGGTGCTAAACTGGTTGTAATCGGGCAGCACTGTGCACTACCCAATTAATGCCGGGTTAGTGCAGGAGCCCTTACTGCCACCTCAATGGGTGGCGGTAAATGCTCCCCCCGCATGGCCATGCGGTAAGAACAATCTTACTGCATGGCCATGTCTTTTTTTTTTTTTTGGCCTTTTTACCTGCTGCGACAAAAACGGCCTCAACACACAGCGAAAATGGACCCCGCTGCTAGCGCAGGGCCTCTTTTTACCGCAACTTGGTAAAAGGACCCCTAAAGCCACCTTTTACAAAGCAGTATGGCAACGCCAACGCAGCCCATTCAAAGTCAATGGGTTGTGTTAGCATTATCTCACCGCCAGCTGAAAGCGTGGCTTTGTAAAAGAGGGCCTAAGCTTCATAAAATATCCTTTCTGAGGAAATAAACCTGCCAAATTGAGAACCCAAACAAAAATACAGCACCTGCATTTTTCAATACAGGTCCTATGTTAAAAGTCCCCTTAGTCCATGGTAGTGAGGTAGCAGCTAATGTGGGACCATGTAGCACCTTCTATTTTGTGGTTCTTGCGTGTGGTTATGGCAAAAATACTGCAAAAGCAGTTACTGCATTTGTGCTTTTATTCATTGGCTGTTATTGCATGTTAAAACCTGTATTAACAGCCTAAGGGGCCCTTTTACTAAGCTGTGGTAAGCACTAATGCGTTTAAAAATCACTCCCGAGGGCCGAACTCACACGTCCCGAGGTAGTTTTGGCTTCTACCCGTCTTACCACATGCTAAAAGGTACTTATTTTGTAGTGCTTGGGCTGTATTTGGGGTGGAGAGTAAGCAAGCCCAGGGCTAATCTGTTAGTGCAGTTACATGGCTTTGCACTAACTGATTAGCGTGTTAGTGTGGGAGCCCTTTCTGCCTAGAAATTAGGTGTCAGTAAGGGCTTCTGCGCTAATGGTCATGCGCTAATTGGGAAATGAGTGTGTAGCCATTAATGGGGGAAGTAGTAAATGCAGCCATTTTACAGCTGCGCTAATGTCCTCAGCATGTGGGAAACCCACTCGCTAGTTATAGATATAGTATACAGTAAATACAGTATACAGTAAATACTAAATACAGTATACATGAGTGAAAAAATGTGTTGGGTTTCCTTAACAAGAGGGCTTTTTCTTTTCTATTCATTCTGTGCCATTTATCTATGGCTATATCACTTTAAATACATTTGATTGCGAATGAAAGAATTTTCAAGTTATCAGCAATATGTAGCATTTGTACACACGAACAGGGATGCTGGCCATCATTGGTATGTCAAACATGTTGGCTTGGAGGAAACTGGAATCTGCAGATTATGTTATCTTGACTTCTAAAGAAGGAGTCTGCGGTCTCAGAAGCTCCTGGTTGGTTGTTTACAGGCAGCACAGCCTACCAAGAGGCTCCTAACATAAAGACATAAAGCTTGACACCTGGTCCGATCATCCACCCCTCCATGCTCAGCTTTACAATCCTTTCTTCTCACTCAGATCTTCTCTGCTTTTTTGGGGCATTTTTGCCATGCCGGTTGGCCCACCCCTGCTCCTCAGGCAGCTGTTTTTGGTGTCGGGATATTTTTGGGCTACTTTTGGCTATGAGTTGGGCTGGGAATTTTCAGACATCTGGCAGTTCTGTCCCTGAGACACAGAATATGTAGAATGGGCTGAGATTGACACTTACATGTTTGCATTTTATAAATATGCATGTATACAGTGATTTATAACTACAGATACACACAAAAGGAGTCCAAGAAGCTACCAACAATTAATAGCTGGGTTTTATTGTTAACAGAAACTCAGTTCCAGACCTCTGCAAGGCAGTCATTTACACTTTGTGCAGTTCTCTCTCAGTTCCTAAAGAGAAAAACCTGAATATTGTCAGAGGAATGCTGGAAACTAGATTTTCTAATGATACCCATCATAGGAGCCAACTTTTCAAAATTATTGGGGGTGCTAAGCCCAATGGAAATAACCCTCCTTGGACACATATAAGGAATTTTCTCGATATTGGGGGTGCTCAAGCACCCACAGCACCGACAGAGTCGGCTCCTATGATACCCATTAAAGGTCAGATTTTCAAGGTGTATTTGTTTCTCTACCAGTCTTGGCAAATGCCTAACAGTACTATGTAAGCCACATTGAGCCTGCAAATAGGTGGGAAAATGTGGGATACAAATAAATAAATAAATAAATAAATAGCACATGCCACTATTTAGAGCAGCTTAGTAAAAGGGCCCCTACGTTTGCACCTGAGGCAATGGAGGATTAAAGGCTTCTTTTACAAAGCCGCGGTAGTGATTCAAATGTGATAAAGCCCATTCAATTCTTATTTGCTTCATCGCATTTGCTACACAGAATCACTCTCATAGCTTTGAAAAAAGGAGCTCTAAGGGACCTGCCCAAGATCATATGGAGCAGCAGTGGGATTTGAACAAGGCTTCCCTGGTTATCAGCCCAGTGTTCTAACCACTAGGCTACTCCGACCTCTACATCTTCCCTTTCTTCCTCACTTTCATGCTTTGTCCCTTCCTTTATCGTCTCTTACCAAGGACCGGTCTTTGGCATGGTGGTGCCCAGTGCAGAAACTAAGGAAGACCTTCCAGTCCCAGATTCTCTGGGCCTACCCTCAGTCTCTGCTTCTTACCACCTCCATTCTCCTTGCCAATTCAAGGTCTTCTTTCTGCTCCTCAACTCCAGATCCTGTTCTCCTGCCTCCTTCAATCCAGGCTCCACTATGTACTTCCCTTCCTCAGCAATTCTCCAGCTTTTACTTCTCTCCCCCTAAACTCCTTGATCTCCCATTTTTACCCTTTCAGATAATCTCAATTTTTCACTCATCTGCAAGTTTGGTTTTATCAGTTTAATTTATGATTACTGCATATCATAATAGAACACACAATGACTTTTTACTCAGAAATAATCTTTATATTTATAGTTTTACACTTCTTCTACCACCGGTTTTACACTTCTTATACCACCTTAGCTGTTGAGTACCTCAAGGCAGTGTACAGTGTAAAGAGGAAAAAAAGGAAAAGATAAGTTAGATTATTACAAATAACCATATTAACCTATAAGATTAAAAAAAATCATAAAAGGTCAACATAAAATTATGGTGACACCATGGCGGAACAATGTAAGCCACACTGAGCCTGAAAACATTGGAAAATGTGGGATACAAATGCAATAAATAAAATAAATAAATAAAAGTTTACACAGAAATGGTGTCCAGGAAATTGCTCCAGACCATATCAAACCCATCACCACCATTACCACCATCCCCAAAGGCCCTGCTCAAAAATCCAATTTTCTGAGACCTGATGCTGGACAGGTAACTGGAAAATCAGGGAATAATTCTGAGAGAACTATTCCTGTAACAGCAACAATGGCTTGTATTCATTCAATACTGTAATACATAACCACAGAAAGTCACCCAAATCACTTAGAAGTGAAGTGGTCCTTCCTTTCTTTTGTAGAGGTAGTGTTACACTACTTTAGAGAGTCCAACTTGTGGCAAACTTCATGCTGAGTTCATATATCTCAGACAGAGAGTTAAGACAGTCTTATAATCTTGTGGAGCACAGCTTGTTTTTCAGTAATGTCACAGTTATAGGTACAGTCAAAAGAAGCTGCAGCATAAATGTAATTTAACATCTCAAGGTGGATTAGGTACATTGTTGGCAAGATATTTGCAGTTGATCATATCTTAAGATTCAAGTCTCCAACATCAGTGTCACACATTTCTTGAGCCAAATACCGTTAACTTTCACTTAGGTGCTCATTTTCAAAGCACACAGACTTACAAAGTTACATAATGCAAAAGAGAAAACCAAACTATACTAAACATTGAGCTGTGAAAGACTTCATTCAAGGTAGGTACTAAAGAACCCAGTACTGGACAAAAGAAATCTCACCTTGCATAAATGATGGTACCTTCATCTATGCATTCATAATGAAACTCCCATTTCAACAGTGAGCCTGTGAAGGCGTTTGTACAATTGAGCTGAAAAATCACTTCAAATAGCTCAGAATGCAGCTGCCTAGTTACTATCTGGTCTATCTAGATTTGATCATGTCTCCTAATTTCATGGCAGATCCAGTTCACGACTGAATATTTTAAACCTCATTGTCTTTTCTCTTAATAGGATGGTTTAGTAAAGTTTTTAAGGTGTGATTAATATAATCTACTATATTTGTTGAATTATTGTTTTATGAATGTCGTATACTGTCTCATTCTTATGAATTGTTACAAAAGTGTGGAATGTAATATGAAATTAAATAAATTACTCAAAATATCTGTGCTGTGAAAATATAAAAAGTACTAGAACCTATAAAGATTTCTGAGGAATGAACATAAGGTAAGCCATGCTAAGCCAGAGCAAGGTGCACTGAGCCCAGAGTCCTGTCTCCCAGATATGTAAAACAAATCATTTGTGAAAAATCTCCTGAGCCTCTGATTCACTGAGGCACTAAAACTGGATCCACAGAATATTCTCAGAATCAGCATGTTTAACTGCTTTTTTCTTTTTATTAAATGGGGTCATGTTACGGAGATTATTCAAGTTATCATATCATATGCTGAGGACAGGTAAGAGAGGCACATGTGACAACCTCAACATGGGCTGAGGCCACAGCAAATATTAGAAAATTGTTCTGTTTTCTCCCTGGTCTCCATCTGGAGTAGACTTTGCTTAGATATATTTAGATTTTCAAACTCTTCCAAGGCATCCCAAAGAAGTAGGCTCTGCATGTATACAGAAAACCACCCACAGCCAAAGTTGCTATTGGGGACACACACACAGAGTGATCTCATAAGCTTTTTTTCTTTTGCCTTTGAAAAGCAGGTTAAAGCCCTTTCCAATTTTCAAAGCAAGCGCTGTCAACAGTGAATGCCCTGCTACAACACAGCAGCCAGAAGTTTACACAGCCTCTTGATGGCAGTCTGTCCTCACCTTCCACAGATAGTTCAGCCCTCTCCGAACAGAGAGCCACCTTTCTTCATACAGCCCATTTATCTGATGGGCATAACCCACACTCAGTGCAAACCAAGGACTTGCCTTCTCCCAGCCTTTCCGGGAGCTGCCTCTCCCAAGAGAACTCACAAGGAGAGAAACTGTATATTTTCCAAACAGGACCTTAGGGGCACCTCACCTAGACCCAGTGAAATGCTGCAGTCTGTGGGTCAGATTCAGCAATGACACTCAAATTTAGGCACCGTTACGATCCACGCTAAGATAGTATTCTGTTGAAGGTGCAATGAAATTATATTGCACGTTATAGAATAGGATATAGGGTAGATGCGCATGCAAACTCCGAATTTGTGCCAATTAAATGACAATTAACTCCAGTAATTGATCATTAGCGCCCTGACTGGGATGTGTGTCCAAATTTAGGCAACCTATACAGAATGGGGGGGGGGGGGTGACCGTGGGCGGGTGGACCGTGGGCTTCATGGGCAAACGGGCAGCTGGAAGATTCTTAGTGAAACAGAAAGGTGAAGGAGTAACTTCCTCCCCTAAAAAGAAATCTAATGTACAGGAGGTAAGCCATTTCAAATGAAGGAAAACTCTGGAATGAGAGGGCATAGGATCAGGAGTAATCTAAGGAAATGCTTTTTCACAGCAAGGGTGGTGGATGCGTGGAGTAGCATCCGATGGAGGTGGTAGAATAACAAGGACTGTGTTTGAATTTTAAAAAGCATGGGACAGGCACATAGGATCTCTTAGGGAAAGGAGGAGATAGTAGTTGCTGAGAAATGGCAGACTGGATGAGCCATTTGGCCCTTATCTGCCATCATGTTTCTATGTTTTAGAGAGACACCAATTTCTTGTACTTCTTAAGTGGCTCCTATCATTGAAATGGGTCTCCCAGCCCTAACTGCAGAAATGAAGTCAAATGTGAAGGCTCCCAGATACATGTATCTCTGACAAATATGTTATAACACTTTTACAAGGAACTTAAGATAGAAGTTTCTCCTATTTGCAATACACCATGGCAGAGAAGCAAAAACTTCTTCCTCCGCTTTTGTGTTTCTTGGGAAATATCTGGGAACATCAAAATCTTTTGGCCCTTAAACATTTTATCCCTATTTCTAAACTATAATTGTAACAATTGATCCCTATCAGCATTATTAGCCAGAGTTACCAATAAAGCAGCACATTGTCCTCCACCCAAATAAATCAAAAGAATCTGCAGATATGTCTCCAGGAATTTTTTTTTTCTTTTTCCTCTTTTCTACCACTATTTTAGTTCCTTTTTCCTCTGATTGATTTTGTTGTTTTTCATATTTTATGTAAACCTCTCTGTTGGACCCTCTTTGAGCAGTATATTAAATTTTATGAAACCTGAAACTTGATTACATCTTTGCAAGGTTTTTTTTTAAACCTCTCCACGAAGATGATGTCATTATTGTGCTTAATTCTACACATAAAAATGAAAGATGCGTTAGTGTCTGCATCAGTCTTTTTATATAAATTCAGAGAAAAAGAAGCTCCCAGCTGAAGTCCTCCAGCTGTTTTAAATTCTTGCATAACTTCACCCTACCATAGTAATTACTGTAATCGCAAGTGATAGAGATTCTTAATAGGAAACAGGTAGACCTCCACCCATCCTTGTGTCTTGCATGCTAAGTGAGGAGTGAGATCCCTGTGTCTCAAAACAACAGCTTGCTTCAATTTTTAGGCTTCTGACTCACAATTAAGTGATGTTGGCAAGATTTACAAATTTAGCAATTTACTGGAAACTCCTGCTTTATGTTACATTTCACTTTCATTTCCCAGGCACTCTGTTGCCAATGTTAAGATATTTTGCTAAAAATGAATGAATTCTGACTCAAAACACACTAAAGGTCTCTTGGCTTCACTGTTTGCAAACAGGTTGATTCTAGGCTCTGATGCTTTAAAACCTAACACCAGCGCTAAAGGTGATTAGTGCCAGACTAGGCACTTGTGACACATGGAGGGCCATTTTTGAGCAGGGACGACCATCTCTAATGAGCACCCAACTCTAAGGACGGTGCCGCAAAGGGGCGGGGCATCCCATATTATCGAAACAAGATGGACGTCCATCTTTTCTTTCAATAATACGGTCGGGGACGCCCAAATCTGACATTTAGGTCGACCTTAGAGATGGTCGTCCTTGGTTTTCAGCAATAATGGAAACCAAAGACGCACATCTCAAAAACTTCAAATCCAAGCCCTTTGGTCGTGGGAGGAGCCAGCATTTGTAGTGCACTGGTCCCCCTCACATGCCAGGGCCACCCTAGGGGGTACTGTAGTGGACTTCAGAATTGCCTCCCCGGTGCATAGCTCCCTTACCTTGGGTGCTGAGCCCCCCAACCCCCCCCCCCAGGTCCGCCTGCCTGAAGTACACTGCACCCACTATAACTGCTCCAGGGACCTGTATACTGCTGCGATGACCTGAGTATGGCATTTGAGGCTGGCAAAAAAAGTATTTTTAAACTTTTTTTTATGGTGGGAGGGGGGTTAGGGACCACTGGGGAAGTAAGGGGAGGTCATCCCCAATACCTCTGGTGTTCATCTGGTCAGTTCGGGCACATTTTGAGGCTTGGTCGTGAAAGAAATGGACCAAGTAAAGTCGGCCAAGTGCTCGTCAGGGACGCCCTTCTTTTTTATTATCTGCCGAGGATGACCATCTCCTAATCATGCCCAGTCCCGCCTTCGCTACCCCTGCCGATGCCCCCATGAACTTTGGTCGTCCCTGTGACGGAAAGCAGTCGAGGCTGTCAAAAATTGGCTTTTGATTATGCTGATTTGGACAACCTGCGAGAAGGACGCCCATCTCCCCTTTTGTGTGAAAGATGGGCATAAAATAAGCATGATAGTAACATATTTTATTTATTTAGATTTTGCTCACACCTTTTTCAGTAGTAGCTCAAGGTGAGTTACCTTCAGGTACACTGGATATTTCTCTGTCCCAGGAGGGCTCACAATCTAAGTTTGTACCTGAGGCAATGGACTGTTAAGTAACTTGCCCAAGATCACAAGAGCAGCAGTGGGATTTGAACTGGCCACCTCTGGATTGCAAGACCAGTGCTCTAACCACTAGGCCACTCCTCTCCTCCAACATAGTAAGTGACGGCAGACAAAGACATGAATGGTCCATCCAGTCTGCCTAATAGTCACACTCATCATCAATTCATGATTAAACCAACAATGAATGTGATATAAAATACTTGATGATGTCTTTCTTTGGCGTTTCTGGACATAGACCGCAGAAGTCCTCCTGGTACTGTCCCTTATGTTCCATCTACTGGAGTTGCTGTTGAAGCCCACTCCAGCTTATCCCATTCCGTCTTGTACATTTGCGGGACATAGACAATAAAGTCTGCCTGGCACTGTCCTCCTGTTCCAGCTACTGAAGTTGCCATCGAAGCCTTTTCCGGCCCATCCTAAACTGGATTGCCATATATGGGACACAGACTAAAAAAGTCTGCCCAGAACCAGCCTAGTTCTTCACAGCCAAAAATCACCATCTAAGGGCCACTCGATACATCCACATATAGGCAACCATTTAAGTTTAGGGATTTTTTTTTAATACCATCCATTTCTAATTAGAGATTCTCTGTGTTCATCCCATGCTTTTCGAATTCCGTCACCGTTTTTGTCTCTACCACCTCCCTTGGGAGGGCATTCCAGGCATCGACCATCCTCTCCATGAAAAGAATTTTCTGATATTACTCCTTAGTCTACCATCCTGCAACCTCAATTCATGTCCTCTAGTTTTACTGGTTCCCCTTCTCTGGAAATATTTGTTTCTATATTAATATATTTCAAGTATTTAAACATCTGTATCATATCTCCTCTGTCCCTTAGGATATCTTCCATTCTTTTCTCATATGTCTTTGGCACAAGCCCCAAATCATTTTCGTTGCCTTCTTCTGGATCTCTTCAAGTCCTTTTACATCCTTAGCAAAATACAGCCTCCAAAACTGAACACAATACTCCAGATGGGGCCTCACCAAGGACCCTGTACAGGGGCATCAACACTCCTTTCTTCTGCTGGTTGCACCTCTCTCTATGCAGCCTAACATCCTTCTGGCTATGACCACCCCTTGTCACACTGTTTCATTGCCTTCAGATCCTCGTACACTATGACCCCCAAGGTCGCTCTCTCTGTCAGTACATATCAGTCTCTCACCTCCTAGGTCATATGGCTCCCTTTGATTTCTACTCTCTAAATGCATCACTCTGCACTTCTTTGCATTAAATTTTAACTGTCAAACACTAGACCAGTCTTGTAATGTTTGCAGATCCTTTTCATGTTTTCAACTCCCTCCGGGGTGTCCATTCTATTACAAATCTTGGTATTATCTGCAAAAAGACAAACCTTACCTTTGAACCTTTAGGCAATGTCGCTCACAAATATACTGAACAGAATCAACCCCAGCACCAGAAGATTGAAAATCATGGATTTTTTTTTTGCGAACAACACTGCTAGTGGTATGGACAGATCGATCGTCAGGAATTCCAGCAAGTGGTACCCACCAGGGACCACAAGTCCACTCATACATATCTATGAGAAGTTAGTCCAGAAGGATATTGCATCATTAGAAAACAAGAAAATAAAGAAGTTTTTCTATACCACCAAATCACAGAATGAAGCAATTCAGAGGCTTGCACAATTCCATTGTCATCAAACAAGCTGACAAAGGTGGAGCTGTGGTGGTTACAGATTACAAACAAGAAATTCTTAGATAACTTGAAGACAACACTTTTTATTCTAAATGAAGAAAAGATCCCACTGAGGAGATCAAAGCAGAGATTGATTCCCTCATCAAAATAGCTGAAGAAGGTGGATTCCTGACCAACCGTGAGCTTGAAATTTTGCAAGTGAAAAATCCTATGATACCTACAATATACATACTCCCTAAAATACATAAATCCTTGACCAATCCTCCAGGCAGACCAATTGTGGCAGCGATTGGGTCAGTTCTGGAACCCTTGTCCATCTTTGTCGATAAGTTTTAAGACTCATGATTCCACAGATCACCTCCTATATTAGAGACTCCACAGACATTACTAACACACTTAAAGTAATACAAGTGATTGGTGATATACTATTGGTAACATCTGACATAGAATCACTATACACAAACATGCCACAGGATGAAGCCATTTTAATAATAGAGATGTACTGACCAAAGAACGCTTCTGTCAATGTATTCCAGTAGAATTTATAGTTGAACTAGCAGCCATAGCTTTGAAAAGGAATTTCTTTTGTTTTGACGGTACCTTCTACCATCAAACAAAAGGCACTGTGATGGGAGCAACCACGGCCCCATCAGTGGCAAACCTTTATATGATGGCTTTTGAAGAAGAATTTTTCGAACAACCACAATGGAGTGAGCAATTTTATAATGACAATGTTACATTGATGACATCTTCATGATCTGGAAAGGAACAGAAGAGGAACTCCAAGCTTTTTATGCAACATTGAATGATTTTAATAGTAATCTTAAATTTCAGCTGTCTTTTAATAAAAAAAATGCATTCCATTTCTGGATATTAATATTATATATGAAGATGGAACATTCCACAGTGACCTATAAAGGAAGCCAACAGATGTAAATAAGTACTTGGATTTTAACAGTTGTCATAACTGTACTTTTAAGATGAATCTTCCATACAGCCAGTTCCTGAGATGTAAATGGCTATTTTCAAAGGACACCTTCTTTAAAGAACAGGCTAATGAGATGACAAGGAGATTTCAGTTGAAAAGGTATCCCATTGAAACCATTGCAAAAGGATATAATAGAGCTGCAGCTACTGACAGAGACTCACTACTGCAACCTAGAAAAAGAGAACCGAGGTTAAAAATTTAGTTCTGTTAGAATCTAACTTTTATCCTTTAAAACCAAATATTCCCAATAAATATAATATCTAACTGCAAATTAAACCAACTGTAAGACTAAAGCTACTCTCTTACTTAGGATTGGCAATGGAAAATAAACCTTGCAGAGCTTATCTACAGTTCAGTAGCCAAATTTAGGAAATTTCAGCAAGAGTTAGTAATGTGAAAGACCAGAAACAGTTTGAAATACCTATCCTCTCCACTATCAGAGCTAGGCCGAAAGGGAGATAATAAAGGTGGGTTTTTTTTGTCTAGGTTAGAAGGCAGAGCAGTACACCACAATATAGATACATACTCATCAAATTTAGCTAAGCAATTAAAGTCTAGAGAATATGTAGCTAAACCTAGAGCCAGAGATTTGAGATAGTAAGAATAAAAATCAGAAGGCACTTAGCAGTATTGTGGTTCAAGTCCTCGAAGGAGAGCACATGGACAGTGTTAGTGTGCCCCGAATGCTCTAATGGTTTCAGCATGGGTGTTAAGTAGAGGAGTGTGGTAGCCGTGTTAGTCCACTCTTAAGGTTATCAATAGAAATCAAACAAAATAAAACATGGAAAAGAAAATAAGATGATACCTTTTTTATTGGACATAACTTAATACATTTCTTGATTAGCTTTCGAAGGTTGCCCTTCTTCGTCAGATCGGAAATAAGCAAATGTGCTAGCTGACAGTGTATATAAGTGAAAACATACAAGCATTACTATGACAGTCTGACAGGGTGGGAGGATGGGGGTGGGTAGGAGGTATGCATGGGGACATCAAAGCATATCATTGATATTCTAACAGGATGGGTGTGGATAGGTGAGGGGTGGGGTGGGGTGATCAACAGAGAATACAGCTTTATGGTTTATAATGGGCTAGGAACCCCAGATCCTTGTTAAGTCCTTTCTGTTGGGTGTTAAAATATTCAATCATTCTGACTTCAAAGGTCTTACGTTCTTGTATGGTTTTAAAGTTACCTTTCAGGATTCTCACTGTGAAGTCACTAGTACAGTGTCCTGGTCCTGTAAAATGCTGACCAACAGGGGTGGGAGCCCTACTGGCACCAGTATTGTTCATGTGATGTCTATGTAAATTGAATCTTGTCTTAAGCATCTGGCCTGTTTCTCCAATATAGCATCCTTCGTTACATTTTTTTACACTGAATGATATATACCACATTGGAAGATGAGCAAGTGAAAGATTCCTTTATGTTGAATATATTTCCTTTGTGGATGACTGTGGGGTCCTGTGAAATATTTTGGCATAGTTTGCAACTGGATAAATTACAGTTCCTTTTCAGTCTGTGATGGAAGTTACTTCTGATTAGCTTGTGTTTTAAGTTGGGTGGCTGTCGGAAGGCCAGTACTGGTGGGGATGGGAATATCTCTTTCAGTAATTCATCCTCCTGGAGTATAGGTTGTAGATCTCTTATGATTTTCCTCAGTTTTTCCAGCTCTGGATTGTATGTCACTACAAGGGGATTCTGTCTGTAGATTTTTTCTCCTTGTACTGTAGCAGATTCTCCTTGGGTGTTTTGAGGGAGGAGGCAATATTCTTGGAGATTATTTTGGGGTTGTAGCCTTTCTGTTTGAAGGATGCAGTCAGGCTTTTAAGGTGTCTGTCTCTGTCCCTGGGTCAGAGCAGATACGGTGGTATCTTGTGGCTTGGCTGTAAATGATGGATCTTTTTGTATGTGAAGGATGGAAGCTGGAGTTGTGGAGGTAGCTGCATCTGTCTGTGGGTTTCTTGTATATAGATGTTTGTATACAGCCATCACTGATTGAGACCGTGGTGTCCAAAAAATTGACTTTTTCTGGGGAGTAGTCAATTTTGAATCTGATTGTAGGATGGTATGTATTGAAGGAAGAATAAAATTGTTTCAGAGTTTCTTCACCCTCCGTCCAAATCATAAAAATGTCATCGATGTACCAGTAGTATTTTAGAGGTTTGGTCTGGTGTGTATTCAGAAATGTCTCTTCCAGCTCAGCCATAAAAAGGTTAGCATATTGGGGTGCTGTCCTGGGGCCCATCGCAGTGCCCATTATTTGTTGATAGATATCATTGTTAAAGCGGAAGTAGTTGTGAGTTAAAATGAATTTGATTAATTTTGTAATAGTTTCTGGTGAGTATTGATGGTCCAGTGTGGATTTTTTTAGGAGTCTTCCACATGCAGCTATGCCAGCCGCATGTGGAATGTTGCTGTATAGTGATTCTACATCCATCGTGACCAGAAGGGTGTTAGGTGGTAGTTGCTTGATATTTTTCAATTTATTCAGAAAGTCTGTGGTGTCTTGTATGAAGCTGTTAGTTTTGTGTACGAGAGGTTTCAGAATTCCCTCTATGAATCCAGATATTTCTTCTGTGAGTGTGCCAATACCTGATATGACCCAAAAGGTAGTCAAAAGGCTGTTGTATGCAGTGCGTTGAGTTTCGTTTCTTTTCGTGCAGTTTCTCCTGTGATCATCATGCCTCGCCGAGCGCAAGTTGTACAGCCACCACTATGTGAAACAGAAGGGGGACAACCTGAGACTGTACTTATAACTCCGTGCACATCAATGAGACGCCGAAGACGTCCTGAAAGATACCTTGATTCGGCTGACTTGTCCCTCCATCAGAGCAGATGCCACACCAATTCTCCCCTTCCAAGAAAGGTTCTTAGGTGTGTTTAATGTCAGAAAATTAACGCCAGGTCCGGGTTAGCATATAACCCAACTATGCCAACCTGAACTGGCCCCCCCTCCCTGATTTAAAAAAAATTCCCTTGTGGTCTATGGTCCAGTGGTCCCCCTGCCATTAACCTCCCCTCCCTCCATCCTGATCAAAAATGCCTAGAAGTCCAGTGGCTCCCCTCCCCCAGCTCGGCCAGGCCCAGCTCCCCCCTAGTCGTCACTGACCTGTGGTCTAGTGGAATCCCACTACCACCCCCACCAGACCTCTCCATACATCCTGTGTAGGAGGTGGGAGCAATGCCTACTTGCTCCCGCCTCTGGGTGCCGTCATCTTCAAAATGATGGCACCTTATCCTGCCCGATGCATCTTGCGTACGTACCATATAAGGGAGTTTCTTTCTTATATGGTAGTTAGGCCTCATGCAGTGCATCTCAGGATGCATTGTGCAGAGAAGGGTGCTGCCATTTGCAAGATGGTGGAGAGAAGAAGCAGGAGCTAGTGTGTCACTCCTGCTTCCAATAGAAAGGTATGGGGGGTGGTTCAGGTCTCCACTAGGTCACCAGCCTATGAAATTCTTTAAAAGGTTCCTAGCTGTTTCAAGAAAATCTTAGCTTTCTATGACTCTAGCCAATGTGTCTGTACACTTTGGCATTTTTCACCTAAATCTGCAAAGCAGAGATGGGTAGTAACAAAGTAGTTGCATTTTCTTACAGTGCTTAAGTACAATTGGTGGTACTTTTACTCGTAACGAGTTACTTTTTTAAATTTTTTTGCAATACTTTCTACTTGTAACGAGTTACATTTAAGCTATGCTTTTGTACTTTTTCCATCTCTCTGCTTCTCCCCTTCTACAGGATTTCAAAGTGATGTCAGACATAGCTTGCAGCTGATTGGGCCCAAACTTCTGGGCTCACATTAATAAACTACCATGGGAGACATGCAGAACCCAGCTCTCTGCAATGCCGCTACTGCTTCTTGCACCAGACCTCCCTCCTCTGATGTTTTCCGGGACTGGCACAGGAAGCACTAGCAGCACTGCAGAGAGCCGTGTTCTGCCTGTCTCCCATGGTAGTTTATTAGCGTGGGCCCAGTGGAGGTGCATGGGAGGGAGGGAGGGAGTGAGACTGTGCTGCAGGGCTGCAGTGGATGGGAGGGGAGAGAGAGAAATTAGGCAAGACTGGATGAGTGGGGAGGGAGGGAGAGAGTGACAAAGATGGGGCAATACTGGATAAAATGGGGGAGGCAGAGGCTATTGGCTGGGGGGAGAGAGAAATTGGGCAAGACTGGATAGGTGAGGATATAGAAGTCAACTTTTCAAAATGATTGGGGATGCTAAACCCAATAGAAATTACTCCTCCCTGGGCACACAGGGTTTGCTCAATATTGGGGGTGCTCAAGCACCCACAGAGCTGGAACAGATCAGTGTTGGGAGCTGGTTATAGTGGAAGAGGTGAAGAAGACAGAAGAGAAAAAAATGACACGTGGACAGGAGACCCTTGCAAAGAGTTAAAAGAAGACAGGAAAACAGTAACCAGAGATTGTTTCCAACAAAATTAGAAAAATTAAATGGTCAGACAGCAAAGGTAGAAAAAAGAATTTTATGTTTAATTTAGGATAAAGTAATGTAATGAAGTT
Organism: Microcaecilia unicolor; assembly: GCF_901765095.1. NCBI lineage: Eukaryota > Metazoa > Chordata > Amphibia > Gymnophiona > Siphonopidae > Microcaecilia > Microcaecilia unicolor. Next base: position 110,558,373 of record NC_044037.1, read on the forward strand.
AATAAATATGAATAAAAGAAATAAAACAAAAATATTATATTGGACTATATACATTTTTTAAACTAACGTTTGGAGACCAAAACCTGCTTCTTCAGGTCAGGACAGTATACTTCTGTAATAGTATGCTTGTCCTGACTTAAGGAAGGAGGTTTTCGCCTCCAAAAACTAGTAAAAAATGTAATGTTAGTCCAATAAAAATGTATCACTTATTTTCCGTTTTTGTTTTATTTGTTAATTTTGAATGTAGCAATTGGAATATGTAAGTTCTTGAAATCTACATCAACTGTTTTTATATTTTGCATGGTACAAAGGGACGTGTAACTGTATCTCTTTCTTTGGTTTTACACCATATGCAGAGTATGGCTTCTCAGAGGTTCAGTTTAATTTTTGTCTACATATTTCTATTTTTAGTTTGTGGTTACTTAGGGATATGTTTACTAAGGTGTGCTATAGGTGCATTAGAGTTTTTAACACAAGTTAATGGTTGATGCATGTTAAACACTAGTGTGCCCATAGGAATATATAGTGTTTAACACACCTTAACTTTAAAGGCACGTTAAAAGCGCTAACGCGCCTTAGTAAACATACCTTTTAATCTATACTTTATGAGGGGCTACCTCTGTTCATGTGTGAAAAAGGCCAAGTATTCTGTTAGCATCAAGTGTCTGTGTAGAACTGATCTGTACTAATCCAGCTTATTTTGTTTTCTAATAGGTGTATTAATGTTCTTCTGCTCACTGCAATGCTCAGGGTGGGGTTTTTTTTTTTCTAGGAAGGACCTTATGTGACTCCCCTGGAAGTTAGCTTGTAAACATGCAAGATTCTGTGATCCAACTTGTTAAGTAATACTTTTTACTTTGTAGTAAAAATGTAGTTTTAAGAGCTGTTTTTTATTACTTGAGTATTTTTTTGGATAAGACTTTCTACTTTTACTTTACTTCACTACTTTTGAAGCCAGTACTTTTACTTTTTACTTAAGTACTTTTAAAAAGTAACGAACCCACCTCTGCTGCTAAGTTCTGCAACTCAAACAGCTAGTCAGTCCACAATTCTGTACTTATTATTATTAGGATTTATTTATTATTAGGATTTATTTACTGCCTTTTTAAGGAATTCACTCAAGGCACTGTACAGCAAGAATAGATCAAACATGAGTAATAGGCAATTACAGCAGTAAAAATATTCAAATAACAATACCAAGTATGGCATAGTTTACTACTTGAATATCAAGTAATTTCTCTCACGACTGGAAGACAGTAGGGGATTTTTGATTTATATTTCCCCTTCGCAGGTAAGTACTGACTGGTGCACCACTCGGGTTTTTTTTTTTAAATATGTCTGCTGATTATTTTTAATATTTAGATTGCTTCTTTTCTAATAACTGAGCACTTTCTCTCATAATTCCACTTTGTTAATTAAGAATTTACTTGTTGCAACCATGTTACATGACTGTTAGCATTATCCCACTCTATCAACAATCTATCTTTTTGTTGCTGTAAATACACAGTAGCTGCAATTCAGATAACTGCTCTTGTATCTGGCTAATTCTAACTATAGCCTTTCTATCTCTGATTGAGAATGATTTAGAGAATTCTGGAGCCCACATTGAGCTACACACATAAATACATAAGTATTGCCATACTGGGACAGACCGAATGTCCATCAAGCCCAGCACCCAACAGCAGCCAATCCAGGTCACAAGTACCTGGCAAGAACCCAAAACAGTACAATACATTTTATGCTGCTGATCTTTGAAATTAAGAAGTGCATTTTCCCCAAGTTCATTTTAATAATGGTCTATGGAATTTTCCTTTAGGAAGCCATCCAAACCTTTTTAAAACCCTGCTAAACTAACTGCCTTTACCACATTCACACAGTAGAGCAACTTTACAAGCCTGCTGTAATTCTTCCATTACCATAAATTATAAAAATTTCCAGAACAAGAAAAACACCTTTTATCAGCCAGATATAGATCGTGCCCAAGAGACACCAGGTAGGTAGGGGTACAATTATCTGTAGGAATCTAAGTATTCCCTTGGATGAGGTCCCCAATTGTGTGTGAGTTCCACCACCCCAGTCGAGAATACGGTTATATAAGTGTAAAAGATGATTAGAGCGTAGATCTTTTCTCACTTGTCCAGGGTATAGCCCCCCAAAAAAGTTTAGACCAATTTTGCTGGCAATAAAAGGAATGATGCCAAATTCTGGAAATAATATATTACAATTTATTAGTAATATAAATATATGTATGAATTATAGGCAAAAGCAAATGGCAATTTCTTAGCAGCAGTATTACATTAAGTATTAATCTATACTTAATGTACTCAGAATACTTGGATGTACTACATCTTGCAAAGTACAAGATCTCTCCCTTAGCATAAGAGTTCACAATAACAAAAGTTACAATACAAGAGCTTTTTCTTGTCCTTCTCTTTACTGCATTTCTTTCTTGGGTGTTCTCTCTGAGCTCACATGCACACGCTCATGCTTCCATGTGTTACATCTTTAAACTAACTAGCAATATGACTAAGCCAATCAGAACCACCTAAAACGTTTATTTTATTTATTTATTAGGATTTATTTACCGCCTTTTTGAAGGAATTCACTCAAGACGGTGTACAGCAAGAATAAGTCAAACATAAGCAATAGAGCAGTAAAAACATCATGCTAATTTACAATGTCAACACAATACACAATAAAGCATTTTAATAGACAGCATAGGGTGTAAGCAGAGATGGAACATATAGATAGATAAGATAGAGTAAAATGGATGTGTGCTGGTTTTAATTTTGCCACATGTCCATTTTTGGCCACAAAAAAGGTCTTTTTTGCAGGTGCGCTGAAAAATGGACCTGTGTGCGTCCAAAACACATGCCTACACAAGTGCAGGCCATTTTTCGGCGCACCTTAGTAAGAGGGTCCCATAGAGAGCCAATGAAAATGGATGTAGTGTTACATGGCCACATCTGCAGGCCTTTCCCCAGAAGCTGTATAGCAGCATTCTGTATAGTTTGTAATCATTTTAAATTAGAAGAAGTCCTACATATACCAAGTTACTATAATCAAAGTGTGATATCAGCAACACATGAATTAAAGTGTCATCTCATGAAAGAAGCATTTGAGAGAATGTAGCTGACATAACAAAAAAACCAAAAACTCCTTTTTCACCTCATTGGAAATCTGTTCCACAAAGGAAAGTTGTAAATTGATTAAAACACCTAAATACTTAAAAGAAATCCACAGCATTTACTGGAATATCAACAAACTTGGAACCAATGCGGGGTGACAAAAACATCTGATGTTTCAACAGACTGTCATTTTAGAGATGTTTAATGCAAACTGATATTTATGAAGCCAGCAACATACAGCCTCTAACCAAGATTGTAATAGAGTGAAATTTAAAATTAAAGGTGACATTTTAGCCAATAAAGAATATCATCAGCATATATATCTATCTGTATTATCTTAAAATCCGGTATAACAGTGGCTAAGGGGCTCAAAAATAAATTAAATAAAATAGGCAATAAAGCAGAGCCCTATGAACAGCACATTTCAACAGATAAGACTTGGATATCAAAGTTCTTGTTGAAACTGCAAAAGTACAGTATGATAAAAATGAATTATACCAATCTATGACCACACCAACTAATCTACATTGACCAAAGTCACAACTGAAGAAGATTTATTTATTTTATTTATTTATTGCATTTGTGTCCCACATTTTCCCACCTATTTGCAGGCTCAATGTGGCTTACATAGTTTTGTTAACATTGTCGTTCCAGGATATCGGATACAGTTAGTATTGTGCAGAGATTAAGTAGGGAAGAGAGAAGAAGGAGGGAGTGGTTAGGGTAGTTATAGAAGGTGGGCTTTATAGAAGGTGGGTTTTCATAACTGAGTGGGCTGGTGAGGTGGATTATTGAGGTTATCGGTTATCGGTTCTCATTGTAGGCTTCAGTGATGTAGCCAGAAGTCAATTTTTGGGTGAGCCAACAGGTTGGATGGGTGGGCACTAGACAGTGGTGTGCTGGTAAATGTTTAACAACAGGTACTCTCCCCGGTCACCTCTGCACCCCCCCCCCCCCCCGTCCACCTATGCACCTCCCCTCAAAATTGCAGAGCTGGCTATAGCCAGGGAGAGAGCCTGGGGTGGGGGGGGGGGGGGGGGGAGGCAATGCATTACTCTCGCCAGGAAAAAAAAATTAAATGATCCCAGGTTCCAATCTAATTCATGTTTAATGTGGGATAAAATGCCATAAATAAGTAAATAAATATAAACTTTTAATGTTGAGCACCTGATTCTCAAAGTGGACATATTCCAAACACTATAATGAAAATAAAATGATTTTTTTTTCTACCTTTGTTGTCTGGTGACTTTGTTTTTCTGATCATGCTGGCCTAGTATCTGATTCTGCTGCTATCTGTCCTCTTAACTCCGTTTCCAGGGCTTCCTTTCCATTTATTTCTTTACTTTCTGCCTTTTTTTCTTCATTTCTTGCTCTATATCCGTAAGTAAAAGCTGGGTCCTCCGCAGACTTGACGGTCCAGTGGATCCAGCTTCTGCCTATTTTCTTCATCCATGTGCAGTTTTTCTCCTCTCTTCCTTTTCCCTCATCTCATCTCCTTCCTCACTCTTCCCTCCCCTCCATCGATGTCCAGCATTTCTTCTCTCTCCCTTCCCTCTCCTCCATCCATGTCCAGGAACCCTTCTCTCCCCTGCCCTTCCCTCCATCCATCCATGTCCAGCAACCCTCCTCTCCCCTGCCTTTCCCTCCATCCACCCATGTCCAGCAACCTTCCTCTCTCCTCTTTCCTCCCCTCCATCCACCCATGTCCAGCAACTCTCTTCTCTCCCCTCCATCCATCCATACCCAACAATTCCCTCCTCTGCCCCCCTCTATCCATCCATACCCAGCAATTCTCTTCTCTCCCCTGTCCCCTCCATCCATCCATACCCAGCAATTCTCTTCTCTCCCCTGCCCCCCTCCATTCATCCATACCCAGCAGAACAAAACGAATTATACAAATACACCAGGCATCTAAGTGGGTAAATACGGAGAGACGGCTCGCAACAAACAAATGCAGTCCTATCTTTGCCCAGTTAGATATACAGGCACTGGCACTCACATAACTTCTGGTTTTCTTCAAGATCTGGATATTCAGTGCCGGTGCCCAGACATGGCTCAGATTTGAATATCTGGGTCTAATTTTGGCTGGTGGCAAAAATGCTGATCACTGCTAGCTGAATATTGACATAATAGATGACAAAAGAACCAACTCAGTCATCCAATCTGCTCAATTATTCTGTCCATACTACTAAGACTACACAGTATGAATGTCTGAAAGACATCAGGTAGTTGATAATGATAAGCAACAAAATAAATGGTGGAGTAAAAATAAAGAAGACAGACATTGTATCTCAAAAGCCTAAGGTGATGCATATTTTAAATCATATGATAAAATCCAATTAGTGCGATGCAAAAACCCATATATCAAACAATCAACAATCAGTCATAAAAATCCATAACAATGCAATAAGTATAAATAAAAAGCTTTGGACGTTTAAAACATCTTGGATAGATAAACACACAAGCCTATATTTAGGCACCTACAGCACACCTACTTGGAGCCTATTCTATAAAGAAAAGTAGATACTAGAGTAACATGCTAAAAGCATAGTTATTTTCTAGGCATGACCACTCTTGCTCTGCCCAAACTCCACCTATGTGATTGCCCACCTGCAAACTATGGCCCATTGTATTTAGGTGCCATTTTACAGAGTAGCACATAGCTGGAATAAATGCATACAGTATGTGTGGTGCATAAAAGCTAGTGTTCAGGTTACATTACGTGCATTCTTGGTGCCTAAATCTTGGTACCCTTCTTATAATGGTAATTTATAAGTGACTTGAACATGTAGAAGAACATTTTACACACTCAAGTAGATGCTTATTAAATTGCTCACCTAAAAATAGGTTAGAAAAGCATAGTAGCTAATTTTATGTTATATACTGTTGTGCTTTGGGAGCTGAATTTGCAAGCAGTTCCTGTTTGAGCATCTGTGGGGAAAGGTATTTTCAGCTTCCAGTGGCTCCCATGCTAGCAGAAGCAGTTCAATATACTATCACTTGGCTTAGGCTCAACACTCAGTTTGTCTTTATCCTCTTTAAATAACCATATATTTCCTATTAGCAGTTCTGAACCCAAAGCTTCATAATACACAATCAGTTATACAGAAAACAAGTTCAGGAGGCTTAAATTCCACACACACACCCTCCACCCGCTGGTTGCCAAAAGAGCAAGTCCTCAAAGCAGTCTCTCAGGGGCCAATGCAGAAAGCCTCACAGTAGAGCTGTGTGCGGCTGTCTTTTCTATTCTGAGCACAATACCACATCATGAAGAAAGCAAAGTGTATAAAAGTTTTATGTGCGCGGAACTTGCTTTACAATTTGTACTAGCTGAGCACTCAGTGCTATTCTATAAATGATATATGCAACTCGCTTAGTACGTAAATGCAAGGGGATGTTCACAGGGGAGGAGCTTACATGCATTACATACAGAATACTGTAAGTTACACACTAAGATGCTGCATTTCTGCCTTCGGCATGGCATAAGAAGGCATTCCTAAATGTAAACCCATTGATGCTGACTTGCACTAGTGTTCTATAATGGAATCTTGGTGCCCAGATGCTTTTACAGAAATAGTATGTGTCATCTAGGTGCCTAAATTGTGGCACCCAGTTATAGAATTACCTCCATCCTGTTTTTACTTCAGCTTTTGCATATTCTTTTAGTGAAACTAAAGTCACTGCCCTTAACTATTGACTCTTAAAACCTTTCTTCATGTTCTCCCTTTTATGTTTTGGAGGAAAATATCATTCCCAGTCCCATTGGAACCAGGGAAGGGAGCATCGTGAGCTGTGGAACCATCCTTAAGCTGTTTGCTGATAAAGGAATTTGTATGTGCTTGTAAACATTCTTTTCTGATTAATGGTGGAGTCATCTGAATTTGCCTTGCGATTTTATGTGCAATAAAAGTATTAATGTAACAATGCAATGTCAAATATCTGTACTAACTGCAATAAAGTGATTAAACTTCAATGATAGTATGTATTATTATTGTATATGACTCCTTAGCTACACTTATGATATATTATATGAGCAACAGGGAAAGGACAATTGTGATCTTGACACCTTTGCTAGTTTCAAAGATCATTATGGAAATGTTACATGGATGCATACAGTCTTCAGACTAGAAATATTGGGTGGCATCATTCACCGAACAATTCATGAGTTAGAGTTATCATATTCTGACTATTTTGGCTCTGTCTGCTCATATCTCTTCCTTCTCTGTCTTTTATTCCCAGGCTTTGAGGCAGTCTGTCCTTTCTTACTTATCATGGGGCCCCCTGAGTTTATTCAAGGGGTTAGTTCTGAAGCAGACATGCTCTTATAGTCTGTTGTTACTACACCCTCCAGTGTGAGTGCACTTACCATGGTCAGATGTTAATATAAATTTATCAGATGTTGTCACTAAAGTTCCTGCTACTTAGCTTTGTTCCAGGGTGTGGATTGTGCTCAGACTTATCATAGTCCCATGGGGATCCCCATCCGTGGTGTGGTTAAAATTAACGCTGCAGTTCAATACTGCTCCCTAAAATCAGGACTAGCTCCGACTGTTCTTTCATCAGCAGTTCTTCCCAGTTTCCTACATGCTCGGCATGTTTCGCATTCGCGTCATCAGGGGAACATTATATAGGCTGGAAATACAAAATGTAATTGTTAATAACAGAACCTTAGTTCGATCTTCATGAGACACCTTCTTTACTAATATATAACTAATCCCCACATATTAATACTACATCAAACCTTCAAACTTATTTCTTATAACCTCCTCATTACAGCTAACCTGGGTAGGAATGTAGCCGTTCATCAGATCAACCGTCGAACAGACACCCGTGCATGCGCATTCCTTATATAGTGACGTGTCGTCTGACCAATAGAACTCTCATAGTATCCATTCTATCTCTTTGTTGAGACCACGTGGGGCAACTATCGGCCAATAATAAATAAACCGTTGCTCCTTCTGGATCAGCATAGAAGTAATGTCACCCGTCGTATTACTAGGAATCTGATCTAAAATAACAAATTTAAGGTCTATATCATTATGATTCACTTCCTCCCTGTGGGAGACCAACGGGGCTTCTTTCTTCCGGGTCCTAATATTGCTCAAATGTTCAGCAATACGATCCTTGACTCTGCGTCTGGTTTGGCCTATATATCATTTTTCACAGGGGCATATGATCCCGTACACAACCCGTGCTGACTCGCAGTTGGTGTTGAATCGAAGGATATAATCCCGACCTGTTATAGGATGTGTCACTACTGAAATATTCCAGGCATGGCGGCAGTACACGCATTTGGAACAGCTGTTATGTCTCCCCACCTGATCTGTAGCTTTGACAGTTCTTCCATGGGTGAGTAATTCCCCTAAGTTCCTTCCTCTCTTATATGCAAAGCATACCTCTGTTGGTATATTGTTCAACCGAAGAACAGACCAATGCTTCCTAATGATGTTCTTGATCTGATTGGTTAAAGGGGAGTATGGTAAGACGCAAACCATCCGATCTAATTCAGAAGTGTCTTTATGGGGGTTTAACAACCACTCCTGTTTGGCAATTCTGGCCCTTTTCATTGCTTTCTTCAGCACTTTCCTGGGGTATCCTGTATTGCGCAACCTCTGGTACCATACTCCCCTTTAACCAATCAGATCAAGGACATCATAAGGAAGCACTGGTCTGTTCTTCGGTTGAAATAGAATGGATACTATGAGAGTTCTATTGGTCAGAGGACACGTCACTATATAAGGAATGCGCATGCACGGGTGTCTGTTCGACGGTTGATCTGATGAACGGCTACATTCCTACCCAGGTTAGCTGTAATGAGGAGGTTATAAGAAATAAGTTTGAAGGTTTGATGTAGTATTAATATGTGGGGATTAGTTATATATTAGTAAAGAAGGTGTCTCATGAAGATCGAACTAAGGTTCTGTTATTAACAATTACATTTTGTATTTCCAGCCTATATAATGTTCCCCTGATGACGCGAATGCGAAACATGCCGAGCATGTAGGGAACTGGGAAGAACTGCTGATGAACGAACAGTCAGAGCTAGTCCCGATTTTAGGGAGCAGCATTGAACTGCAGCGTTAATTTTAACCACACGGATGGGGATCCCCATGGGACTATGATACGTCTGAGCACAATCCACACCCTGGAACAAAGCTAAGTAGCAGGAACTTTAGTGACAACATCTGATAAATTTATATTAACATCTGACATAAAATAGGGTAGGGAAGTGGTGTGCAATGATGTACTAAAGGGATTACACTAGCATATATGGCAAGTGAGTCCTGTGGACAAAATCCCTATCCACTGAGTACTAACAGCATATTTAAAATAAATAAAAAAAGGAGTTAAGAGATTGTGAGAATCTTGCACAGTGCACTATTACAAGCTAAATAGGTTTCTTGTTGTCTATTTAGTTTAAATTTAATGCCAAGAATTGAAGAGTGATGCACTTGGGGCAGTGGCGTAGCCAGACCTGACAGTTTGGCTGGGCCCAGAGCTAATATGGGCGGGCACAATATATATATATATATATATATATATATATATATATATATATATATAGGTGGGCTTCTGGGTGGGGATGGGCTCTTCACTGCAGGGCAAAAAAAGGTATATTTTAATCATTAAATATATACATTTTTTGCCCTAGGCAGTGAAGTGCTTACCCCACCCAGAAATTCCACAACAATAAATTTTAATAGTGCCCACCAGGCCCCAGCTAGCTTAATTTTAAAAACAAATTACCATGATAATGTTAAAAATAAGATGCAAAAAACCCCAAAAAGCATGTTTTTACCTGCTGCTGGGCTGGGCTGGCAGCTGCTGCTTGGCAGTAAGTTACCTGGGGTCGGGAGACAGGAACTCGACTTCGACCAGACCTTTCTTCTGTTTCCACGTTTCCAGGCCAGGGAGAGCAGGGCCAGGCTGAACCCTTCCTACGTGCATGTGGCCATGTGCAGCTTTAGCCTTACCCTGCCCTCCCTCAGATGCCACGTCACGTTGAGTGAGCGGAGCTGAGCGAAAGCGAGGCTGAGGCACGCCGCCGCGCACAGCCACATATGGGACAGGTCATACCACTACCGCGAATGCAGTGCGACCAACAACAACGACACCACCGATGCGCTGCCTTTCTCTAAGCCCGAAGGTAGGTGGGCGTGGGCTGATGATCTCTTCTGAGTCTGCCCTGAGCGCGGGTGCCCGCGAAGTACGCTAGGGTGCTAGGCTCTGCTGCATGCGGTGTGTGTGTGCGCACTTGGGTGGTGGGCGGGCCTGAGGATGGAATCGGACTGAGCCTGAGATCAGCGCCGAATGTCGGGTGCTGTCTCTCTGCCGTCATGCTAGGCAGCTAGGCTGCTGCTGCAGTTGTGTGTGCACTGGGTGGGCGGGCCTGGGCTGAAATTGGGTGGGCCTGGGCCCACCCAGGCCCACCCGTAGCTACGCCCCTGACTTGGGGTGCAGAAACCCGAAAGAGAGATACTGAATAGGAGGGGAGAGATTAGTAAGCTCGACTCAAGAGAGAAACCTTGGGGTGTTGGTGTTGAGGATCTAAAGGTGAAGAAACAATGCAACAAGGCGATGGCTGTGGCCAGAAGGATGCTAGGCTGCATAGAGAGGGGCATAACCAGCAGAAGAAAGGAGGTGTTGATGCCCCTCTACAAGTCGTTGGTGAGGCCCCACTTGGAGTATTGTGTTTAGTTTTGGAGGCTGTATCTTGTTAAAGATGTAAAAAGACTGGAAGCGGTGCTAAGAAAAGCTACAAAAATGGTATGGGATTTGCGTTGCAAACCATACGAGGAGAGACTTGCTGATCTGAACATGTATACCTTAGAGGAAAGGAGAAACCAGGGTGACATGATACAGATGTTCAAATATTTGAAAGGTATTAATCCGCAAATGAACCTTTTTCGGAGACGAGAAGGCGGTAGAACTAAAGGACATGATGAATTGAGATTGAAGGGGGGCAGACTCAGGACTAATGTCAGGAAGTATTTTTTCACGGAGAGGGTGGTGGATATGTGGAATACCCTCCTGCGGGAGGTGGTGGATATGAAAATGGTAATGGAATTCAAACGTGCATGGGATAAACACAAAGGAATCCTGTTTAGAAGGAATGGTTCCGCGGAATCTTAGCGGAGATTGGGTGGCGACACCGGTAATTGGGAGACAAAATGGGAGCTAGGCAGACTTCTACGGTCTATGCCCTGACTGTGACTGAATAGATAGGGATGGCCTGGAGTGTAAATTTTAAGGGGCTTCGACGTTAGCTCCAGAACTTAGTACAAGAACAGTGCTGGGTAGGCTTCTACAGTCTGTGCCCTGAGAAAGGCAAGAACAAATCAAACTCGAGTATATATACAAAGTATCACATACCATGTAAATGAGTTTTATCTTGTTGGGCAGACTGGATGGACCATACAGGTCTTTATCTGTCATCATTTACTATGTTACTATCAGGCTTATTTTCAAAAGAGAAGGGCGCCCATCTTTCGACACAAATCGAGAGATGGGCCTCCTTCTCCCAAGGTCGCCCAAATCGGCATAATCAAAAGCCAATTTTGGGTGCCCTCAACTGCTTTCTGTCACAGGGACAACCAAAGTTCCTGGGGGCGTGTCAGAGGCATACCGGGTGTCATCGAGTGATAATGGAAAAAAGAAGGGCATCCCTGGTGAGCATTTGGTTGACTTTACTTGATCCCTTTTTTTTCACGACCAAGCCTCAAAAAGGTGCCCGATCTGACCAGATGACCACCGGAGGGAATCGGGGTTGACCTCCCCTTACTCTCCCAGTGGTCACTAACCCCCTCCCACCTTAAAAAAAATTTTTTTAAATATTTTTTGACAGGCTTCACGCCAGCCTCAAATGTCATACTCTGGTCCACCGCAGCAGTTTGCAAGGTCCCTGGAGCAGTTTTAGGGCTATGGTAGTGGTGTACAGTTGTGGGTAGTGGGTTTTGGGGGGTTTAGGGGGCTCAGCACACAAGGTAAGGGAGCTGTGCACTTGGGACCAATTTGTGAAGTCCACTGCAGTGCCCCCTAGGGTGCCCGGTTGGTGTCCTGGCATGTCAGGGAGACCAGTGCACTACGAATGCTGGCCCCTCCCATGACCAAATGCCTTGGATTTGGTCATTTTTGAGATGGGCGCCCTCGGTTTCCATTATCGGCGAAAACCGAGGTTGCCCATCTCTAAGGTCGGCGATCTCAGCATTTAGGTCGACCATCTCTAAGGTTGACCTAAATGGTGAGATTTGGGCATACCCGACCGTATTATCGAAACGAAAGATGGACGCTTATCTCGTTTCAATAATACGGGTTGCCCCGCCTCTTCATGGGGACGCCCTTGGAGATGGGCGCCCTTAGAGATGGGCGTCCCCATTCGATTATGCACCTCCACGTTATCTAACTGTTTGATGTATATTCAACTTAAATTACTTGACATATAACTCATCCTCTCAGGTGCTATAAAACTGATATATACTGTTGCACCTTAAACAGCTGAATGGCAAAACTTTAGCTACAGTCGGTGTATCAGTAGTTCTGAACTGAACAGTACTTGTTAACTAAAACTAAGTCACACTGTTTAATATAAAGTCACTATTTACGGGTTACCAAATGGATTAACACTATATGGAGTTTTTAATTATTTTTCGTTCTGTGGAGGATTTTTAAGCCTATGATGTTAACGTATTCCAATAAAACCTACCACCATTCTAAAGCAATTTAAAGGTTGGAGGCAGAGAATCTGAGGCTTTTTTCTCACAGAATTGATCATACTTCTGACTGGATGAGTTATATATCAAGTACTTTAAGTTGAATATACATCAACAGGAAGCTATCCATGCCAGAAATAGTATTTAATGGTGATGATTTGTAGGAACTGAAATAAAGCTTAGTGATCCTGGAAAATATAATAAGTCAAATTGACAAACTAAAGAGCAGCAAATCACCTGGACCAGATGGTATATACCCAGAGCACTGAAAGAACTAAAAAATGAATATGCAAATATAGTACTGTGTTTATATTTATTTAAAAATTATTATTTATTTATTTAAATCACTCACCTTTACCAGATCAGTTCACAAAACAAAATCTAAAAAGCTCAAGTAAGGAAAGGAATTCCATAAAAATAATAAAAAAGTCCTAACACACACTCCCCAACACTACATTCATTCTACCACACATTCTATTAATAGGCTAAAACAAAAATTGTACTCTGAGGGACACTCCAGTCTTCCCTCCACGGTGAGCTGAAGATTAAAAGCCAGCTTTAAAAAATGAGTCTTCAATAAAATCTTGAATCTCTTATAATTAGCTTCTGCATGGATTTCTTTAGGTAGGTCATTCCATAATGTTGGTGCCTGCCAAAAGAATGCCCCCTCCCTTGTGCATAAGTACATAAGTATTGTCATACTGGGACAGACCAAAGGTCCATCAAGCCCACATCCTGTTTCCAACAGTGGCCAATCCAGGTCACAAATACCTGGCAAGATCCCCCAAAAAGTACAAAACATTTTATACTGCTTATCCCAGAAATAGTGGATTTTCCCCAAGTGCATTTAATAATGGTCTATGGACTTTTCCTTTAGGAAGCCGTCCAAACCTTTTTAAAACTCCGCTAAGCTAACCGCCTTTACCACATTCTCTGGCAACGAATTCCAGAGTTTAATTACACGTTGAGTAAAGGAAATTTTTCTCCGATTTGTATTAAATTTACTACATTGTAGCTTCATCGCATGCCCCATAGTCCTAGTATTTTTGGAAAGCGTAAACAGATGCTTCACATCTACCCATTCAACTGCACTCATTATTTTATAGACCTCTATCATATCTCCCCTCAGTCACCTTTTCTCCAAGCTGAAGAGCCCTAGCCGCTTTAGCCTTTCCTCATAGGGAAGTCGTCCCATCCCCTTTATAATTTTCATCGCCCTTCTCTGTACCTTTTCTAATTCCACTATCCAGCTTATTTTCGAAAGACACAGATGCTCATCTTTCGACAGAAATCCGAAGATGGACGTCCGTCTCAAAAACTGGCATAATCGAAAGCCGATTTTTGATGTCCCCAATTGCTTTCCGTTGCGGGGACGTCCGAAATTTTCAGAGGCATGTCAAAATGGTAGCGAAGGCGGGAAAGGGGCATTCTGGGGCGTGGTTAAGAGATGGACGTCTGTGCCCGATAATGGAAAAAAGCAAGACGTCCCCGATGAGCATTTTGTCCACACAAACTTGGACCCATTTTCTTCACGACCAAGATTCCAAAAAGTGCCCGAACTGACCAGATGACCACCGGAGGGAATCGGGGATCACCTCCCCTCACTCCTCCAGTGGTCACTAACCCCCTCCCACCATAAAAAAGACAAATTTAAAACTCATTTTTTTTGTGGCTCTGTGCCAGCCTCAAATGTCATACCCAGCTCCATGACAGCAGTATGCAGGTCCCTGGAGCAGTGTTAGTGGGTGCAGAGGACTGTAGGCAGGCAGACCCAGGCCCATCTCCCTCTACATGTTACACTTGTGGTGTAAAATGTTGAGCCCTCCAAAACCCCCCAAAACCCACTGTACCCACATGTAGGTGCCCCCCTTCACTCCTTAGGGCTGTGGTAGTGGTGTACAGTGGTAGGGAGTGGGTTTTGGGGGGGTTCGGGGGCTCAGCACCCAAGGTAAGGGAGATATGCACCTGGGAGCAATTTGGCAAGTCCACTGCAGTGCCCCCTAGGGTGCCCGGTTGGTGTCCTGGCATGTGAGGGGAACCAGTGCACTACAAATGCTGGCCCCTCCCACAACCAAATGCCTTCCATTTGGTCCTTTTTGAGATGGCCGGCTGCGATTTCCATTATCGCTGAAAATCGGGGATGGCCGTCTCTCCGGACGCCCATCTCTGAAGTCGACACAAATGGTGAGAGCTGGACGACCCCAACTGTATAATTGAAACCAAAGATGGATGTCCATCTCGTTTTGATTTTATGGCTTGGTCTGCCCCTTCGCAGTGCCGTCTCCAGAGATGGACATCCCCGGATATGGGCGTCCGTGTTCGACTATGCCCCTCCACATCTTTTTTGAGATGTGACAACCAGAATTGAACAAAAAAGATATAGTGGCTGCCCAATTCACCTTAGAGAAATGAAGCATCGACATTCTATTGTCCTGCATAGATCCAAGGCATTTTGCAGACGTATATAAAAATATTCACCTACTTAAATATAACGGTTGCTGTTCCCAAAGTGATTTATGTGCTATGCAGAGAATCTTAAATCTGCATCTAAATAATATGCACAACCAATGATACTTAAAAAACAGAGGGGTTGCATGATGAAATATTTTGCAGTGTCTGCAGTTGCCTAAGCTGAGAATTTGGTAGTCCTGAATATACTATGTTACCATAGTCCAACCTGGAGGTCTACAAAATCCTGAGTGGTGTGGAATTGGTGGAGGTGAATCGATTTTTTTTCCCTCATTCAAAAAGTACAAAGACCAGGGGACACTCAATGAAATTGTATGGAAATATTTTTAAAACAAATATTTTTTCACTGAAAGAATAGTTAAGCTCTGGAACTCATTGCCAGAGGATGTGGTAATGGCGGCTAGTGTATCTGGGTTTAAAAAAGGTTTGGGCAAGTTTCTGGAGGAAAAGTCCATAGTCTGTTATTGAGATGCACATGAGGGAAGCCACTGTTTGCCCTGGGATTGGTAGCATGGAATAGTGCTATTAATTGGGTTTCTCTCAGGTACTTGTGAACTGGATTGGCCACTGCTAGAAGCAGGATACTGGGCTAGAAGGACCATTGGTCTGACCCAGTATAGCTATTCTTATGTTCTTATGTAAACAGAGTATGCAGTAATGTCTGCAATACTTATTCATCAAAGTATCCTTTAATTGATCATAACTGTCTCAAGAAGTAAAAACTCTTTTTAATAACAGAGAATATTTGATCCTCAAAAGATAGAGAGGGGTCAATTACCCATTCCAGATATTTAATGCTAGTGACTGCTGGAATGGGTTTACCAAATAAAATAGGTATCAGAGTCAAACAAGCATTATATCCCAATACCCAATAGGCTATGGTCTTATTAATGTTTGAAATTATGTTACCCACATAGGAGTATTATAATATGCGGGCTATAAGACCTTTACAATAAACAATAAAACAAGCTGATTTTGCTGTAACCAATCAACAGTGGCCGATAGTCCCTTCTGAAGGTGAGATAGATCCATGGTAGCAGGTAAGATCTTTGTCAAAATAAAGACATCATCTGCATAACAATACACATTTAGTCCATATTCCTGTATCAAGGTTATCAACGGGCTTAGAAAGATGTTGAAAAGGAGTGGCAACAATGCTGAACCTTGTGGCACCCCACATTCTAAGGGTTTTAAATCTGAGTTTTATATTCTATACTCACTATATAAGATCTTTTTGAGAGAAAAGATTTAAACCATGTTAAAGCTGTACCCATGATACCCATAGATTGTAATCACTGAATATGTAGATTGTGATCCACTAGATCAAAGGCTGCTGCCAGATCTAGGGACACTGTATTCAATCATTCAAATTATCTATGGTACCTGAAGATTGGAAGGTGACCAATGTATCACCAATTTCTAATAGGATTCTAGGGTTTGGGGGAGCGGCCACTCCCTTGGTGATCCACCTAGCTACGCCTCTGGTGAAGAACTTGAGTGTATGCCAAGGCACAATCCACCCGCAGTTGTACCTCATGCTCAATGCTATGACCTCGCTTAAATTTGCATATTATTGGCATTGAGCATGAAGCCACTGCTCAGACGCACTGATTGGGCTGTATTTCTTCAGCGCTGTTGGAAACAACGCCAGAGTTTTGAGCATCTGGGCCTAACTCTGAGGAGTGCTCCAGGTGGGTAGAAAGGGTTATCCCAGCCTGGGAGCAGGAACAGGAAAGAGCCTGTTTGGTGCCAGAGGCACTCAAAGAAGTACACCTCTGAACGAAGGACAGACAGGGAGGTCTGGTCCTAAGGATGTCCAGCATTTGGGTAGAAGCCCAGTGGGACAGCTTAGTGCAGCAAGAGCGATAAACACAGCCTTGGATTGTTCTGTCAGAAAGGATGAGTATTTGGAGGACTGGTGGTGCTGTAAATATGTAAACACCCTCGGATTTATAAAGAGACTATCAATTAAGTAGATAAGATTTACACCAAAAGTCTTGCATTGGCACAATAACCTCTTTCAGCAAAGTGAACTCTTTGATATAAAATGAACTGTTCTGTTTGAAGAAAAACATGATGTTTGGATATCTGCCTGTTGCAGCGTTCCAGTGAAGTTATTGCATTTTGTTATAAATCCTGGAGTGGAGAGTTTTTTTTAGAGTGAGAGTGAAGTTATTATACTCCCAGGCTGATAAAGAAAAGTAATAAAGTGTGACTTAAAATCCTATGGCCTACTGGGATCAAACCTGGCCCCGCTTGCACCCAGCTCAGTGCAACAAAACTTTTGTTTGTGGCCCTGGTTGGGGTACTGACCCGAAGAGCTAGCTGGTGTCCAGAACTGTGTAATGAGACTGGGGTTACACATACAATGGGCCAGTGCATGCAAATAGATCACATACATATTCGTTGCGGAAATCCTGGAAACCCAACTAGGTTTTGGCCTTCGAGGACTGAGGTTGGACACCACTGCTATAAAATCATGAACAAGGGAGAGTAGATAAATAGGAACAGATGTTCACCCTTTCAAACAGTAGTCCGACTGGGGGGTGATCTATGACACTAATAGGTAGTACTTTTAAAACTAATTGGTGGAAGTAGTTTTTTTGCCCAACACAAATTAAGCTGTGAAATTTGTTGCTGAAAGATGTGGTGAAAGCAATGTTATCAGCTGCCCACAGGATGTCCTGTTAAGGAGCTTCTTGCTATCATACTTGCTATTTCTTCTTATTTGCAGAATCCAAGTATCTTACTTTGTCTATGTATATCTTAGCTGCCCCAAACTTGGAGTGCTTGCATTGTTACCAATGCATTAAAATTTGTAGAAAGATATTCCAGTCAATATTCAAAATGATTTATCTGAGAAGGAGAGCTTCCTGCCCAGTTATCCTGCTTATCCGCTGACATTCAGCGGCACTGTCCAGTTAGTGCCGGGGCAGTCCAAAGGCAGCGCCTGGGTGGATCCTGTACTTAATCAGTTAACAGATATATTCATAGTAACATAGTAAAATAGTAACATAGTAGATGACAGCAGAGAAAGACCTGTACGGTCCATCCAGTCTGCCCAACAAGTTAAACTCGTATGTGCTACTTTATGTGTATACATGACCTTGATTTGTATATAAAAAGCAAGAAGGCAGACGATCTGCAAAATCCAACAGGGAAACAAACAAAGCAGATCATTTGTTGATATGGTTCAAAACATTATTGCCAGAATTTTGCCCGACACAGACTGTGTTTTGCCCACAAGGGCTGCATCAGGGGCTATCGGTTCAAACAGGACATGAGAATGAAACGTAAAAAACCAGCAGGGTGCCTTCCTCAGGATCAAGGTTAAAACATCAGTTCAATGTACAGGCATCATATGGTCACATCTCTCAACATTTTCCAGCAGTTGAGAGATATGACCATATGATGCCTGTACATTGAACTGATGTTTTAACCTTGATCCTGAGGAAGGCACCCTGCTGGTTTTTAACGTTTCATTCTCATGTCCTGTTTGGACCGATAGCCCCTGATGCAGCCCTTGTGGGCGAAAAACACAGTCTGTGTCAGGTGAAATTCTGAAAATAAAGTTTTGAACCATATCACCGATTGATCTGCTTTGTTTGTTTCCACGCTTGATTTGTATCTGCCATTTTCAGGGCACAGACCGTAGAAATCTGCCCAGCACTAGCCCCGCCTCCTAACCACTAGCCCTTCCTCCCACCACCGGCTCTGCCACCCAATCTCCGCTAAGCTTCTGAGGATCCATTCCTCAGATCACTAACTAGTAAGTAAGAGGCTAATGTTTGAACAGCGAAAAGGCTGCCCTAACTTTTAGATTCTGAACAAACCGGGCACTGGAACTAAATATACTGTTAAATGTATAGGCTAAATTCTATATATGGTGCCGAAAAAGTCAGAACTGAACCCCACCCCCACCCCGCCCCGCTTAATTGGTATTCTATAAGCTGTGCCTAAAGTTCAGCATGGTTTATAGAATTAAAGTTTAAGCAGAGAGGTCATGTTTAAATTTAGGTGCCACCATTTGTACCAGCAAAAGCGTGGTACAAATAATGCCCATACCTAAATTTATACACAGAACACCCATATTCTGTAATTATGCATGTAATTCAAAAACATGCCCCCTGATCTGCCCCGAAATGCCCATGACCCTCTAATCTAATTAGTGCCAATAATTGCTTGTTAAAAAATCCAATTATTGGCACCAATTGATTCATTATTCTATTATATTGCATGCGCAAATCAGGGCTGTGCCTAAATTTGTTGCACAATTTTTGGTGACCTTTATAGAAACCGGGAGAATAATGTCTAGGCTGCACCTGCTCTTATACCTGTGATGTCACTGGATATAACATGGCTCCCTGCACAAGCACCCTGCCATATATGCTATCACCTCAAGCCCAAATCAATTTATAATGCTTCACAAAAGAATTAAGAGAGAACCGCATTGCAGCTTGACAAATGTCTTCCAGAGACACAGCCCACTAGTGTGGACTGGTCTAGCAGGACTCAAGGAAAGGAAATTAACAGGTAAGAATAAATATCATCTTTTATTAAAAGATTTTCTTTAAACTAATATTTACGCATTACCGGGTTGTTTTTCAGCTATTTAAAATAATACATTTGGTTTGTGATAAGGATCCCTTCACCATAATCTATCTATAATATTGACTGGATATACAACATCCTTACTTCTGAAATTCCAAAAGGGGTTGCCACAGCACTTGAGATCCCACCAATGTACACTGCCATGTATCTTTTAAAAAAAAATTCTAATAAAAATAAAGATAAAATTAACAATGCATTTTATAAACACTATATAAAAGGAGCCCTGCTTACAAAGTTTCCTCCCATCACAGCTCCACCTCTACACTCCTTCCCTCAAAACCACACAATTCACAGCTCCAGCACTTCCCTTTACATCCTCTTCCTCTTTGCTGGTTGGTCCCCTGCCTGCAGCAGCCCAACATTCAACTCACTCAAAACATATTAATTATATTCTTTTCTTTTATTCTGTACTTTATTTTCCTGCTTTTCTTCTGTCAATTATAGTTTCTTTGGTGTTTCCCCACTAGTAAGCCCTCCGCTCTCAGGACAAATCACTCCTATCTGTACCCTTCTCCACCACCGCTAACTCCAGACTCTGCCCCTTCTGCCTCGCATCACCTTATGCCTGGAACAGACTTCCCGAGCCCATACACCATGCGCCCTCCCTGCCCATTTTCAAGTCCTTACTCAAAGCCCATCTCTTCTCCCTTGCTTTTGGCGCCTAACCACCTTCCCCATTCATGATACCTACACTGACTACATAGTTTACTACCTTTAGATTGTAAGCTGTCTTGAGCAGGGACTGTCCTTCCCCTTGTCTAAAATGCTAAGTAGTAGTAGTAGTACTTTCCAGGGTCTGTTTCTAACTTTCTTTACCTTTGCCACTCTTTCTTTCTCTGCTTCTGTTGCCCTTTTCCTGTCCTTTTAACACAATGATTCTCGGACTAGAAAAAATGTAACCCTCAGCTTATCAGATCTTATAGTATGATGCTATCTCTTCTCATCCTTCACAGGGCTAAATTTAAAAAATGCCTCTCTTTGACATCAACACTCTGCAGCATTTGTCAGACAATGCAGAAATCTGTCCTTTTTTATGCAGGGGGGTGGGATTAACATAGAAATAGAGACTCAGAAACAATTGGATTCTGGTGCTTACCTAGAAAAAAATAGGCTATGCTCCCTTCCATCCTAATCTCGTGCTGTTGGCCATCTCCCACTTCTTCCCATCCACCCAGGTGCATTGTGCTTCTGGGACTTCCCGGGAGTGCAGGGATCCCCCTTATATCCTCAACTACACTGTGGTCAGCAAGGGCTTTGACATCACCAGCCTTAAGCAAAAGGGAGGCCAGCGTCTTTGTAACTACAGTGTGGGCTAACTACTGTACCCTTTACCAGAACTAGGTCAGGAGGTAAAGAAGCTGACTAGTATTATTATAGACTGAAAGGCATTTCCGTTGTCCTGTGTGCTGAAGATATCCTGTACCTCAGAGTCCAGTGTAGCTCTGACCAGATCCATTGCATCCCACATAAAGAACAACTGGCATGAGGGGTTGGGAGCCTGGCATCATGGAGAATGAGGAGATACAGTACTAGCAGGATCCTGTGCCAAGCTAACCCAGTTTGCCAGGAAGAAATCTGATAGGAGAAGTATTTCCTTACTAATGTAGAAACCCTGGGGTCCTGCTTTAAGGGTACCTACAGTGACACCTAAAGGCTCTACTAGAATAACATACTTTTACTTTAGTATGAAATCATCAGAAAACAGAAGGTAGGGTTAAATGGCTATTTTTCTCAATGGAGGAGGGTAAATAGTTGAGTGCTGCAGGGATCTGTACTGGGACCAGTTCTATTTAACATATTTATAAATGATCTGGAAACTGGAACGACGAGTGAGGTGATTTAGGGGTCCTTTTACAAATTCTCAGTAGGCTCTACCAAAACAAGACTACTGCCAGGCTAGCACGCCCCCTTGGCAGTAATTTTGGATTTTGCGCACGCCCATACCTCCGGGACAAATTATTTTTTTATTTCCTACCATGTGTGGCGTTTCCGGTGTTAATTGGCAGTTGGTGCGCACTGTACGTGTAGCATGTGAGCCCTTACTGCTAGATCAATGGGTGGCGTTAAGGGCTCAGGAAGTAAATATGCGCATGCTGGTTTCAGTTTTACTGCAGGCCCTTTTCCCGGCCCATTGAAAAAAAGCCCTTTTTCCCAGACACGATAAAAACTGGCCCAGTGTGCCCCAAAAACATGCACCCACACTATCGCAGGCCATATTTTGCCACAGCATTGTAAAAGGACTCCTAAATTTGCAGATGACATAAGTTGTCAAAATACATGCAGATTATGAAAAATTTCATGAAGACCTTAGGAAACTCTGAGACTGGGCATCCAAATGGTAGATGAAATTTAATGTGGACAAATGCAAAGTGATGCACATTTGGATGAATAATCTGAATCATAATTACCTGATGCTAGGGTCCAGCTTAGGAGTCAGCACCCAAGAAAAAAAATCTAGGTGTCATTGTAGACAATACACTGAAACTAAAATAGAGGGGAAAGCTGACAGTCACCCAGGAGCACATGGTTCAGTTTGGAATATCCTTGAAGGTGTGATAAAGTCACAGCCAGGATAGTTGGGTTAAGGCAGTTACAGTCTGAAATACAAGTCCCAGAAGGCATTGCAGGCAGGGAGCCAGCGGGTGAGATGAGGAACCCGGACTGGACTCCTAGCTGCAACGGGGGAAGACATGGGTGTAAGCTGGCAGGACGTGTAGATGGGCTGCCACTAGGGGGAAAGAGAGGTAGAAAACCCTGTGTACAGGAGCTCATCATTGGTCTCATTAGTCTAATGCTTACCTCAGCTGGTATGGGTGTGGGGAAGCTAATGGAAGGAGAATGATTGGTTGTGAGAGCAGAAGCCAGGGATTGATTAGGCAGGTGGGAAGGAGTCTCAGCAGTTCAGTTCAGGAGAGAGAAGCAGAAGGAGAGAAGCAGTTGCAGGCTGAAAACCCTTGGGCAGGGAGGTCCCTAAAGTACTGAAGCAGGCTGAAATCCCTTGGGTGAGAGGAAGTCCCAAAAGTATTGAATTCACCAGTGAAGCTGATGCAGGGGGGAACCCTTGGGTAGAGGGAGTCCCTAAAGTATTGAACTCTCCTGAAGGTAAAGAGGATAGAAGGTAGAAACTGCTGCTTGGTGACTGAACTGGGATGATGAACTGAAAGAACTGTTTGTCTTGGGAATTGAACTACTGTTTATTGTGCACTGGATGAACAGCCTAGACTGGAGCTGACTATAAGCCTGTATTGAATCCTGGTATGTGCTGATAGCCTGCTGCTTAAAGAGGACTATTTGCCACACACTTTCAGGTGGCTTATATGTGCTTAAGATTGAAGGTGAATGCTGCTGTTGGAACTGTGTACTAGAAACCTGCATGGAATAAAAGTCCTTAAGATTGAAGTTACTGGTGGACATCTATTTCTTCATTGTACCGGGGGCCTGTGGCTGGAGGAGATTGTTCTATCCTTGGCTGCACCTAGAGGCACCTGTTCTACAAAGGATACTATTGAAATAGGATATTTAGGGAATCCCGATAGAGAGGTTTCAATAATGGTGAAAGAAAGCCAGGAGTGTTCAATGGGAGAACAGAGTAAAGGATGCAAATTATCCCCATTAACAGCAAAGCAACTTGTAGATGCAAGGAAAAAACACAATTTGAAGTGTCTATATACAAATGCTAGAAGCCTAAAAAATAAGATAGAAGAGTTGGAGTCTATAGCACTAAATGAAGAGATAGATATAATAGGCATCTCAGAGACCTGGTAGAAGGAGGGCAATCAATGGGACACTGTGTTAGAAGGGTACAAATTATATCACAATGATAGAGTGGATCAAATTGGAGGGGGGGGGGGGTTGCACTATATGTTAAAGAAGGAATTGAGTCAAACAAAATAAACATTCTACTGGAAACAGATAGCAGCGTGGAATCTTTATGGATAGAAGTTCCATGTGTGAAGGGAAAGAGTATATTAGTAGGGCTATACTACCATCTGCCAGGATGAAGAAATGTTTATGGAAATTAGAAAAGCTGGCAAATTGGGCAACATTATAATAATGGGTGATTTCAATTACCCTGATTAACCCCAAAAGGGATAGTAGAATATAATCAACACTTATTACAATGAAATTCTACTACGATACAACCCAGTATTGGAGGTGTATAATCACTAGTATACATGAAATGTGGAGAAAAAAAAGACTTCAGAAACCATGAAGAATACTCCTTATGTAAGAACAACCTTTCAATTTTAGAGTATTCCTGTTCTTCAATCACTAGTCTTCACAAAAAAACTCCACTCTTCTTATTCATGCAATACATGCACATACACCTTCCACAATACGCCGATACGAGGCAGTTTAATGCGGTGAAGTAAGAAATATGGAAGATAGCTGTCCGTGGTAAAGTTCTGGCCCTTGAAACAGCCCGATTGTGGCGAAACAGGGTCTCCTGTTGGGCTTTGTGAACATTGTATGCTGTTGAAGATAGTATGGACTGACAGCTTTAAGAACATTCAAGCTAAGTAACAATTGGTTCACCGAGTGTAAACATTGGGTACAAGCCTTTACCATTGAGTATTGTGGAAGGTGTATGTGCATGTATTGCATGAATAAGAAGAGTGGAGTTTTTTTTGTGAAGACTAGTGATTGAAGAACAGGAATACTCTAAAATTGAAAGGTTGTTCTTACATAAGGAGTATTCTTCATGGTTTCTGAAGTCTTTTTTTTCTCCACATTTCATGTATACTAGTGATTATACACCTCCAATACTGGGTTGTATCGTAGTAGAATTTCATTGTAATAAGTGTTGATTTCAATTACCCCAATATTGACTGGATAAATGTTACATCAGAGAGCTGTAGGGATATAAAAAGAAGGATAAACTCCTAATATATATCATAGGTACTTTTTATATCAGATAATCACACACAAAAGCAATTATTCTGGACTCGTTTGCACAGGGGCATGACAGTACCTAATTGGCCCTTCGGCTAGCTAGCTGTACCAATGAAAGGAACAATGCCACAGATGGAATATATTATTATTTATTATGGATAGAAAAATAAGTTATACATGTGGCATATTGCAAAGCAAGATTTCAAAAATAGCTTGTACCAAAAATAGATTATCACCAAAGTTTATACAAAGATACATGATTATCCAAACGGACTATCTAAATGAGTGATCACACACTATTCACAAAACTGATGTCCTACTGATTATAAAAACTTACACCACTAACTTGATTTGTGCAAAACACTTAGCAGCTAATGATTTGCTGACCACCAATCCTGATAACCAATCTATCACAGATAAAACAGTGTACCAACTAAACCCTGACCATAGGTAGTATATCCAGTTATCTCACCTTGCTGTCTTTATGGCACACTTCTAATGGTAAAAAAGTGGATTCCTCCTCTGAGACTCAAGCTGAAGCCCCCAGTGAGTCTCTCAGTCCAGGAATAAAGTCCAAGGTCTGTATTCTGGATACAGATGGCACAGTCTTTCGAGTGAGGCCGTGTATTGTAGCTGAGTTAACCTTGTCAGTTTGTTACAAGGTATGCAGTTCACTGGTGTAGGAAATTACTACTACTACTACTACTATTTAGCATTTCTATAGCGCTACAAGGCATACGCAGCGCTGCACAAACATAGAAGAGAGACAGTCCCTGCTCAAAGAGCTTACAATCTAATAGACAAAAAATAAATAAAGTAGGCAAATCAAATCAATTAATGTGAACGGGAAGGAAGAGAGGAGGGTAGGTGGAGGCGAATGGTTACAAGTGGTTACGAGTCAAAAGCAATGTTAAAGAGGTGGGCTTTCAGTCTAGATTTAAAGATGGCCAAGGATGGGGCAAGACGTAGGGGCTCAGGAAGTTTATTCCAGGCGTAGGGTGCAGCGAGACAGAAGGCGCGAAGTCTGGAGTTGGCAGTAGTGGAGAAGGGAACAGATAAGAAGGATTTATCCATGGAGCGGAGTGCACGGGAAGGGGTGTAGGGAAGGACGAGTGTGGAGAGATACTGGGGAGCAGCAGAGTGAATACATTTATAGGTTAGTAGAAGAAGTTTGAACAGGATGCGAAAACGGATAGGGAGCCAGTGAAGGGTCTTGAGGAGAGGGGTAGTATGAGTAAAGCGACCCTGGCGGAAGATGAGACGGGCAGCAGAGTTTTGAACCGACTGGAGAGGGGAGAGGTGACTAAGTGGGAGGCCAGCAAGAAGCAGATTGCAGTAGTCTAAACGAGAGGTGACAGGGGTGTGGATGAGGGTTTTGGTAGAGTGCTCGGAAAGAAAGGGGCGGATTTTACGGATGTTGTAAAGAAAGAAACGACAGGTCTTGGCGGTCTGCTGGATATGAGCAGAGAAGGAGAGAGAAGAGTCAAAGATGACCCCAAGGTTTCGAGCTGAGGAGACAGGGAGAATGAGAGAGCCATCAACAGAAATAGAAAACGGGGGGAGCGGGGAGGTGGGTTTGGGGGGGAAATGAGAAGCTCGGTTTTGGTCATATTTAATTTCAGGTGGCGTTGAGACATCCATGCAGCAATGTCAGACAAGCACGCTGAAACTTTGGTTTGGATGCAAGGTGAGATATCAGGGGTAGAAAGGTAGATTTGGGAGTCATCAGCATAGAGATGGTAGGAAAAGCCATGGGATGAGATTAATGAACCAAGGGAAGAAGTGTAGATAGAAAAGAGGAGGGGACCAAGAACAGAACCCTGAGGTACGCCGACAGGCAGAGGGATAGAAGTAGAAGAGGGTCCACCAGAGTGAACACTAAAGGTGCGGAGGGAGAGGTAGGAAGAGAACCAGGAAAGGACAGAGCCCTGGAATCCAAGTGAGGACAGGGTATCGAGAAGTATGCTGTGATCGACAGTGTCAAAAGCAGTGGAAAGATCAAGAAGAATGAGGATGGAATATTGACCTCTGGATTTAGCCAGTAATAGGTCATTGGAGACTTTAGTAAGCGCAGTTTCGGTTGAGTGGAGAGGGCGAAAACCAGATTGTAATGGGTCAAGAATAGCATGTGAGGAGAGAAAATCAAGGCAGCGGCGGTGAACAGCACGCTCAAGTAATTTGGAGAGAAAAGGAAGGAGTAATTTGGAGAGAAAAGGAAATCAGTCTCTTGCTCTCTCCCTCAGAGCCTTCTATCCTCCAGACAGTCTTCGGATCTTCCTTTCTCTCCTCCGTTCTTCAGTCCAATGTTGGCATCTATTTGAGTCAGATGATACCTATGGACCAAACACAACTGGTGTAATAATGTCCAGCCAAACTCATGGTTATGAAGAGAGGCTTTGTAATTAGCAAAGAAACTTATTGAGCAGCATGCAAACCTCCCTGATGGATTTCATACTCCTGGAGCCATCTATGTCTCTCTCCTCTGTTCTTCCCAGGAGATAATTGGAGGCTAGTTTGCAGTAAACAAGTGCCCTTGGATGAAATCATCTAGGCATATCAAGCAGTAATTTTACTTTGTGAAAAGCTGATTTCTGATGTCTACAGATGTATTCAGGCCACAGGCTGTAGAATCCATATTGTTATAAAAGAATGGTTCAGGCTTGTATAGGCCCCAGACCAGCAAAGGTGAGATTGCAGGTAAATACTCCTACAGAAAACTAGGGAGGTAAAATTTGTAGATGTAATAAATGACTGCTTCTTGGAGCAACTTGCCCAAGAACCAACAAGAAGGGGAGTTATTTTAGATCTAGTCCTTAGTGGAATGCAGGGCATGGTATGAGAGGTAATGGTGTTGGATCCACTGGGAAACAGTGATCTTAATAACATGATCAAATTCGGGCTGATGTCTGGAGTGAAGTCACTAAGGAAATCTACTGTGGCAGTATTTCATTTTTGAAAGAGCGACTGTGACAAAATGAGGAAAATGGATAAAAGAAACTAAAAGGGTCAGCCACAAAGGTTAAGATTTTAAATCAGGAGTGGACGTTGTTTAAAATACCATCATGGAATCCCAGGTCAGATGTATTCCACATATTCACAAAGGTAGAAAAAAGAGCAAACAACAATCAGCGTGGTTAAAAGGTGACGTGAAAGAGGCTATTAGAGCCAAAAGAACATCCTTCAAAGAATCAAAAAAGAATCTGAATGAAGAAAATAAGAAACAACATAAGCACTGTCAAGCTAGATGCAAAGCATTGATAAAGAAAGCTAAAAGAGAAGATGAAGAAAACTTGATGCAGTGTGATATCCCCCTTCTCAGTCAGGGTGACCTGGTTTTCAATATGCGGATCATATGCAAATTAGTGTGCTACCCCTTCTCGCTCAGGGTGACCTGGTTCCCACTCAGCAAATAAACAGGTCTCACCAACTGCATATTTCTCAGGCAACTCTTTATTCCAGCCCCTGGGCACACTTCTTCTAGCTTAATACTTTATGCTTTCATAGATCTTCACACTGAGCCTCCCCACACAGATACATGGGCTCCATACTACACCAATACTTTGGGGACTCTCTACCCCAGGCTTTGCAGCCTGCTTCTCTCAGTACTTTGGACACACAGTCCCCTCTTTGAACACACAGTTCTGGACACACAGTCCCCCCTCTTTGAACACACAGTTCTGGACACACAGTCTTTTCTTCTTTGGACACACAGTCCCTCCAGTGAACACACAGTTCCTATAAGTACTGAGGACACACAGTCAAACACTAATGCTTTAGGGACTTCTTACCCCAGGATTTTCAGTCTGCTGGTCTCCTTTGGGACACACAGTCCTCCACAAGTCCATAGGGTTAGCCAGTATCTTCCAGGGGCTCCCTCTTCTCCTGCTGCTAGCTCACTTCTCTTCCTTTCACAACTCAGGTGGGGTATAAAGTGGTTAATTAGCTACACAGGACCCAGTCCATAACCTCCCACACCTGTGGACATCCCAGGGCTCCCCCCGGTCCTAGTACCCTCCACTTCTGCTGCTAGCGCCCTCTAGTGTCCTACACCGTATAGGACACCCTCTTACTTATCACAGCAGAGACAAAAACTCATAGTAACACTTTTTTCAGGTACATCAGATGCAGAAAGACTGCAATGAAATCTGTGAGACTGTTAGATCATGAAGAAGCAAAAGGAACTCTCAGGGGGCTATAGTCAGTTACCTGAACTCGCAGGTTCTGCCAGTGTTATCTCCACAGCAGAGGGAGGTGCTAGAGGCCCCGGTGATGGTGAAGGAAGTTTTACACTGCAGGTTATCAAAGATCTTCCCACTGGGAAGGCACCTGGCTTGTGTCACGTCTGTGGCCATGACCACCCTCATACTTACCCTGTTTCTGGGAGTCAGTGGCTGTGCTGGCTTCTGCTTGTCTCTGTGTCTGTCTCTGTCTTAGTTTATCTCTGGCTCTGTGTGCTGATTGCCTTATTGGACCTCACCTGTGTGGGCTATGCCTCTTCCAAGATGGCTGCCGCCTCCTCTATGCCAGTATCCAAGATGGCTCCTGCTTGTCCTTCCTGTGGGCTCACTTCCTCTATGGGTCAAGCCTCTGTTTGGAGGCAAGGAACTTCCTGCTTCTGTCCTGCTGGTGGTGACTCATCAGTGAGTTCCTTTATAAGGAAGGCCTGTGCTTGCAGTCAGGGCCTTCGCATGGTGTCATTGTCTGGTGTCATGCCCAGAGGCCGACAGGTTTGTCAGTGTGTTGCTGCGCTGCTTCTAAGCCTGTCTTCTGTGTGGGCTTGCCCTTCTGTTTAGTACCTGTGGGCTGCTTGCCCTTCTGTGTGGGCTTGCCCTTCTGTTTAGTACCTGTGGGCTGCTAGCTCTTCTGCCTTTAGTCTGTGTTTGGAGCCTGCTGTTCAGCCCTGGTTTCCCCGTCTGTGTTTGCAGCCTGACCTACTCCCTGCTTGTATATTCTGTGTGCACATCCTGAACCTTGTATATCCTGTGTGCACATCCTGGCTGCTATCCTTCTGCCTTTAGTCTGTGTTTGGAGCCTGCTGTTCAGCCCTGGTTTCCCCGTCTGTGTTTGCAGCCTGCCCTACTCTCTGCTTGTATATTCTGTGTGCACATCCTGAACCTTGTATATCCTGTGTGCACATCCTGGCTGCTAGCCTTCTGCCTTTAATCTGTGTTTAGAGCCTGCTGTTCAGCCCTGGTTTCCCTGTCTGTGTTTGCAGCCTGCCCTACTCCCTGCTTGTATATTCTGTGTGCACATCCTGAACCTTGTATATCCTGTGTGCACATCCTGGCTGCTAGTCCTTTTGCCTTCGCTGTGGAGGTAGCCTCTGCAGCTCAGTCCGGGTTTCCCCATCTGTGTTTGCAGCCTGCCCTACTCCCTGCTTGTATATTCTGTGTGCACATCCTGAACCTTATATATCCTGTGTGCACATCCTGGTCCCTGCTTGTTCGTCCTGAGTCCTGGTTTTGGCTAGCTAGTGTTATCCGGTTTTCCGCTCTGCCTAGCTACCTTCTGTCCCGTGTGTCTACCTTGTACCTTGCTTGTATATCCTGTGTGCTTATCCGGATCCCTTCTTATGTATCCTGATTCCTGTATCTGTCTAGCTAGCGTGTATCTTCCTGGGGGATTTATCCTGTTACCTGCCTCGACCTAGCTAGTGGGTTTGCCCTGTGGGTATTCCCTGTCTCCCCTTCTTCCTTGCTTGCATGTCTGCCCTAGTCCCTGCTCCTGATAAGCTTCTGTCTGTCTAGTCTGTCCGGTGTGTCTGGCTTAGTGGCTGCGTGCAGCGCTTAGTGCAGTCTAGTATTGTTTCCTCGTGTTTCCTAGATCCGTGGTGGGTCCTCTGGATCTCCAGTTCCGGTCTTGCCCTGCAAGACCTGTCGGCCGCCTGCACGCTACAGTTCAACTCTAGCGGAAAGGTGGCTAAGTACAGGTGAAGCGGCTCCTGTTCTGCCGGTTCCAGTTGCCTGCTCCCAATCCAGAGGTCCAGTCCGGCCCTTCCGTGTGTTCCGCTCCAGGGTGGTCTTGCCTGCCTCTGCCACTCCTCGGCAGGGGTCCAAGGACTCACTATTCCCAGTTCCGCCTCAAGGACCTGACAGCATGCCAAGGCCCTCGAGAACGCGACAGCTTGGATGAATTTACCAATGATTTCTTTCAGGTTTTTGCTGTAGATCTAGCCCCTTACTTGACTTTATTAACTCTGTACGGGAGGGAGAGCCTCTGCCTCCAACTATGATGGAGGCCTGGCTGGCTGTTATTCTGAAGTCAGACGAGGATAAAACAGATTGCACGTCATATCGCCCTATATCTATTTTAAACACTGAGGTAAAAATTCTAGCAAACGTTTTGGCCAGTCATTTGGCAGGGATGCTACCCAATTTGATCCATTCAGACCAGGTGGGTTTTGTGGCACGGAGGCAAGCCATGGATAATATTCATAGGACAGTGGACTTGCTCTATGTATCTCTGGCATCAGATCTCCCCATGTGCCTTCTTGCATTAGATGCAGAAAAGGCCTTTGATAGGGTCCATTGGGGTTATCTGGATAATGTTATGGTTATGTGTTTTTAAACCTTTATTCTTCAATTGACCTCCTGATGTTATCCCCATACCTTTTGTTTGTGCTTTAGTGCTAGGTTTTTGTGTTTTTTTATTTTAAGCTTTGTACATAATTTTGAGTAACTTTTCTGCTTATGTAAACATTTGTATTTTAGAGTCTTTATCATATATAAGATTCATGACAAAATTGTGATTCTCCACTTTTGTCGGGTCATATGCATGGTTAATAGAATACTTCAAACACGTGTTTCATTTCATGTTGCACTTTTACAAAAACTTCAAGGCATGCTATTCCCTCCCCTCTTCCTCCTTTCATCTTTTACTTTTTAAGTAGATGAACAATGTTATATTATTTTCTCTTATAGAATTGTTACATCCAGTAACATTACTTAGAAAGAACAGTTGTTTATCCTTTTTAGACCTTGGAAACATCACAAGGTCAGCAGTCTAGAGCACACATACATAATCTCAATATATATATTTTAAAATATTTTAATACAATTTCAATGTTTCATTCATCATATGTATAATACTTTTATGTTATATCAGATAATTGAATCATTTATATATTTACATGTCCTATTAGTTTTTCAATTTATCATTTGATATCTATGACTACTTACCAATTTTACATTTATAATTTTATGGTCATTGTCTTGTCAACATTATATGTTTACTGTGATTTTTATATGATTTTTATATGATATTTATATGTTTTATAGACTCCTGAAGCAGGCGCATATGCGCCGAAACACAGCAGCTGTGTCAAGTCATTTGATGTTCCTTAACAGAGACTATTATCGTATATACATCTCCCCTGGTTCTTTGAAAGCACCAGATTACCCTACTCCTTTCTCTGCTGCACTACTTTAATGTAGGGATTGAGTGTTCCTCCACTTTTTGTGGCAGCTTCTCGCCAGATGTCACTTGGTCCATCATGTACTTACTGGTTAACAACCTACTACCCGAAGCAGACTACATCCAAAAGTGAGAAGCAATAGGATTTCTGATCAGGGAATCATTCCCTTGTGTGGAGGTAAGTTTACCCATCATCAATCTGGTTCTCGGGTCTTGAGAAGTTTGCCCAGGGAAGGAGATACCTGACTGTGCCTTTACCTCCCCTAGGGGTCTTGTTACCATACAGTTTATTTGGCCTTATGATAGTAGGGTATGAAAAAGAGTGACAAGGAGTTTCAATGTTCTGTGCCTTGAATTTGTTCTTCATCAAGTGGTTTATAATTTGAACATGTATGTCAGATATAATTTCACTACTTAGAGATAAATTGCATAAGGCTATAGGACAATCGTTTATACCCCTGATGCAGGCATAAGCTGAAATGTGGCCACATTGGGCTCATTTGAATAAAAGTGACTTTCACCATACTGTGCTGGACTGTGTGATTTATCCAACCTGTGTGGTTTTTTATTGGATTGTATCTCTATTTTTGTTTGTTGCTTATGATAGCAGGCCCACTAATGTGAAGGTGGAGAAGGATTTTCTGATATTCTCATGTCCATCTGACACATCATGACATCCTGCTGGTTATTTGGAGGAATCAGCTAAGGTGGTAGAGGCCATAGAGGAAAGAGTGGAAATCTCACCAAATCAACTGTTTCCAGGATTTGAAGAAATGGTGAATGAGCAAATTGCTATGGCAGGTGCATGTACCACTGAGATGGAGAGACTTTAGTCAAAAGAATTGATCTGTTGACTCTTATGATTGTAGTTGACAGACCTACACGTCACTCATGTGCCTACTGATCCTAAAAGTAAACCAGTCTTTGTGCGGCAATATAAGATTCCATTGGCATCCTATGAGTCCATGCAAGAGATCCTTAATACACTGGAGGCTAGAGGTATCATCTGACTTTGTAACAGTACCTACAATTTGCCACAGTGACCCATTCTGAAAAAGAACAATACCTGGAGAATTGCATTGGACTACTGCCAGCTGAACAAGAAAGCACCTCTGTACAGATACCCCATGGTACCCTTGGACTAGAATTTGGCCACAATTAAAGATGCAAAATATTTTACCAGCCAAAGTATTGTTAGTCCATGCATCAATTATTGTAATAGAATGCAACAGCCAGAGTATTAACTGGATGTTTATTGTATGCTCCCAAGAAAGAAGAGATTCCTTTGCTGAATATCTTTCAAAATAGACAGAAAAGGATAGATTCTATCAGCGGAATTAATAGAATACAAGGAGAAGGAGGAGTTATAGGAGAATACATACAAGAAAATGGAGAGAGTAAAAATTTGAGTTCTATTGTCTAGAGCAACAAGGAGAGTGGAGAATAGCAAAGAAGGTTATAGATTATTTTTCTTTAATGTTGTCTCCTTCATGATTATCTGTGAATTAACATATTAAATTATAATTTTCATTCACCCTGTACATTTTCTGGTCAATATTCAAAATGATTTAACTGGCCAAAAATGGCCACTGACAAGTTAAATCATTTATTTGGGGCTATCCTCTAATTTTCACAGCAGTTAAATAATTATCACCACTGAAAATGAGCAGTTAGTGCCTAAGTGAAAAATGGCTATTTTGAGGGCATTCTGGGGGTGGAGTCTCCTGTCCATGCTGGTTCCAATTGCAAAATGGCTGCCAAGACTTCCAGAGGCAGCCTTGCAAGTCCCAGCAACCATTTTGCTACTGAAACCAGCACAGACAAGAGCAAGTCTCCTGCCTGTGCTGGTTCCAATTGCAAAATAGCTGCCAGGACCTCCCGCGGATGTCTTTCAAGGCTGCTACAGGAAGTCTCAACAGCCATTGCAAATGGAGCAGCGGCATGGGACAGGCACAAGTGAAATTCGTTCCTGCTTCCGAATACTCCACTAGACTACCATGACTTCCTAAGGTAGGCCTGTGGAGGACCTACAGGTGGGATGTGTTGGGGGGGGGGGGGGGGGAGCGATCACAAAGGGGGAAGAGTGAGTTTT
Source organism: Microcaecilia unicolor (assembly GCF_901765095.1). Lineage (NCBI taxonomy): Eukaryota > Metazoa > Chordata > Amphibia > Gymnophiona > Siphonopidae > Microcaecilia > Microcaecilia unicolor. The sequence continues at coordinate 110,592,689 of NC_044037.1, forward strand.
GGGTTTCAGCCGAAAATGCACAGGAATTTTCAGTCGAAACCCGAACCTGAATTTCAGTCTGGTTTCAGTTCCAAATCTGAAACCGAAATTCAGTCAGCTTCTAGTCTCTATCATATCTCCTCTCTGTTGCCTTTCTTCCAAAGTATGCATATTGAGATCTTTAAGTCTGTCCCTATATTCTTTATGAAAAAGACTACTGGTCATTTGAGTAGCTGCCCTGTGGACTGACTCTATTCCGTTTATATATTTTTGAAAGTGTGGTCTCCAGAACTGTAGACAGTACTAAAAATAGGGTTTCACCATATGCAGAAGAACTATCATCTCCTTTTTTTATGCTGGTTATTCCTCTCTCTGTGCACCCAAGCATCCTTCTAGCTTTTATTAATAAATGTAAACAAATAAAATGTGGAAGTAAAAAAAAAATCCTATCTTGGAGAAGGTGAGATTTTTTCAGACAGTGATACTCTGCATTTTCTTAGCAGTATGAACAGAATAACTGGACAGACTGAATGAGTTGGTTCTTTTTTGTGGGTATCTACTATCCCCCCTAGTATTTAGCCAGTGGCAGTCAGCATTTTTTGTTGCCAACTAAATTATCCCCTGACATTCAGTGCCGGGCCATGTCCGGGCACTGGCACTGAATATCAGCGGATAATTTTGGGCAGCCTGGACACCCAGAGCTTATGTGGGCCCGGATGATATTCAGCTGAATATTGGGCCAGGACACATATTACTCTTTAAATAAATGCCCAGAACCCCCTCCTTCCCCACCCCCTCCGCAAGCTATAAATTATGAGCACAGGTCATGCACCATGGAACAGGGCCAAAGGGCAAAAACTGATAAGCATGTGAACCAGAAACTCATGATCTGATAAGACATTCCTGCATGCAAGCAGGCATGAGAAAGGAGCAATTATCAATAGACAAAAAAAATGTGGTTTAGCAACTGAGGGGAAACAGATGGTGAGAAAAGAAAACAGGATGATTACTGAGGAAGATAACTTACTAAACCTATGTGAAGAGTTGTTTAAAATAAATGTATATAAGCAGTTGAACTAGAACTATACTTTGGAGAGATGGTTACAGATAACACCTTTGTGTAGCAGTGCTGTCCTCCCATGAAAAACTATTGATTGTATCTGTACTTTGGTAAGTAATAAAAATTTGCTTTTCTCATACATGGCCTTAGTCTTATCACTCCAAATTGTGAGTGGCTGGTATATAATAATCTTGGAGTGGTAGTAAAAAGACTAGAATATAACAAAGCCCATATGAGAAAGGCCCCTCCCCCAGAGCCCCCAACCACCCAACGTCCAGGTAGCTCCCCCAGGCCTACCTGTATCCCTGGTGTTCCAGTGGTTGTTGTTGGGTGCAGGAACACAGTTCCCTTGCTCCTGCCCCTTGCAGTGCCATTCCAAAATGGCTGCTTCAACCTCTTGCTGCAGCTCTCCGTACTTCATATAGTACCGTGAGCTGCCACAAGAGGTCACAGCCATTCAGAACAGCACTGCAAGGGGCAGGAGCGAGAGGGCTGTGCTTGTGCCCTCAACGACCACCACTGGATCTCCAGGGTACAGGTAGGCCCAGGATACCTACCTGAACGTTAGAGGGAGTTCCAGGGAGTGTCACGCTGGTGAGGAAAAGTGAGCCCTTGGGCCACTGCCGAGGAGCAGCAGCAGCAGCGGCAGGCAAATCACCCGAACAGGAGGCAAGGCAGACCACAGACAGACGGGCACAGGCCGGACTGGAGCAGCTGGACTGGAACAGAAGCACTAAGCAGAAGCAGGAGAATAGTCCATGAATCAAGCAGAGTCTTACCAGCAGACAGCAAAGCAGAAGGAAAACCAGGAACCCAACAGAGTCAATAGGCTGGCGGCAATCAGTAGTAAACCAGGAAACAAGCAGAGTCTTGGGCAGGCAGCAGACAGTAGAATAAACCAGGAAACCAGCAGGGTCAAAGGCAGCGGCAATCAGTAGAATAAACCAGGAAACAAGCAGAGTCTTGGGCAGGCAGCAGACAGTAGAATAACCAGGAAACAAGCAGAGTCTTGGGCAGGCAGCAGATAGTAGAATAAACCAGGAAACCAGCAGGGTCAAAGACAGGCAAAGCAAGCTATCAGGGCAGGAACCGCAACAGACCAACAAGGACAAGAACACAACTGAAGACCTCTGTTGCCAAGGCAAAGCCTGAAAGTTCCCAGGTGGTTAATAAAGGCAACACACAAGGGAGTTCACCTGGTAAGGGTGCTGCTTAGTTCCAAAAATCCCAAGCCAGTCTGGAAGGCTGGAAAACCCAGACCAGACCGGCATGACTTCTGGAACATGGGAAACAGCAAACAGACAGTCCATCGCAGCCAACAGGTCTAAACACCAGGTGGCGAGATGCATGAGAGCCTAAAATATGGGCACAATCGTGACAGTATCTCCCCCTCAAGGCTCCCCCGGTCTTCACGGGTGATCAGGTCTCCATGGGTAAGAATGATGAAACCTACGGAGGAGTTTCAAAACATGACCAGGGGTAGCTGGGCTGGAACTAGAACTCTGCGTGAACTCAGCATCTTGGCTGGAACTGGAACTCGGCATTGGCTCAACATCTTGGCTAGAACTGGAACTCGGCTTACTCTGCATCTTGGCTAGAACTGGAACTCGGCCTGGACTCAGCATCTTGGCTGGAGCTGGAACTTGGCATGGCCTCAGCAGCTTGGCTGGAACTCGGCATGGGCTCAGCATCTAAGCTGGAACTGGGACTCGGTCTGGACTCAGTCTCTTGGCTAGATCTGGAACTCAGCTTGGACTCCGCATCTGGGCCAGAACTGGAACTCAATCCAGACTCAGCATCTTGGCCGGAACTGCAACTCGATCCGGACTCAGCATCTTGGCCGGAACTACAACTCGATCCGGACTCAGCATCTTGGTTGGAACTCGATCCGGACTCAGCATCTTGGCCGGAACTACAACTCGATCCGGACTCAGCATCTTGGCTGGAACTGAAACTCAATCCAGACTCAGCATCTTGGCTGGAACTGCAACTTGATCCGGACTCAGCATCTTGGATGGAACTGCAAAAGGACTGTAGGAAAGCCATGCACTCGGGACTCCTAAAACGCCTTCTCTCAGCGTTGGCTTCAGGAGTATCCCACAGGGCTGGATCAAAGGAAAGTCTGAGGTGATAATAGTAGAGCTGGGTAGAATGATCAATAGCAGAAACTGGGTTATCAACGAACCCAAGCCACGAGACATGCCTTCTCTCCGCTGCAGCTTCAGGAGTATTCTTCAGGGCTGGATCAGACAAAAGTTTATCACGGTAATCATGGAGTGTCATATAAGAGTTAAGAGCAAACATTAAATTGAAACTGGAATCCGAACTGGAACTAGAGGCTGCACCCAGGCTGGGAATTGGACTGCCAATAGGAAACCAAGTCAGAGGCTGGAACCCCAGCTGGAAGGGTAATCTTGCCGAGCTCATGGCCTTGGCAATCTGTCATGCTGGTGAGGAAAAGTGAGCCCTTGGGCCACTGCCGAGGAGCAGCAGCGGCAGGCAAATCACCCAAACAGGAGGCAAGGCAGACCACAGACACACGGGCACAGGCCGGACTGGAGCAGCTGGATTGGAACAGAAGCACTAAGCAGAAGCAGGAGACTAGTCCATGAATCAAGCAGAGTCTTACTGGCAGGCAGCAAAGCAGAAGGGAAACCAGGAACCCAACAGAGTCAATAGGCTGGCGGCAATCAGTAGTAAACCAGGAAACAAGCAGAGTCTTGGGCAGGCAGCAGACAGTAGAATAAACCAGGAAACCAGCAGGGTCAAAGGCAGCGGCAATCAGTAGAATAAACCAGGAAACAAGCAGAGTCTTGGGCAGGCAGCAGACAGTAGGATAAACCAGGAAACCAGCAGGGTTAAAGGCAGCGGCAATCAGTAGAATAAACCAGGAAACAAGCAGAGTCTTGGGCAGGCAGCAGACAGTAGAATAAACCAGGAAACCAGCAGGGTCAAAGACAGGCAAACAGTGCCATAGCGAGGGCGGCTGACACCCGGGGCGGTTCGCTGCTGCGCACCACCACCCGGGTGCAGCACGGCGTACGCACCCCCCCCCCGAGCGCATTCTTACCACTGGCGTAGGAAAGGGGGCGGGCAGGAGGGCCCCGCTGGTTCCCTGCTCTCTCTGCCCCGGAACAGGAAGTAACCTGTACTGGGGCAGAGAGAGCAGGGAACCAGCGGAGCTGATACCCTCCCAGTGGCGTGCACCCAGGGCGGACCGCCCCACTTAGGGTTACCATAAGGCTCCAGAAAAAGGAGGACTCAATCCGTCCTCCTTTTTCTGGAGCCATATGGTAACCCTAGCCCCACTGCCCTCCATTCCTACGCCACTGCAGGCAAAGCAAGCTATCAGGGCAGGAACCGCAACAGACCAACAAGGACAAGAACACAACTGAAGACCTCTGTTGCCAAGGCAAAGTCTGAAAGTTCCCAGGTGGTTAATAAAGGCAACACACAAGGGAGTTCACCAGGTAAGGGTACTGCTTAGTTCCAAAAATCCCAAGCCAGTCTGGAAGGCTGGAAAACCCGGACCGGCACGACTTCTGGAACATGGGAAACAGCAAACAGACAGTCAATCATAGCCACCAGGTCTAAACACCAGGTGGCGAGATGCATGAGAGCCTGAAACATGGGCACAATCGTGACAGGAGGCTCCAGGTTGGGGGTGGAGACCTTTCTCATGTGAGCTTGGGGAGGGAGAGGGAAGGAGGGGGCACTGTCAGGGGCTGGGAGGGGGCTCCAGGTTTTTTTTAAAGTTATGCAGGTACTAGTAATTTTCAGTGCTGGCAACCACATAGCTAAGCAGCCTTATTTAGGACAGCTTTTGAGCTGTCCTAATTTAAGCCGCTTAGCTATGCGGGTGCTGGCACTGAATAGTGCCAGCAGCTGCATAACATCGGGCTTCTCCCCAGTGGTGTGCTGGAGCAGGCTCTCATGGGCTCGCGAGAGCCGTTAAGTTTTTAAGAATTTTGGGAGCCGGTTGTTAAAGTAGGCCTCCCCATGGCTACTTTAACAACTGACTCCCAAAATGTGGGCTTGGGCCCCCTCCTGAATTCTCTTTTACTTTGCTGTCAGTGATGCTGGCCCCACCAGCCAAGTAAATAGACTGCTGCTGCTCCCTGCTCCTTGTTTCTGACTCTGAGCATCAGGCTGGGACTTTTCATGCAAGCACAAGAAGGTTCCATCATGCTGCTCAGAGCCAGAAACAAGCAGCAGAGAATGGTGGCAGTCCATTTATTGGATGGTGGGGCTTGGCAAACGTATGCCTAGCGTGCCTGCACAAGGGAGGGGAGAGAGAGGCATGTATTCCCCCCCCCCCCCCCCAAAAAAAAAAAAGAATTTCAGGGCCGGCTATGCCTGGAGAGAGAGCCTGTTGTTAAAAATTTACCAGCACACCCCTGCTTCTCCCCCAGTACTGCCCCTGCCCTGTGCACTTTTTGTTTGGGCAGTCTGTGAGGATATTTAGTGGCACTCTCCAGCTAAGTGCCACTGAATATCCCCACTTAGGCAGCGGGATGTGATTTAAGTAGGCAGGAGAGGCTCCTGCCTGCTTAAATCGCTTTGAATATTGACAACTTTGTTACTGTCTTTTCAAGACTAGTTCAACCTTTTCCCTAATGACTTAGGGGTGATTCTCAACCATAGGCTTTTTCCTCACATATTTTGGCTACAGTTGATCTCACAGGCTTGATCATGTCTCCTCAATTCCTGGGAGGGGTATAGTCCCTGCAGTAGGGACCAGAGAGCTGATGGCTGCATGTGGCCTTAAAGCTAAAGTAAATATTACCGTGACGGAAATAGCACCGTTCCTCCCTGTCCCTAGCTGTTGCAAAAATAGACCTCCAGCAACTGCCTAGCAGGTCATCCCATTTTATGTCCTTATCCCAGACTTCCACCCTCAGCTGCAGCTGTGGAGTCAGCAACAGCTCTCCAAAGTCCAGCTTTTCATTCCATCTAGGGTTGTTCTGGTTCATGATAGTTCTGGTCCGTCGCATCTTGGCACCAATAAATACCTTAACATAGCCGTCAGAGGGGTTTGGCCATGGATCACCCTTAAGGCCTTCTGATCGGTGGATGGTCACAGAGAAGCTGGATAGTCCTCTTCTTCTGGAACAACAGCTGCTAGTACTTTGGCTAGTTGGTTGACATTTACATTTGCACCTGGTATGCTGGCTAAACCATCCTCCAGTTGGGCAGCGCAGGCACTGCTGGGCCACAGCCCTCTTCAAGATGTAGTCAGTGATGGCTCTCTGGAGGTGCTTCCTGGTGGGCTCAGTGTCAGGAATTAGCTCATGAAGTGGCACCAGGGAATATGAGATGACGTCAGGTAGACTGCTTAAATTGCTGGCCCAGAACCTGAAAGATTCCTGTGTCTTGGAACTGGAGAAAAACAGGTCTGTGTGCAGACTGATGTCACCCCCAACCACCTCTATTCTCCTGTCAGAAAATCTGGCAGAGAAATTCCTCTTGGACAGGACATTCTGTTTGATTGTGTTACATCGTTGAGATGCAGATGTGCTGGATAACCCAAAGAGATTGATGGAAGCCTCCATCCCAAGGCATTCCTTGACTTCATGGTCAGACAGCTGGTCCAAGGAGATCTCACAGGTCCGAAGGGCTGTGACTGCACGGACTCGTCCCCCTAGCTCCACCTGCTGTATGTAATGGGTGCCATAGATATTAATCAGTGAGTCATATCGGGTGCGTGTTTGGTTATTATAGATTGTAGGGAGGGATCTCAGTCGCTCTACAAATTGAGGTTTCAAGGTTGGATGATCTCTTATATGATACCTGCAACAGAGAGAGAAAAGTGGTGTGTCATAGTATAGGAAACAACTTAAAGTCCAAATTTACCAAAAGTGGGGGTGATGCACTACTAAATATATAACCAAACCCACCCAGCACTTTATTCCTAAACACAATTAAGGTGCTGAACATGTATTCTATCTCACAGACCTCAGTAGCAACTTGTTTCACATTGAGAACTCATCAGTTGTCAAATAATCTTTTATATTTTTTAATGTATTCATGTATTTATCATCTAGTATCAAAAACTCTTTTTAAAATAGATCACATCTTTATGATATTACAAGCCACTATATGGACCCCAGCAAACATGGGCCATGTTTTGCCACTGCTGCATCAGGACTTTGGTCCTATGGCAAAACTTACAATTAAAAACTAATATGTAACATCCCAACTTCTTGTAAAAAATAATTACAATACAAACAGTACTTTAATAACTGCTGAAAATATTTGTGCCAAAAGTTTCCTTTGCACTGATCCATTCAAAATGGTGCCCTATGTCAAATGCTATCCTTTTAAATTTACCAATCGCCGGCGGAGTTTCACAACAGAGATAGCCAATCCATTTCTAGGTTCCGTCCCCTAGGGTAAATGATATCTAAATCATAAATCCAGTGCTGTTCATTTGAGAGGGACTATCAATCGAACAATGTATATGTATGGACCAGTAAGGACAGGTCATGAAGAAATGACTGTCAGAAAGCCTTCATACAGTCATCAGGAGACTCTGATTCCAATGAGAAGGAAGATGAGAGAGCAGGATCTACACATAACCATGTTTTTTTACCCAATCAGGGAGGAACAAATCATGGATGGGGTGCCAGGAAAGAGGGGTTCCAGGACCAAAAACAGAGCCCCCGGACCAGAAAGAGATGTGGTCAAGATCATCAGTAATTCAGTTGGGAGATACGGACTTGTCTGGTCACCAACTACTGCTTTTGCAATTGGGTTTAATTTTTGTCCTGACTGTTAAATATGATACTTTAAAAGTCCGCTTAGTGCTGTGTTGTTTCTTTCACAAATTACATTTGCATAAACACTTTGAAGGTGTGGAAGAAATGAGAGATGTTTCAGTTGTGAAAGTCAAATTTACTTGGGTACCCTCTGATGTCCCGGTCCCAGTGTTACGGTTTTCCAAAGTTTGGTTTTAAGTGATTTAACAAAATTAGAAGCAGACTTTATACATCAGAGGTCATGGTATAATATTACTTCTAAAGATAGAGATGAGTTGAATAAGTTCAGTCTCAATAGACAAATTATGATTTTGAAAGCAGATAAGGGGGGAGCCATGACTGTACAAACCACAGAATCATATTTGCTGGAAATTAGGATACAATTGGGAGATGAATATGTATATTGTAAATTATAGGCTGATCCTACCCAGCAACTACTACTACTACTACTACTACTATTTATCATTTCTATAGCGCCACCAGATGTACGCAGTGCTTTACAATTAAACATGAAGAGACAGTCTCTGCTCGAGAGAGTTTACAATCTAATTAGGACAGACGGACAGGACAAATAAGGGATGAGGATCAGGACAGACAGACAGGACACACAGGGCTAAGGGACTATTTAAAGTGAGGAAGATAAGATAGGAGTTATGACAGTGAAAAAGTTAGGAGTTAAAAGCAGTATCAAAAAGGTGGGCTTTTAGTCTGGATTTGAAGGTGGCCAGAGATGGAGCCTGACGTATCGGCTCAGGAAGTCTATTCCAGGCATATGGTGTGGCGAGATAGAAGGAATGGAGTCTGGAGTTAGCGGTGGAGGAGAAGGGTGCAGTTAAGAGAGATTTAGCTAGTGAGCGGGAGTGCCCAGGGAGGAGTGTAGGGAGAGATGAGAGTGGAGAGGTACTGAGGGGCTGCAGAGTGAATGCACTTATAGGTTAACAAGAGGAGTTTGAACTGTATTTGGAAACGGATAGGGAGCCAGTGAAGTGACTTGAGGAGAGGGCTAAAATGAGCATAGCGACTTTGGCAGAATATTAGTCGTGCAGCAGAATTTTGAACAGATTGAAGAGGAGAGAGGTGGCTAAGTAGGAGACCTGTGAGAAGCAAGTTGCAGTAGTCTAGGCGAGAGGTGATGAGAGTGTGGATGAGGGTTCTGGTAGCGTGCTCAGAAAGGAAAGGGTGAATTTTGGCGAGATTATAGAGAAAGAAACTACAGGTTTTAGCAGTCTGCTGAATATGTGCAGAGAAGGAGAGGGAGGAGTCAAAGATGACCCCAAGGTTACAAGCAGATGAGACAGGAAGGATGAGAGTGTTATCCACAGGAATAGAGAATGGGGGAAGGGGAGAGGTTGATTTAGGTGGAAAGATAAGAAGCTCAGTCTTGGTCATATTAAGTTTTAGGTGACTGTGAGACATCCAGGCAGTGATGTCAGACAGGCAGGCTGATACCTTAGCCTGGATTCCTGCTGAGATTTCTGGCATGGAGAGGTAGATCTGGGAGTCGTCAGCGTAGAGATGATACTGAAAACCATGGGAAGAGATCAGAGAACCGAGGGAAAAAGTATAGATGGAGAAAAGGAGAGGTCCCAGGACGGATCCCTGAGGTACGCCAACTGACAGTGGGATAGAGGAAGAGGAGGATCCACCACAGTATACATTAAAAGTACGCTGTGAGAGATAGGAAGAAAACCAGGAAAGAGCAGAGCCCTGAAATCCAAGTAAGGACAGCATGCCAAGGAGTAGGCTGTGATCGACAGTGTCAAAAGCAGCAGATAGATCGAGAAGGATGAGGATAGAATAGAGGCCTTTGGATTTGGCCAGGAACAGGTCATTGGAGACTTTAGTAAGCGCTGTTTCAGTTGAATGAAGGGGGCAAAAGCCAGATTGAAGTGGATCCAGAATCACTTGATGAAAGAAAGTTAAGGCAACGACAGTGAACAGCACGTTCGAGTATCTTGAAAAGGAAAGGGAGGAGGGAGATGGGACAATAGTTGGAAGGAGTGGTAGGGTCCAATGAAGGTTTTTTGAGGAGTGGTGTGACTACGGCATGTTTGAAGGCGTCGGGAACAGTCGCAGTGGAGAGTGAAAGATTGATGATATGATAGATAAAAGGGGTGACAGTGGGAGAGATAGTGCCGAGTAGATGAGTGGGAATGGGGTCGGTGGAGCAGATGGTTAGTTTTGAGGAGGAAAGAAGTTGTATAGTCTTCAGTGACATCAGAAAAGGAGGCAGGGGTTGGAAGGGTGGACCGAGGGAAGGAGGTGGTCTGGTTGTGAATTCAAGTTTAATCTTTTGAACCTTATCATGAAAGTATTCAGCCAGAGTCTGGGGGGAAAGTGAAGGGGGAGTTGGAGGAGAAGGCACCTTGAGGAGAGAGTTCAGTGTGGCAAAGAGACGTTGAGGGTTTTAGCCAATAGAAGTTGTCAGCTGGATGCAATAGCAACTTCAAGATCTAATGTTATCTTTTTTTTTTGTTACATTTGTACCACGTGCTTTCCCACTCATGGCAGGCTCAATGTGGCTTACATGGGGCAATGGAGGGTTAAGTGACTTGCCCAGAGTCACAAGGAGCTGCCTGTGCCTGAAGTGGGAATTGCACTCAGTTCCTCAGGACCAAAGTCCACCACCCTAACCACTAGGCCACTCCTTGGCTGGGTAAGGTGTTTTTGTCTAACATATTTACTTGTAAAGAAATGGCATTCTTAGGTGAGAAACATCGGCGAACTCCAAGAATTTACTTTGTACCTAAAAGATATAAGAGTGTGGTGGCTCCCCAGTCTGCCCAACTGTATCCCTAAGAAATTCTGTTTGTGGAAATGTTTTTTGAAACCTGCAGCTCTCAAGTGGCTTCATATATACCAGATACCACACAATTTCTAAATAATCTTCAGGGGATGCAGTTACAAACAGGGTCAATATTTGTCTCTTTAGATGTTAAATTGTACATTCCCCCCCCCCCCCCTTCCTCTTTCAAAATCATAATTTTTCTATTGTCTCTCAACTTATACAACTCCTCTCTATCCTTAGAAGTAATATTATACCATTACCGCTGATGTTTAAAGTATGCTTCTAATCACAGGGCAAAGCTTTGAATATCATTTGTTTAAATTTAGGTAAACAAGATGGGACTCAGAGAATTCCTACAGCATTTTTGATGGAATTAGCAAAATTGGACAGCACATGCGATTACTTTTGGTTCCAGGGTGATTTCTATGAGCAGCAATGGGGGTAGCTATGGAAGCTTCATTGGCTCCTTCTGTTGCTACTTTATATGTGTCAGCGTTTGAGGATAAATATATCTATCCCTCCCATTGGTACAAATTTATTCTGTTTTGGAAGAGATTTTTAGATGACATCTTTTTCATTTGGGAAGGAGGTAATGAGCAGTTAAATCAATTCTTAGGATGGACAAATAATTTAACTCCTCATTTACAGTTTACTTTAACATCAAGTAAAGAACAGTTGGATTTTTTGGATGTACGTATATACAAAGAAGGATAAGATATACACACCATTTTTATATATAGGAAAGAGGTAGCTATACATAGATTTCTTCATTATAGGAGTTTTCATCCATATAAATTAAAATTGAGTTTACCTATTAGTCAATTCTTAAATTCTTAAGAATTGATGTTGTATTTGTACATCAATGATAGATCTTGAACATCATGCTACAGAATTATTTAATAGATTCATACAGAGGGGTTATCCTAAGTCAGTTATTAAACAAGCTTATTTGAGAGCAAAATTTGCTCAGTGTGAAGCTCTCCTCCATTATAGAAATAATGACAGTAGGGATAGATTGGTAGCAGCATTTCCCTTTATGTCCCATGTATTCTTGGTGGTAGCTTTGATCTTTAAACAAGGGGATGTTTTATCATTACATCAGTGCTTCCAAGAGGGCCCTTTAATTGCTTATCAGCGGGGCGATCTTTGAGGGATGTTCTGTCATACACACATATAGATTTCAATTTGCATTTAAACATTGACAGACATCAGAAATATGGCAATTGTCAATGGTGTGATACTATGATAGAAGAGTTGGTTTGACATTTACTTTATTATGGTAGAACTATTGAGTCTAGGTCCAACGCCACTTGTGATTTGTCTAATATCATCTATGCAATTTTATGTCCTTGTAATTTATTACATATTGGTAGATGAAGTAGACTGATTAAGTTGAGACTCAGTGAGTATAAGTCTCATTTAGTACATGTGGAGGGGCATTTTCGAACGGGGATGCCCATCTCTAAGGGCGCCCACCTGTCAAAACGGCGCCGCAAAGGGGCGGGGCCAACTGTATTATCAAAACGAGATGGGCGCCCATCTTCATTTCGATAATACGGTTGGGGGCGCCCAAATCTCAACATTTAGGTCGACCTTAGAGATGGTCAACCTAAATGCTGAGATCGCCGACCTTAGAGATGGGCAACCTCGGTTTTTGCTGATAATGGAAACCGACATCACCCATCTAAAAAATGACCAAATCCAAGGCATTTGGTTGTGGGAGGAGCCAGCATTCTTAGTGCACTGGTCCCCCTCACATGCCAGGACACCAACCGGGCACTCTAGGGTGGCGCTGCAGTGGACTTCACAAATTGCTCCCAAGTCCATAGCTCCCTTACATTGGGTGCTGAGCCCCCCAATCCCCCCCAAATCCTACTCCCCCACAACTGTACACCACTACCATAGCCCTAAGGGGTGAAGGGGGCACCTACATGTAGGTACAGTGGGTTTGGGGGGGGTTTGGAGAGCTCAACATTTCCCACCACAAGTGTAACAGGTAGGGGGGATGGGCCTGGGTTCACCTGCCTGAGGTGCACTGCACCCACTAAAACTGCTCCAGGGACCTGCACACTGCTGCAATGAACCAGAGTGTGACATTTGAGGCTGGCATAGAGGCTGGCAAAAAAAGTTTTTAAAGTTGTTTTTTTGAGGGTGGGAGGGGGTTAGTGACCACTGGGGGAGTAAGGGGAAGTTATCCCCAATTCCCTCCGGTGGTCATCTGGTCAGTTCAGGCACCTTTTGGAGGCTTGGTCATGAAAAAAAGGGACCAAGTAAAGTCAGCCAAATGCTCGTCAGGGATGCCCTTCTTTTTCCATTATCATCCGAGGACGCCCATCTCTTAAGCACACCCCAGCACACTTTTGTCCCACCTTCGCTACACTGCTGACATGGCCCCGGGAACTTTGGTCATCCCTACGATGGACTGCAGTTGAGGGCGCCCAAAATCGGCTTTTGTTTATGCCGATTTGTGTCAGAAGATGGGCGCCCTTCTCTTTCGAAAATTCACCTCAAAGTGGTTAATGCCCCTATGGTGTCCCACTGGGTTCAAAAGGGTCATAATATAAATTGAAATGGGTTGGGAGGGAGGGAACATAGAGTTTCTCTTAAATCTAAAAGAACAGTGCTAGATTTTTGATTTAGATACCATTTACCCTAGGGAATTGAACCTAGAAGTGGATTGGCTATCTTTGTTGTAAAACTCTGCCAGCGATTGGTAGATGGGTCATGTGATAGATTTAAAAGGGTGGCGTTCAACATAGGGCACCATTTTGAATGGGTCAGTGCAAGGGAAACACTTTGGCACAAAGACATTTCAGCAATTAAGGTACTATTTATATTGTAATTATTGTTGGGATGTTACATATTAGTTTTTAATTGTATGTTTTGCCATAGGACCGAAGTCCTGATGCAGCAGTGGTGAAACATGGCCCATGTTTGCTGGGGTCTTTTATGATATTACAAACCTCTATAAGGACCCCAGCAAACATGGCCCATGTTTCACCACTGCTGCATCAGGACTTTGGTCCTATGGCAAAAAAAATGTTTACAAGATTTTTTGATGCAAGATAATAAATATGTAAATACATTGAAATATATAAAAGATTATTGGATCGATGAGGAGTTCAGCAAATCATAGAGCTATGTCTCTGTGCAAAATGAGTTGCTACCAAGGTCCATGAGACAGAATACATGTTCAGTACCTTAATTGTGTTTAGGATTAAAGCACCGGGTTTGCATACATATTTAATTGTATAGGAAATAACACCTTGTTTTGGCTTATTAATAAGTGTTTTATTCATAGCAAATCAGTACCATGAGTCAAGTGTCTTATGGGTTATCTTCAGCTGGTTAACTGATAGATGTCTTATGGTATGCTACTTTGATGTCTCAAGATAATGGGTCGTCTACAATCTAGAGCATATTTTAAATGATTAAGTACTACTAGGTCTCATAAAATCTTTGGAGCTAATATTATATTCTAGTTATTCAGTTAGCAGCTACTACTAACTAGATACGTGCTAGCAACAGGGATATTCAACTGCACTAACTGGAAATTGCCACTATGTCTTCTGACCACCTTGGCTATATCCAGGCAGTCCGTGGAAGGAGTTTGGGCAGAGCTGGAGGTAGCAGGTTACCAACCATATTCAGACCACTAACCAGATGACAAACTGGATTGTTAGGAGGCTGTTCCACGAATCTACCACCTTTTCTGTGAAGAAGTATTTTCTCAGGTTACGTCTGAATCTATCCCCTTTCACCTTCATCCTATGCCCTCTCATTCCAGAGCTTCCTTTCAATTGAGAGACTCATCTCCTGTGCATTTATGCTACATAGGAATTTAAACATCTCTATCATATCCCCCCTCTCCTGCTTTCTTCCAAAATATACATATTGAGATCTTTAAGTCTGTCCTCATACACTATATTACAAAGACCACTGACCATTTTAGTAGCCACCCTCTGGACTGATTCCATCCTGGTTATATCTTTTTGAAGGTGTGGTCTCCAGAATTGCACACAATATTCTAAATGAGATCTCACCAGAATCTTATACAGGGGTATCATCACCTCCTTTTCTAAAAGCTGTCCTAATTTAGGCCACTAATTAATGTTGCAGGTACCAGCACTGAATATTGTTCCGGCACCCGCGTAACTTTTAAAAATCTTTATAAAGTGCTGCCCCTCCCAGCCACCCCTCCTTCCTTCCCACTATTCCCTCAGCCCCCTAGTTTAAACCCATCTCCAACTTTGTTCCCTCCAACACCAATCCCTAACCCTGCCCCAGCATTCTAGGTAGGGCCCCCCTTGGGTGTATCTACTAATCCCTAGTGGTCCAGAGGGTCATTGGGGACAAGAGCACAGCCCCCTCACTCCTGCCCCTGGTGGCTGGCCTCACAAAATGACTGCGTGGTCCAGAGGGTCATTGGGGGCAAGAGCACAGCCCCCTCACTCCTGCCCCTGGTGGCCGGCCTCACAAAATGACTGCCACAACCTCTTGCAGCAGTTCGCCATACTTGTAGTACAGTGGTGCTGCCATGAGAGGTTGTGGCAGCTATTTTGTGAGGCCAGCCACGAGAGGCAGGAGCGATGGAAATGTGCTCCTACTTCCAATGACCTAGAGTGCTGGGGTTGGTGGGGGGCAACATTGCGAGGGGTTTTAAATGGTATGAGCTGGGGGGAGGGAGGGAAAGAAGGGGGGGCTCAGAGAGTGATTATAGCACTTTAGAATGATTTTTAAAGTTATGCTGGTCTTGGCCTGATATTCAGCCGGGACCCACATAACTGTCTTATGTAGCCCTGGCTGACTATTGGCCAGGCCCATATTAGCTCAGGCCAGGGGCATAAGCAGACCTCAATGTTTGGGGGATCTGGAGGCCAAAGTGGGGGACAATTTTACTAAAACCAAGCTGCACCTGACATGAGAGGAAGCAGGGCAGACAATGCGCAGAGAACAGCACTGGAGAAAGGCTTCAGCTGGCAGGGGTTGAGGACCCCCACCAGCCAAACCAGGGGCCATGGATCCAATGTGGGGGGGCTCAGGCCCCCTAGTCCCCCTGTAGCTACACCACTGGCTCAGGCAGCCTGCCTGCCCACATTTAGCCCCCAGTATTTAGTGCCACTGCCCAAACATGGCCCAGCACTGAATATTGGGGGCTAATTCAGCCGGTGACGGTCAGTGTTTAAAATAATGCTGACCGCTGTGGGCTGAATATCATGGAGAATGTCTTCATTACTCACAACCATAGTTCAGCAACCAAGGGATTCTGAGTCTACATTGTCAGTCTTCTTTCTTACAAGCACTCAACCCTGGAATTCTTTCAAGCATAAGCTTCAGACTTCTCATTCAGCATATAAGGTCTGAGCTAGGGCCATCCTTCTTCTCTGGAACTCTGCCAGGTACTATAGCCTAAGCCAGATCACCTTGTGAGGATCAACTACCTCAGGACCTCTGCAGGAGACCTCTGTCCTTGGGAGTCTCTCCTGCTCTACACTGACTCAGGACATTTTACTCCATCCTGGCATAGCCCCACCCCTCTGACTCAGCCTCTGAGATGGCTGTTTAACACCACCTGCTGTAAAGAGGCTCAACTGCATCATCAGTGAGGGAGTAATCTTGGGGACACCGGTCGCTACACCACTTCCTCCCTCACTTCCTCCTTCTCTCTTTCTCTCTCTTTCCCTCCATCCATTCCTAGTTAGCATCCCTTCTGTCTCTCTAGTCTCCTCTGACTGTCCAGCATCCCTTCTATCTCCCTAACATCTCCCTAAGTCTAACATCCTCCCTCTGTCTTCCTAGCTCCCCATGTCCAGCATTCCCTGATTCCTCTTCTCCCACATCCAGCATCCTCTCGATCTCCCTGCCCAGGTAGGTCCACATCCTTTTTCTGTGTCCCTATCCCCCATTCCCAGGTGATAAAGCATCTCCCCAATTTATGTCCTTCTCCCTGCAGGTGGTCCAGAATCCTCCATCTGTGTCTCTACTCCCCCCTCTACAGATGGTCCAGCATCTCTCTCTTCTGTGTATTTAATCCCTGTCCCGCAGCCCAATCATATCCAGCACCTGTCTCTTAACCCCCCCACACACATAGAAGTCAAGCATCTCTCCCATCTATGTCTCTATTTCAGTAGCATGACCTTTCAAAACACCCACTCCCCAGTCCAGTATTTCCTTTTCCCATTAGCTGACTCATCTCAGGTGCAAACCTGAAACAGCCACATTAACACTGAAAAGATACATGGGGCTTGTCTTTAGCGCATATGCCCTAATAGCAATCCCGGTTCTGCTCCCACAGATAGAGGAAATAGGAAGAATCTAAGAAAATATTCTTTCACAGAAAGAGTGGTAGATGTGTGGAATGGCCTCCCGGTGGAGGTCGTGGAGATGAAGACTGTGTCAGAATTTAAGAAAGCTTGGGACAGGCACATATGATCCCTTAGGAAAAGGAGGAGTTAGTGGATACTGAAGAAGGGCAAACTGGATGGGCCATTTGGCCCTTATCTACCATCATGTTTCTATGTTTCTGTATAGGAAGTCTACATTAGAGATGGCTGGACCACCATTACTGTCAGGGTAAATGTTCTGAAGACAGGCCCTGGATATCTTTTAAATGTTTATGTGGCTGTTTTAGGTTTGGACCCATTATGCCTTAGCTGGTGGAAATTGAAGGAGTGCCGTTGCAGCAGAGAGCTGCCCCAGAGCTCTATGGCAGTAGGCAGAACAGTAAGACTTAGTGGTGTAGCCAATGGTGGGCCCAGGCCCACCCACTTTGGGCTCAGGCCCATCTAGTAGCAGCACACCTATGGCTGGCAGGGATCCCCAAGCCCCACCAGCCGAAAACTCCCAACAATTCTCCCTCCTGCATACCTTGTAAATAGCAGATCTTCGCCTGCAGTGAGCAGCGACTGATACGTACTGCTCACACCGGCCCCACAGCCTTCCCTCTGATGTATTCCCACCTATGCAGAAACAGAAAGTTGCATCAGATGGAAGGCTGTGGGGCCAACATAAGCAGTGTGTATTAGTTGCTGCCTGTGAAAATCTGCTATTTAAAAGGTATGCAAGGGGGGGGGGGGATGTTTGAGAGACCATATGGCATGCAGGCAAGAGAGAGAGAGAGAGAGAGACCAAATCACTTGTAGAACAAGGCGGAGTTCTTCTGCCCACCCATCTTGGGCCCAGGCCCACCCAAAACTGGGTGTCTGGCTATGCCCCTGTTAAGACTTACATTGACCAGTTTTCTGTCTTGCCAATCACCAGCCTTCTATTTTTAAAAAATGACTAGTTGGCAACCCAGTTTGGTGGTCAATGTGAGTCAGTTCATGAAGGGGAAGGAGAAGAGGGAGTGAGGACATCATAGAATAGGGCTTCCTAGATCTGTTCTGATGATTCCACATCCACTTGGGTTTTTAGGATGTCCACACTGAATATGCATGAGATAGATCTGCATGCCCCAGAGAGGCTATTCAGATCTGCACCAAACCGATGCAAAAGAAAGTAGACTCCAACCAAAATACTTCAAAGACAATTCTTTATTAAAAGCAAGTACCCAACATGGTCCACGTTTCACCCACTCAGGGCTGCCTCTGGGGTATAAACACAAATGGGAGTGCTAAGAACCCTACTTCCCAAATTGGCTATGATAATGCTGAGCAGTACAAAGCTAGCACAGCATGACCACAGAAATTTCTCATTGCAAGTGGCAAGTACCACGTCGGGTACTTCTTTTTAATAAAGAATTGTCTTTGAAGCATTTCATTTGAGATAGATCTGCATGCACTGCCTCTACTGTATGAAAATTTATCTCATCCATATTCATTGTGAACATCTTCAAAACCTGTCTGACTGTGAGTCCCCTAGCACAGGTTTGAGAAGCCTAGCAGCACCGGGGGGTGGTAGCTAGTGGGAAAACTGCCACCAGACCAATTAATTGTTTGCCTCTGAAGGAAGGGCTGCTAAACCAAAGGGGGAAAACAACAGTACTGGCAAGAAAGAGACTGCCTCCTTCCACTCCCAGCCAAAGGTCTATTCATTCTGTGCACAAAATCTAAAACTCTGCATTGCACAGTTGTGCAGATTTTGCCAGGAGTCAAGATTGGATGGCTTTTCCTACCTGTACTGTTTGCAGACTATTTCCTGAGTCACAAAACTGAACCTGTCTTGTGTGGATTTCTTCATGGCAAACTGGGAGAGTTGGGATTGACTTCCAGCCACGACAACATTTATTGATACCTTCTTCTTCACTCCTAGACCAACAGTCCAGTCATTTTGGATGCTAGAACTGAAGGCCTCAGCCAGGTCCGTGCTGGACTCATAAAGGACACTGGCCAAATTGATAGAGCACTTGGGGAAGACCTGCCAGCCCCCTATAGCTTGTGGCAGCCACTGACGCTGACCACCTAGCAGTGGGTTGCGGCAGAGGATGCAGGTACTATTGGCAGAGTTCTCAACATCGTCCATAGAGATGATATAAGCACCTTTCCTCTTCAGGGTGGTCACATCAAAGCCTTCTCCTGCTAGGTTATACCCTGGTATAGTATTGGTTCTCCAGCATTCTTCCAGTGTGGCCTCTCTACACTGTCCATGGACAACTGGGAAGAACAGTTGGGAGGCAAAGAAGAAGAAAGTCCACTGAAGAAGAATCAGCATGATGTCTGCACAAAGGGAAAAGCAGGAGATGAGAGGAAAGTTTGTTGCTCTGTGAAGAATAGAAGAAATACATTTCTACTGACAATGTAAATTGATTGTATGTCAAAATCTTTTAGTGGTCAACTTTCAAAGTGTGTATATGTAAAGTATGTGGACACTTTAAATTAGTTTTCAAACAGAAAAATTTCCCTTTGAAAACTGAGTGAGGAAATGTAAATGCACAAATTTCACCTACTTTTCCTATATGCATATTCTTTTGGAATAGCAACAGTATGCATGTAAGCACATTTTCTGGCCCAACCCCACCCCTGGAAACTCCTTCCCAGTAGACATGCATATGTTGAACAATTTTCAAAAGCACCATTCCTGTGCATAAAACCCTTTTATACATGTAGATATTGTATATTCCTTCCTATGCTAGGCCTCTTACAAGAGCTAGGCCTGTTACAAAAGCCTTTACATTGCTCTGTTTGGTTCTCACAAGTTAGTCTAATAAGTTGTCATCTTTGTTATATACAGTGCTTTCTCAGGACTGAGGAATGACACCTCAAGGATGCCAATTTGGCTGGAGCTGAGCAGGCCTTTCATATAAGCTGGATATAACCTTGGGACGTGGTGAGAGACTGAGGATACAGTGAGCCTAAGATGTCTAGAATGTTTCAGTCTTGGGAGGAGAGGACACAAGGCGATTGTTTTAGTTTGCACTGTGATAAAGTCACATCCAGGATAGTTGGGTTAAGGCAGTTTCAGTCTGAAATACAAGTCCCAGAAGGCATTGCAGGCAAAGAGCCAGAGGTGGAGATGAAGAACCCGGACTGGACTCCTAGCTGCAATCAGGGAAGACATGGGTGTAAGCCGGCAGGTTGTGTAGAGTGGCTACCACTAGGCGGAAAGAGAGTTGGGAAACCCTGTGTGCAGGAGCTCATCATTGGTCTCATTAGTCTAATGCTCAACTCAGCTGGTTTGGGTGTGAGGAAGCTAATGGAAGGAGAATGATTGGTTGTGGTAGTTGAAGCCAGGGATTGATTAGGCAGGTGGAAAGGAGTCCCAGGAGTTCAGTTCAGTTCAGGAGAGAGGAGCTGAAGGAGTTGCAGGCTGAAAACCCTTGGGCAGGGAGGTCCCTAAAGTACTGAAGCAGGCTGAGATTCCTTGGGTGAGAGGAAGTCCCAAAAGTATGGAATTCACTGTGAAGCTGATGCAGGGGAAAACCCTTGGGTAGAAGGAGTCCCTAAAATATTGAACTCTCCTGAAGGTAAAGAGGATAGAAGGTAGAAAATGCTGCTTGGTGACTGAACTGTGATGATGAACTGAAAGAACTGTTTGTCTTGGGAATTGAATTACTGTTTATTGTGCACTGGATAAAAAGCCCAGACTGGAGCCTGTAAGCCTGTATTGAATCCTGGTATGTGCTATGCTGTTGTTGGAACTGTGTACTAGAAACCTGCATGGAATAAAAGTCCTTAAGATTGAAGTTACTGGTGGACATCTATTTCTTCATTGTACCGGGAGCCTGTGGCTGGAGGAGATTGTTCTATCCTTGGCTGCACAAGAGAGGTACCTGGTTACAGCACGCAGAACTCATAGCTAATTAGCCAATGGCCACCGACTGTCCACGTGTACACACATCGGGAGAGACTGATAGAATACAGGAACAATCCATATATGGCACAGGCTACTTTCTGTTTTGCTGCTTCTAGTTTAGGGGAAATCACATGATTTGGGAGAAAACAAAATTCACAAAGGGTATATATGTGATAGCTGAAAGAAGTGTGAGCTAAGCAGTCTTTGTTATTCAGGATTTGCGTATTTTTTTGCTATATGACAACTTGCTCCAGAGAGAACAATTACTTTGTATATGACTTAGTGAGATACCAATAAAGATTTTACTGGTTGCACCAACAACTGAGTCTAAATTGTCTCTCTTATTTTTTCAGCCCCCACAGGGCTGAAGTGTTCCCCCTCCCAAGGGACAAGGGACAGGGATTACACAATATGCCTTTATAAACTGTCCTTTCTAAACCTTGTTGATGCCTCATGGGACATGGTGGGACATGGCCTATGATGGACTCAAACAATGACAAATATCACAGTGCTGTGTAATTGCACTGGTTTGACTAAAAACGAAATAATTTAACAAAAATAAATTACCTGACTGTATCCCTAGGGAAGGAAGGCACAACCTGGTTGAGACCAGCACAGAGGAATGGGAAAGGAAGAGTAGAAATGAGAAGAAGGGGTAGGTAGGTGTCAGGTAGGGTAGACCCAGATGGATTGAATTTCAGGACAAGGAGGGGTGAGAGGAGTGAGGAATCTAAAAGGGGAAGGCCTGGAACAGAGCTGAGGCTCAGTCATTTTGCAGCAGGGCACCCCCGGGCACATATGGCAGTGTAACAGTATAGCTTTTCCAGCTCATACCCAATTATCATATCAGCATAGGGGAAAGATTCAGAAAAGCTGTGGGCTTGGAGGGTAACCAACCATCCAAAGCTAGAATTAAAGACTTGTCTAGTTCAGAATGATTATAGCTCTAGCAGTTAATGTTCGATCCTTGAGAGTGTTTGGAGTGTTTATATATTTCTTGATGTTTATTCCTATTGGGTTAATTTGATTTTATCCCAGGGTTGGTTTTTTATATCTATGGGAAACATCATTTTAACACCTATTCCAAAGGTACCTGGTTCAGATCACTCTCTGGTGGCAAATTTTAGGCCTATAGCAAGTATACCTTTTTTTTCCACAAAGCTTGCAAAATTTATAGTTAGTTTTCAACTATCTGAGTATATACAGGTATTTAGCTTACTCCATGATTCCCATTATAGGTTTAGGATTACTATAGCACAGAAACACTTCTACTAGCTTTAACTTCTGAAATTAAGAATATGTTATCTTAGGGTAATGAGAAGGTTTTACGTCAGTTTGATATATCAGCCACTTTTGAGACAGTCATAAAATGTTACTTCTCAAATTATTTGAGTTCAGTTTTAATGCTACATTGCTTAATTGGTTTGACTCTTTTCTGAAAAATAGACAATATTCAGTTGTCCAAGATGGAGTGTTTTCTTTTTCTTGGAGACCTCCCTGTGGTGTTCCACAGGGATCATCAATATTTCCATTACTCTATAATATTTATATGAGTTCACTTGAGGCTATCTGCTTGGGAAAATGATTAAACATTTTTTCATATGCAGATGATATTTTTATGTTGATTTCAGCTAACAAAGTTAGAGATGTGTCTTTCTCCAAGATCAACAGTTGTATGAAGAAAATTAGTTCCTGGTCTAAATCTTTCTGCCTTAAGCTTAATACAGATAAGACTAAGATGATCTGGTTTAGCTTGAATATTGATAATATTCCATCTTACATTTCTTATTGTGATGGAACTCAGCTTCCAATAGACAGATCTTCTAGGATACTTGGAATTATGCTAGATGCTGCTCTGACAATGAATTCTCAGATTAAACATCTTACCTAGAAGACATTTTTAAAGATGAAACAGTTATGGTTAGTACGGAATTAATTTATTCCTAGTCATTTTAAGGCACTGGTGCAGTTATTGATCATATCTCAGCTGGATTACTGTAATTCATTATATGTAAGTAATACCCCAAAACAATTTACCCAGATTGCAGCAGAACAAAAAATACAGCTGCTAGAATGATCTTTCATAAATCTAAATTTGATCATGTGTCCCCTTTGCTTATTAATCTTCACTGGCTCCCTGTTAATCCACGGGTGATCTTTAAGTGGTGTTGTTTAGCAGTCTCTTCTGTGATCTGCGCATGCACTGGCGTTCCCATTGGTAGGAAGGTTCAGACAGGCAGTTCCTGTCACAGTTTAGAGATCCCCTGAAGACGCTTCAGAGCAAAGGGGACAAGCTTAGAAGAAGGGAAAAATTGCACAAGGCACTATCCACAGCATAGGATGTCACAGAAGAGATTGGGCAGCTACCGAATAAGATTCAATCATAACCCGGCCAGGACCAATAGCCATCCCACTCCAACCCACAAGTAAGTGACAAGAAATGTTTGTGTATATTATCTTGCTAAACACATATCAGCAAACACTTGTCTGAATGCAACAGGTAGGAAGGAGGTGACTAGTGTTATGATGGCTGGTCAGGTATGACACACTATAGAACTGCTAGTCAGTTCGGAAATGCATACCTAGTTTCTGAGCACTATCACACATATT
Source organism: Microcaecilia unicolor (assembly GCF_901765095.1). Classification (NCBI taxonomy): domain Eukaryota; kingdom Metazoa; phylum Chordata; class Amphibia; order Gymnophiona; family Siphonopidae; genus Microcaecilia; species Microcaecilia unicolor. The sequence goes on from NC_044037.1 coordinate 110,616,114, forward strand.
AAAAAAAAATGCTAAAAAAATAGAGAGCAAGATTTGGGAGGTTTCCGGATTACATAAATAAGCTAAAATTTAATGCCAAGAAGTGCAGAGTGATGCACTTGGTGTGCAGAAAGCCAAAGAAGATGTACCAGATAGGAGAAAAGAGATTGATAAGCTCAACTCAGGAGAGGGACCTTAGAGTGATGGTGTCTGAGGATCTCAAAGTGACAAAACAATGTAACAAGGTGGTGCCATGGCCAGAAGGATGCTCAGCTGCATAGAAGGGAGTGTTGATGCCCCCTGTATGTCCTTGGTAAGACCCTAACTGGAGTATTGTTTTCAGTTTTGGAGGTCGTATCTTGCTAAGGACGTAGAAAGACTTGGAGCAGTTCAGAGAAAAGCGACGAAAATGGTATGGGGTTTGCATCACAATACGTATGAGGAGAGACTTGAGGACCTGAACAGGTATACCCGGGAGGAACGAAGAGACAGAGGTGATATGATACAGACATTCAAATATTTGAAAAGTATTAGTCTACAAACAAACCTTTTCCAGAGACGGGAGGGTGGTAGAACTAGAATTGAAGCTGCAGGGAGGCCGACTCAGGAATAATGTCAGGAAGCACTTTTTCATGGAAAGGGTGGTAGATACCCCTAATGCCCTCCTGTGGGAGGTGGTAGAGATGAAAACGGTAATGGAATTCAAAAATGTATGGGATGAACTCAAAAGAATCCTGCATAGAAAGCACGGAACCAAACAAGTTTAGCAGTGATTAGATGGCAACACCAGTAACTGAGAAGCAAAGCCCGTGCTAGGCAGACTTCTATGGCCTGTGCCCTGATTGTGGCTGGACAGATTCAGTAGCTGGAGAACAAGACCAGTGCCGGGGAGACATCTATGGTCTGTGCCCTGATCGTGATTGGGCAGATTTGGATTGGCTGGAGTGGTACTTGTATGACAACTTCAGAAGTTGGAGAGCAAGGCCAGTGCCAATCAGACTTCTATGGTCTGTGCCCTTAAAATGGCAAGGACAAATCAAGATCAATTATACATATATAGTATCACATCATACCTTATGTTATGAGTTTATCTTGTTGGGCAGACTGGATGGACCGTACAGGTCTTTATCTGCTGTCATCTACTATATTAGTGTTACTATGTATTTTGATTTGATCTACTCCTGGAGAAGTGTGACATAAATCCCCCCCCCCCCACTCCCCCCCCCCCCAAAAAAAAAAACTCAGACAATTTATATATATGGACATATAAATGACTTTTGAGCTCATTTTTGAAAGAGAAAAACATCTAAAAAGTGGCATAAAGCAGCATTTGGACATCCAAAATCTGATTTAGACATCATATTGAAAATGCCACTGCACGAAACTTGTTTGCTTAATGTTTCTCTCTTTATTTTTTCTTTGTTTCTTTCATTGACTCTTTTTGCTTCTGTTTATTTGATTCCTCTCATATTTTTCCTTACTCCTCTCTTCCTTATTGTTTTTCTACTTCCCATTCATTCTCTGTTCTTGAATTCTCCTTTTTTCCATTTGCCTCTATTCTTTATTCCTTTCCATTTCTATTTTGTCTTTTGCCTCCGTGTTTCACTTTCACTTATAAAGACAGATAGATAGAAAGAAAGAAAAATATCTTACCTTCCAGTGTGCAATATACAGTGTATCTTTTTTGCTCTTCTCCCTCCAAAATACATAGACACACTGAGACACACACTTATATATATCTATATTCACACACACCCATAGTAGACAAGTACTGTACAGAGAATAAGTATATGTACATATTATTATGTCATGATGGACACCAGCTGCTTTTCTTATCTTTCTGGTTTTGATAGCAATTTATCAGTAAAAAAACATTTCTTAAATGCTAAAGATAGGCAGGCATTGTAATAACAAGAATTAATAATTAACAAATGTTTAATAACCAGCAGCAGTAAATCCCTATTAAAATGCAATGCTCATAGGTATTCTTGAAAGCTGTAGATCAATCCATAGGAGCCAACTTTTCAAAATGATTGGGGGTGCTGAAATTTTTTTTTTAACAGATGATGCATTCCCCCCTCCCCCTTCCTCTCCGAGTTCCAGGCCCCTCCTCCCTCCAGGCCCCCCTCCCTCCCACTTCCAGGCCTCCCCTCCCTTCCTCCCTCTCTTCCTGTTCCAGACCCCCCTCCCTCCATTCGTTCCAGGCTCCTTCCCCCTTCCCTCTGATTTCCAGGGTCCCCCCCCTCCCTCTGACTTCCAGGGTCCTCCTCCCCCTCCCCCCTCTTTCCCTCCTTCCGAGTTCCAGGGTCCTTCCCCCCACCCTCCGAATTTTAAAAGTCATCTTACCTCGTCAGGGTTACGCCGGCAGCAGCAATGAAAAGCGTGCAGGCTTGGCTCTTCAGCCCTTCCCTTCTCTCAGCTCTGGTTCCGCCCTTGCAGAAACAGGAAATGAGGGCGGGACCAGAGCTGAGAGAGGGGACGGGCTGCAGTGCCGAGTCTGCATGCTTTTCCTTGCTGCTGCCAGTGTAACCCCGATGAGGTAAGATGACTTTTAAAATTCGGAGTGAGGGGGTAGGACCCTGGAACTCAGAGGGAGGGAGGGAGGGAGGACCCTGGAACTCAGAGGGGGAGGGGGGACCCTGAAACTCAGAGGGGTGGTGACCCTGGAACTTGGAGGGAGGGAGGCAGAGACTTTTAAAATTCTAGGCTGGCGAAGGGAACTTCTGGTGGGTGAAATATTGGGGGTGCTTGAGCACCCACAGAGTCGGTGCCTATGGATCAATCTACAATGTTTGACAGCGGCACCACCCTCCACAGCAGCTCAGCCACAGAACCAACCAAGACTCAGATGCACTAAACTCAATGAGCCAGCAACGTGGTTTTTAAACCAGTTCTAGCCAGTCTAGTGAGCAAGTAGTAAAACAAGACAAGCACAAATGGGTTCTCCAAGCCATTTTCCTGTCATTTTCCTAACAAAAACAGAATGCAAATGATCTAAAAGTTATTATAATGAGCTAATTACTATTATAATGTGCATGCAAGGCAGATGCACAGCTGTTTTCCGACCCCATGCACAAAAGCAGTCCCTACCTTTACCGTGGAAAACCTAACGGGAGGTCTGCACCTCTCGTTAATGCCTGGCTGGGGCTGCTATGAGCAGGACCCATGCAAAGATCAAGGGAGACCAGTGGGAAGAGAAGGACGCCCATCACAAAATCAGAAGAAAAAAAAAACGTCCAAGTGTTCGTCAAGGACGTCCTTTTTCCAAGTGCCTAACATTTGGACGTCCTTCACTCAATCGAAAAAAAAAAAGGGTGTCCTTCTTTTGGACGTTTTTTTCTTACAACTAAGGTGCCCGAAATGATCACCGGAGAGAATCAGGGATCGGGACGTGCGAGGACATCCAAATCAAAACTATTTGGACGTCCCTTTCGATTATGTCCTTCCAGGTTTCTCTCAGCCAATCACAGCGCGTTTAGCTGTAACACACTGTGATTGACTGAGAGACCTGGAGGGGCATAATCAAAAGGGACGTCCAAATAGTTTTGATTTGGATGTCCTCGCACGTCCCGAACCTCGATTCTTCTCTTTCCAGGGTCCCGCTCTCTCCCTCTGCTGCACAATGCCAAGACCGGCAATTTATTGGAGGTTGTAGACGGCTATTATACACACAGCTTGTCTGCGTGTATGAAGCCATCTTTGTCATGCACAAAGCAGCCACGCATAATGCTTGCTTGCTCTGCGCATGCTCAGCTGGCCGACTGGCTTCCCCTCCTTAGGAAGGAAATCGCGTACAAATGAGCTAACGGCGAGCAGCTCATTTGCATGCGATTTACTTCACGCATTCCCGTTTTTTCTGAATTGCTAGGGGATCGGTAAGGGAAGGGCTTTTTCCGTGGAGTTAGTGCATCTGGCCCCATGTGTCCAGATTTTCAAACAGAAGCAGCAGTAGTTGCATCTACTAACAGCAGGGTCGCCGGGGGGAGGGCAAAATTTTCCGGGCCTGGGCCTCACCCGCGTCCCGTCAGGAGCAGGAGGGAGAAAACTCCGGCACTGGGCCACCCTTGGAGGCTGGGAAGGACCCGGAGGAACAGACACAGCGGGCTGCTCTTCTTTACAGTCTGCCGCATTGCCTTCCCCTGCAGCTGCTTTTCCCCTCAGGCCATGCATGCGCAACCTGAAAGAAAAAGCAGTTGCAGGGGAAGGTCATGCAGCAGAAGGAAGAAGAGCAACACTAGAGGACAAATTTTTCTGTGGCGGGGCCTTGGGATCCCCACAAGCCAAGGTACTTAACAGTTATGGCATGCGGGTGGCAGCAGCGATCGGGGAGAGTGGGGCGGTGGTGCCAGCAGCAGCGATCGGGGGGGGTACCGGGGTGGCGACAGCAGTAGCGATTGGGGGGGGGGGGCGGCAGCAGCGACGATGATGATCATCCTGGGAGGGTCTGGCAGCGGTGATGATCCTGGGGGGTTTGGTGGCGGCAACGATCTTGTGGGGCGCCTGGTGTCGGCCTTGCCCCAGGCCTGGCTCAGTCTCTCAGTGGCCCTGACTAACAGCTCTGAGGGCAGTGGCAGCCCCACAGGAAGGACTCTGCCACTGTCAGCCCGATGCTCAGAACTACCATGGTAAGCCAACAGTGCAGAAAAATTACCACCAGAACAGTGCATAAAATTAGCTCATCAATACTAAAAGGAAATGGCATGCAAATTTTTTTGCCATATTAATTTTGGGGATAACAGTAAAATAACATGTCTTAACGGTAGAGAAAAACTAAAAAAAAAAAAAAGCACAAGGAGCCTTCATGAAGGCTTCTTGTGCTTTTTTTGCTTTTTTGCTCCATTTGGGTGTGCTTTGCATTCACTCTTCTAAGTTTCAAGTCTTAATGTTAGCCCACGTTGATAATTCCCCCCCCCCCCCCCTTACATATTGCTAGCCAACATTGTTCACAGTCATACTTGATTTGTTTTTTCTTGGGTTTTTTGATTAATTCCCTTCTTCCTCAGGTAGAAGCACCAAGTGCCAAGCATTCAGGACTGATGGAGCCAGTCAGAAAGGGACTTCTGCGAGGTTAACCACAAGGGAGTGCTACGCTCATACATATTAAATCAAGGGTTGAACAATGTATAAAGACATAAGACATATAAAACACCCCTCCGAAGGGACACCATCTTGTCGTGGTGGAGGGGCTTCAGTGTTTCAATGACTCAGAGGGCTATGCTGTAGGGTTACCCATATCAGACAGGCCTCTGAGGAGAAACCAGACAAAGAGTGTCCCAAACTGGAGGATCCAAGATGGCGTTGAGGGAAGACGTACGTTAGTTGAGTTCCCATTTTACGCCAGAATACCTGAAGAAGTAGGTGCACTCCCCAGAGAATGGGGAAGAGAAAAGGTAAAGCCGTGGTGTTGTCCTCCTCGAACACGGCTGGGGTTCCCACCACTTCTCAGCCTACTTTGGAGAGATCCGGGGTCATAACGCCAGGGATATCGGTTCCTGCTTCGGGGAACAGCAAGGCTTTATTGCCGAATCTCAGTGGAGAGGGAGTGACTTTGAGTCCCCCTGTTGGCACAACCCCTCCAAGACCCGGAAACAGTAACGCTATGGAGGTCGACAGTGGAAACGCCCGAAGTGGGTCAGGATTTTCACGCGACCCGAGGAGGTCCTGGCGCAGCATTGACTCCGGATAATAAACCAATTGGGGGATTGGAGAGTGAGTTCTCTCCCCCCCCCCCCCCCCCCCCGAAGATATCTGGAGCAGTTTCTGTGGAGAAATTGGACCTGGTGAAGCCAAAAAAATGTCACAATGGACGCATTATGAGACGCGCTGCAGAGTGTGAATAACTTTCTTCTTCAGATGTTTAAAATTTTTCAGGAATAAACATGTGAATTAAAGAATTTATATCAATACTTATCTAACAAAGTGGAAGTCCAAGATATAAAAATAGAGACTTTGACTATGGAATTTTTCCTTTTATTGAACTGTTGAAGAAATATTTCTCTGATAATTTGCAAACATTTTCTGATAGCCACCCTCCGGTGTCTAAAGCGATTTATATTTCCCCTAAATAATCTTTTTTTATCAGAGAAAAGAGATGTGAACTTAACTGATATTTTGGAAAAGCTATATTACTAGTGACTTTCGCCTTTGATTTAGATAGGAATAATGTTTTGAAATTGTATTTCCGACACATGGTTGTTAGTTTTTTGAGTTCAAAGATAAATATATTTACTGACTTATCAGGGGAATTGCAGACTAGGAGGTGTGAACTGTTGGCTTTTAAGCCAAAGATCATTGCCCTAAGTGGGACCTTCCTAGTGTGATTCCCTTGTAAGTGTTCTATTTCTTTGAATTTTAATAATTACTTATTTGTTGAACCTAAGAAATTACAAGAGTTTGTGGAGTTGAAAGAACAGATGAAGAACCCTCTGCAGCAACTTCCTTTAGTTACCACTATACCGGCTGCAATTACCGATTAACCTTCCTCCCTCAGAAAAAGTGAATTGTAAGATTAACCATTTTGAGTTTCTCTTATTTTCGTTGAGATTGTTTTCCTGATCTTGGATCTCCCAGTTGTGGACGATTATTTAACATATATTGGTGGGAGAAAATGTTTTCTTTTTTTAATATCAATTTCTGTTTTCCCTTACATTTATGTCATAAATGTGAATGTAATTAAGTAAAATGATTAAAAAAAAAAAGACGTATAAAACAAAATGTATCACAATAAACCATTTTGAGGCAATGGGCAGGAGCGAGTGGGCCTTACTTCTGCCTGTATGACTCCCTAGACCACCAGGGAGTTTCCAGGTAGGCCCGAGGGAGCCTATGGGAGTAGGGGCTCAGGCTGAGGAATATTCTTGTCTTTGGGGGGGAGGGATGGGGGATTGGAGGGGGCTAAGGCACCTGTTTCCTCTTATGCAAGTCCTGGCCAATATTCAGCTGGGGCCCACATAAGCGTCTTATGTGAGTCCCGACGGAATATCGGCTGGGACCTGCATATCCTTTGGTGGAGATCTCATTTGGCAAGGATAATGGGATGAGTTTAGAAAAGAAGTACCCCATCCTTACTCCTGTTTCCCTTGTCAGCTGACAAGTCACAAAATGATTTAATATGTTTTATTAATGCTTTTCTTGATGTTGCCAGATGACTAAGGCGTGTATGCTTTCATTTCGATAAAGATAGCTTTTATGTATGATTCCTGCTATATATAGATAGATATTTATATATTTTGCCTTTGAAGTCTGCATCATACAGTTTGGCTATTACAAGAAGCTCAAAAGCTAGTGTAAATAATGGTGGCAGCAGGTATGCCTGCCTTGTGCACTTTTGAAGTTAAAGCTATCTGACAACGACCAAATAGGAATCTTCACTTATATGGTACCATCCTCAGCTTTTCTAAAGATACTTCTATTATTTCCTGTTGAAAACCTTTTACAATGTCCAAAAAACTGCAGTATTGTGCTCTTAGGAATTATTTTTTATCAAATTAAGTGAAAGACATTTCATACTGTCAAACTTCTGCCCTACTGTACTTGAATGCACCTTACCTTGAGCTACTACTTAAAAGGTGTGAATTAAATCTAATTCTCTCTTTACCCTTTTCTTTACAAATTTATGTATTTGGATTTTGCTCACTCCTTTTCAGTAATTGCTCAAAGTGAGTTACATTCAGGAATATATATTACAGTGACTGTGATTTGGTTTTTCTAATCTGTGGATGTACATGTGGATTTTACTCTGGGAATTAAATAGATCGATGTACACTATAGTAAGTGGAGTTATTTTTCTGATCTGTGATGGTGTGCTGTGCTCAACACCTTAAACCTTTGGTGGCTTCAGTGGTAACGATGAGATCTTTTTTCTCCACCTTTTTGGAGTGTGCAGGTCAAGTGGTTCCCGTTTCGGAGTTAGTCCACGTGTTTGATATACAGGGTTTTTTTGATACAGATTTTCAGATATATATAAGACCACCAAAATTTTATCAAATCCACTATCCTATTTGCAATAGTGGCCAAGTCACAGGCACATGGCAGGATCCCAAAAAAGTAGACAGATTCAAAGCTGGTAACCCCAGGAGAAGCAGTGGATTTCCTCTACCTTAATAATAGTTTATAGATTCTTTTTCCAGGAACTTTTCCAAACCTTTTTAAAACCCAGCTACACTAAATGGTTTTAACACATCCACTGGCAACAAATTATGTGAAAACAAGTTTTCTCCTATTTATTTTCGATGCACTACTTTCTAATTTTATGGTGTATCTCCTAGCCGTTTGAAAGAGTTAACAATCAATTCATATTTACCAGTTCTGCTCCACTCACTATATTATAGACCTTTATCATATCTCCCCTAAGCCATCTGTTCTCTAACTTCTTTGGCCTTTCCTACAGTTGTCCCATCCTCTTTATCATTTTGTTCACCCATCTTGGTACCTTTTCTAATTCTGCTATATCATTTGCTGCAAAAATACCAAGATGCTGGGACTTTGTATCATTTGCATGACACGTTGGCAGTTGCTGCAACAAGGATATGATAAACAGGTGTGGGAGGGCAGGGATCTGGGTGTGTGTATAGCTATATATGTTAGGTAACATTGTTACTCTCTGGCTTGCCAGATGTGTTCAGGTCCCTAGTCTCCCACATTTCCTCCTCAGGGTCTGGAGGATCTGCTGCTCAACAGTGTTGTTCAGTGTTCCTTGGCAGGGTTGGGAATTGCCACCCACTTTCTGCATGGTATTTCTGCAGAGCTCACTCCACTTACATTTCAGGCCTTCCGCATCTCTGTTGCTATAAAACACACCATTCAGCTTGTGCCAGATCACAACCTATGTTTTCTGCTTTGTATAGGCACTGAGACATTATCGTACCACACCAAAGAACTCCCTTCAGTGTTTTAGAACCTCCCTGACAAGAAGTTAGTGGGGTCCCTCAGGGGTCTGTGCTGGGACCGCTGCTTTTTAACATATTTATAAATGACCTAGAGATGGGAGTAACTAGTGAGGTAATTAAATTCACAGATGACACAAAGTTATTCAGGGTCGTCAAGTCGCAGGAGGACCTCGCGAGAGTGGGGGATTGGGCGTCCAAGTGGCAGATAAAGTTCAATGTTCACAAGTGCAAAGTGATGCATGTGGGTAAGAGGAACCCGAATTACAGCTATGTCATGCAAGGTTCCATGTTGGGAGTCACAGACCTAGAAAGGGATCTGGGAGTCATTGTTGATAAGATGTTGAAAACTTCTGCTCAGTGTGCTGCGGCGGCTAAGAAAGTGCACAGAATGTTGAGTATTATTAGGAAGGCGATGGAAAACAAACATGAGGATGTTATAATGCCATTGTATTGCTCCATGGTGCGACCACACCTCGAATATTGTGTCCAATTCTGGTCACTGCATCTCAAAAAAGATATAAAGGAATTGGAGAAGGTGCAGAGAAGGGCGACGAAAATGATAAATGGGATGGAATGACTTCCCTATGAGGAAAGGCTAAGAAGGTTAGGGCTCTTCAGCTTGGAGAAAAGGCGGCTGAGGGGTGATATGATAGAAGTCTACAAAATAATGAGCGGAGTAGAGCGGACAGATGTGAAGCATTTGTTTACACTTTCAAACAATAATAGAACCAGGGGACACAAGATGAAGCTAGAATATGGTAGATTTAAAACAAATAGGAGAAAGTTTTTCTTTACTCTGTGTGTAGTTGGACTCTGGAACTCATTGCCGGAGAACATAGTGACAGCAGCTGGCTTTACGGAGTTTAAGTGGGGTTTGGACAGATTCCTGAAGGAAAAGTCCATTGAACATTATTCAAAAATTATTTTGTGTGTGTGTGTGGGGGGGGGGGGGGGGGGGGGGCTGCCGGGTTCTTGAAGCCTGGCTTGGCCACTGTTGGAGACAGGATGCTGGGCTTGATGGACCCTTGGTCTTTTCCCAGTATGGCGGTGCTTATGTGCATGTCCACTTCATCTAAGGTAAAATTACTCTTTTGAGTTATAATCTGTTGCTTAGGATCCATTCTGATTTTCCCCATAGCACAAATAGCACAGATTATAAAATGGCAACTTGTAAGTGTATATATGTTTATGTTTATTAAAATTTGTTATACCACCCTATCTGGGTACACAGGTCAGGGTGGTTTACAAAAACTAAAATACAAGTATAAAATCAAGGAAAGGAAGCAGAATTCCATTATTAATAGGAAAGATAAACATGCAACAAGAAACAAACAAAACTCAATTTAGCAATCTTATGTCTTATATCAGGAGCCCAAGTCGAGAAATAAACCTTCACTGAGAGTGCATGCCAAATGTACAAGAGAAGAAGTGGGTTTTAAGTGAGGCCTTGAACTTCTTTAAAAAGGGTTCTGAGCAGATAGAAGGAGGTAGATCATTCCACAGTATGGGTCCTAGGAAATGGCAGAGTGTCGGGTGAATTCTAGATGTGCAGATGTAGGAGTAGGGAGAACTAAGCGGTGAGAATCTAATGAATGTAAAGATCTTGTAGGAGCATAGGGAATAATCAATGTTGAAAGAAAAGAAGAAAGACAAGTATAGTATGACTTATGGACCAATCAGAGAATTTTGAAAAAGGAACAAAAGGGTCAAGGCAGCCAGTGAAGCTAGTGGAACAAAGGGGTGACATGATCATAACATTTGGCCCTACAAAGGAACTGAGCAGCTGAATTGTGGAGAGTTCTTAGTCTTTTTAACTGAGAGTGTGGAAGTCCTACATATATAGAGTTACAATAATCAAGTTTGGAAGTGACAAAGGCATGAACCAAAGTGTGTAAATTTGAAAAGTCAAACTAAGAGCGAATGGAACTAAGAGAACAGAACCCTGATTTAAGAATGGTGGAAATGTGTTGGGAGAAAGAAAATTGTGAATCTAATAGAACCCCCAAATAACAGAAGGAGGTAACTGGTTTAACTGATCGGTTAAAAAGAATCAAAGGAATTGTAGGGGTTGGAAGGGGACCCGTAATCCAACAAGCAACAATCTTATCTGGGTTAAGAACAAATCTGTGTTCAGTAAGCCATAATAAAATGGTGTCATGACAGAACTGTACTTTAGAGAGGTTGATATGGTGAGGGATGAAAGGAAACACCAGGAGGATATCATTGGCATAAATATAAAAGTTCACATTCATGTCTTGAAGAAAAGCAAGTGGACTGAGCAAAATATTAAAAAGAAGAGGAGAAAGGACAGAACCTTGGGGGCCTCTGTATTGAAGAGATGTGTGTTTTGAAGTGGAAGATCCAACAGAGACAGAGAGAGCGATCTGATATAAAAGAGGAGAACCAAGCCAGAGCGGTGTTTAAGATATCAACTTCAGAGAGACGACGGAGAAGGAGAAAGTGATCGACAACATCAAATGCAGAAGAAAGATCAAGTGAAATCAAAAGTGAAATGTTATGTTTATCGAGAGTCAAATGAAGATCGCTAACTAGAGAGACTAGAACAGATTCTGGGCCAGATGCATTAAACTTTGCGAGGCTTTAACAAGCCTTTAACGAACTGTTTTCCTACCCTGGCATGCATTAAAGCCCAATTTCCGACAACGGTAGCAGCAAACGAAAACGGAATGCAGATGAGCAAATTGTGTAGAAACCCTATTGAAATGAGATGCACTAAAGTTTTCCGCTTGCCCTAACGCTGGAAAACTACCGGAAAGCTAACGAGAGGTCTGTACCTCTCGTTGGGGCTGCCCGGCTAAAACAAAAATGTCAAAACAAATAAAAATCACGAAGGGGGCAAAAACGCTCGTCAGGAGCATCCTTTATTGAAGCCCGAGGTCGCTGCTGCTCTCCGCTCCCCCTGCATTAATCCAAATTTTTAAAAAAGGGATCGGGAGGGGGCAAAGGCGCTCATCAGGAGCATCCTTTATGGACGGCCTTGCTCCCCCCCGCCCAAGGTTGCCGCTGCTCCCCGCTTCCCCTGCATTAAAAAAAAATCAAAACTTAAGCTGCCCCGGCCCCCCTCCCTTCCTCTCTTCCTCTCTTTCTCTCTTTCCCAGCTCCGCCTCCCGCCATCCTCCAGCCCCGTGCCCCCGCCGCCCCCCCTGAGGTCGTCACTGCCACTCCCCCCCTCCATTGGGCCCCCCTCCATCTTACCTGGCCCGCACAGTGCCTCTCACCTCTGTGTGAAGGCGCTGCACGGGCAAGAAGAACAGCTGATCGCCTCTTCGCCAGTCTTCGGACGTCTCTCCTTTCTTCCTGGGCCCGCCCTCATCTGACGTAAGTAACCTACACAGGTTACTTACGTCCAGTGTGTTTTTTCTAGCAAAAAAGGTGCCGGTACTCAAATGCCAGGCCACCCTTCAGGGGTGGGGTGATCACTGAGGGACCCACCCCACAATGGCCAGGCCCCCTGCAACCAGTCACAGAACCTATGACAAGGCAGAATTGGTGTGTAGAGCTTGAGCTCTTTCATTAAAACTTGGGGACCATGGGTCAGTTTTAGCAGACAATGGAAAAGGTGCCGGTACTCAGTACCCCCAAGTACCCCCTCAAAAAAGCCCTGCTTACGTCAGACGAGGGCGGGCCCAGGAGGAAAGGCAGGACGTCCAAGACTCTGCGAAGAGGCGATCAGCTGTTCATCTTGCCCGTGCAGCGCCTTCACACAGAGGTGAGAGGCGCTGCGCAGCCCGGTAAGACGGAGGGAGGCCCGGTGGAGGGGGGAGCAGCACGGGGCGGAGGATGGTGGGAGGCGGAGCAGGGGAGAAGAGAGGAGAAGGGAGGGGGGCCGGGCCAGCTTAAAGTTTTGATTTTTGGGAAGCGACAACCTCGGGCGGGGCGGGGGTGCCATCCATAAAGGATGCTCCTGATGAGCGCCTTTGCCCCCTTCTGATCCTTTTTTTTTTACATTGTGGATTAATGCCGATAACGTGTGCTTTCTGTGCGCATGCGTTTCCTACTCCGCTACGGGGGATTGCACCAGATTAGCGAAACTTTCATGCATCCGACTTTTGAGTACTGTACCGAACATTTCTGAGGTGTGTTTTTAGTGCATTCTTCATTTTTTCAAATTCAGTAAGCACTTTTACGTTTTAGATTCTTTTACGTTTGGTTGATGCATCTTGCCCTCTATGTCATGGTGGTGGTAGAAGCCCTCCTGGTGGTGATGGAAGATTAGGGTGCCTTCAGTGAAAGAAAAAGGTGAGAGTAAACAACTCATTCTAGTAGTTTAGATAAGAAAGATTAGAAACAGGACGGTAATTGGTTGGATCCTTAGGATTCAGGTCTGATTATTTCAAAATCGGCCAAACTAATGCATGCTTCCAACTTGTGGGGACGACTCCTGATGTCAAGCTTGTGTTCAACATTTCAAGAATACTGGGAAGAAGACCGTGAGAGGGAATAGAATACCAACTAGGGGAAACAGGATTAAGAGCACAAAAGGTGAATTTAGTGTTTGAAATGTGCAATTTCAAAGCAAACAAGGTTAGGGTTGGGAAGGAGGATATAGAAGAGGTAAGAATAGGGGTTGATCCATTTGTGAAACAAATAGAGCAGTTTTGGAGAGGGGAGGGTACTGCTGCAGGAGAGGGAAGTGAGAAAACGTTTCTAGAGATCTTCTGAATAAAAGAAGTCAAAAAGGCATCTGCAGAAGGCATTAAAGGTGAAATAGAATCAGAATGTCTTGTACTGAGATTTGAAACAAGCCTAAAAACAGTTTTTGTTGGATTACCTGGTGTCTATATCAGCTCAGAAAAGAAGGATATTTTTTTTTTGCTTTTCTTAATTCAGCATTATAGATATGCAATTCAAGTTTGCAATTGAGAAGGGCTTCTGGATTGTGCCATTTAAGCCAAAGGTGTTTGGCCTGTCTACATCTTTGCATAAGTGGGTTTAAGGATGGATTATACCAGGGGGATTAGGGAGAGGTGTGAGATAAAGAGGATGTAGATTGCGATTGTGGGTACGATTTAGCAGAGTTCCTTAGAGTGGAGAACCAACTGGAGGCTTTATTGTCCAGAGGTAGAGAGTGAAAGGTAGCAGGTAAACTGGAAGAAAGAGGGGGACATGCAAAAGTGTAGAAAACTGCGAGCAAGAATTACGGGATAGGGATGAATTGGGAAATGGGATTTTCTTACTGTTAGACTGTTGACTTTGCACAATAAGGGATTTCAAAGGAGAAAGAATAAGATAATTGTAAGTCCATGACACGGGAATGCTCAACAACTTTTCAAGTGAAAAATTAGCATTGTTGCCAGAAATTGTCAGATCGAGGGTATGACCGGTGACATGAGTTTCAGATGAAACTGATTGAGATAGACCTAAGTCAGAAAGCAAAGAAAGAAAAGATAATACACTGAAACCTTCTGCTCAGTGTGCTGCTGTGGCTCGGAAAGCGAATAGAATGTTGGGTATTATTAAGAAAGGTATGGAAAATAGGTATGAGGATGTTATAATGCCATTATATCGCTCCATGGTGCGACCGCACCTTGAGTATTATGTTTAATTCTGGTCGCCGCATCTCAAGAAAGATATAATGGAATTGGTAAAGGTGCAGCGAAGGGCAACTAAAATGATAGCGGGGATGGGACGACTTCCCTATGAAGAAAGACTAAGGAGGCTAGGGCTTTTCAGCTTGGAGAAGAGACAGCTGAGGGGAGACATGATAGAGGTATATAAAATAATGAGTGGAGTGGAACAGGTGGATGTGAAGCATCTGTTCACGCTTTCCAAAAATACTAGGACTAGGGGGCATGCGATGAAACTACAGTGTAGTAAATTTAAAACAAATCGGAGAAAATGTTTCTTCACCCAACGTGTAATTAAACTCTAGAATTCGTTGCCGGAGAACGTGGTGAAGGCAGTTAGCTTGGTAGAGTTTAAAAGGGGGTTAGACAGTTTCCTAAAGGACAAGTCCATAAACCGCTACTTAATGGACTTGGGAAAAATCCACAATTCCGGGAATAACATGTATAGAATGTTTGTACGTTGGGAAGCTTGCCAGGTGCACTTGGCCTGGATTGGCCGCTATCATGGACAGGATACTGGGCTCTATGGACCCTTGGTCTTTTCCCAGTGTGGCATTACTTATGTACTTAATCAACATGGATATTGAAGTCCCCTAAGATTAAAAGATTAGGGAATTTCACAGAAATACGTTGAGGTGGGAGGGGTAAGCATGTTGATAATCTTCATGTGTTTGTTTCCCAAATCGCCAGCAGCTGGGAACAGGTAAAGACCCAAACTGTGTATGGGTGCCATTTTACAACTGGTGTATAAACATCCAAATAAGATACACATGGATACTGTTAATTCTCTATTAACTATGGATGTTTTGACTCCAGCTTTTCAACATTTAACCACTAGGTTCCTACGACCATTATGATTTCCAAATTAGCATTTTCAGCATCAATTTGTTGATCTGGGAGCAGCAGTAGGCTATATACACAGCTGATGGCTAACCATTACCTAGAATCTACTTTAGATGGTTGGCAAAGGGGAAATGCTTTCCTCTACAGCAGGCTCTGTGCAGAGATGTGGTAGCTCTGTCTTGAGGAAGAGGCATAAATGGATATGTGAGTGTTTTAATATTTGTGCTCCTGATCTGCTTTTTTTCTCTGTCTTTTAGAATACACAACAGAGAGTGGAGCAGAAGATGTCTGGGGACATTTCTGATTTCAATGCAGCAGAGCTTGCCAAAGTATAAATATTACTGGGGGAGGGGGCAGGAGGCTTAGGATTTGTACATAGGTGATGGGCTACTGTTGTTTTTATAGTCTTCTAAATAGCTACAGGTTTTTAATGATGGGAACAGTGCACCTTGTTTTTAATTGTACACTGGGGAGGAGGGTGTAAAATTTTAATGCATTGTAAAAAGTTACTGTTTTTTTAATGAGGGGGCAGTGCACCTTGTTTTTAATTGAAAATAAGTGGGAGGGGGATACATTCACTTCCAACAGTTGCAGTGTAATTCCAAATGCATAAAAGAATGTTTTCTATATAGAGCTTATGTGCACAATGCAGCTTTTCTCCCTCTCCCTCACATATACATAGCCATATATACAGAGCCTGCTAGGTACAGGTCATACACCTTTGCTGTGTACAATTGGCTATGGAAGTGGATGTTGCATATGGGGTGGCTTTGAAGTGTATGTCACATGGGGAACATATTTTTGCCATGTGGTAGTGCAGGGCTGCAGTGTGATGCTGACATCATTCTCTGTGGAGTAGTTCATCCCAGATGTGGCTATCCATATATATCAAGTTTGGGTGATGTGACTTGTGACCCTGTCTCCACTCTGAGAGAAGGAGGTGACATGATGGCTGTTCACCATGTCACAGTTAGGATACAGATGCCAGTACTATTGCTAGCTATTGGCACCACCCAGTGGTGGCATCTCTTTTTCTTCTCCCACCTGGCATCTGCCCCTCTATATGAGCCTCCACCCCTCCCTGGTGTACCTCTGAGTTGTTTGTGGGGGCAGAGGGGAAGGTTAAAAAAACCTGTACATTATATATCTACTGGGGGAGGGATTGGTTGGGAAGGGCAGGGCAGGGGAGATTCTGAGCTATGGGGGTGGGGTATTAGAAGGGCCCACCCAAAAACGTAGGTCTGGCTACGCTATTGACAGCTGCAGCAGCTGCATGAGAAGAGCCCAGGTGGTTTGGCTTAGCCAACACAGACAGTGGGAGTGTGTTTTCCAGAGGCATACCTCCCCATTGTTGGAGCCAACACATGATGTGCAGCAGTAGGAAGGGATTGGTCATCTGATGACCTGAAACAGGCTCTTGAGAGCCTCTACATCTCTTGTAATGCTAAAGATTCTGTGAGATAGAAGGGAGATGGCATATGCATTATTCCAGTGTACCGTCAGATGTCTGGGCAGAGTCTCCTGTAGCATGATATCAGGATCTTCCTTTATAGGGACCAGACCAGCAGCTGGAGTATCCCACTGAAGTCGGTAGGTGCTAGTTGGGTGAGGCCAGTGTGCATTACGGGATGATGGTCCCAGCTGCAGAAGCATGCAGCTCATGACTGACACACTTTTGGCAGCACAAAAGGGGTTTTGGGTGATAGTTGACAGCCATATGACAGGCATTGCCTGGAGCAAGGTGTCATACCCTCTCACAGTACTGTAATTGGTTTGGTTGGGGAGGGAGGGATAATAGGAGTATGGCAAGGTGGCCTGTACACTGGTGGTGGGCTAGCCAGAGATGGTCCAGGTTGGTGCCACCATGAGGTGTGCATAGGTATCACTATGCACATGGTAACTGCACAGCACTGCATGTGTGCATTGTGAAGTATACTGGCTACTCCTCCACTGTTCATTGATCTCAGAGGTCTGCAACTATGTACATGTGCTATCAGCACCTTGCTAGTTGCATGGCTTGGCAGGGTGTCACATAGGTGGGACAGGTGTGGAGGCTTGTTGGCAATGTAGATCCTTACCTTTACAGAGTCTTTGGATCTCATCCCAGACCCTTCTTGCTGCTGCTTCTGGGACCTGGCGCCTCCTTTCCTTGAAGAGGCACTCCTACATGGTTAGGAATGCCAGGAGGTCACTTTCCTTCTTAGAACTATTGCATTCCTTCTTGGCATCCGTCGTCCACATGAATATAGCAGGTCCCCGAAGTGGGCACTGTATATATTGTAGGACCTGAACTGTGTGCAAATGGCTCTGTACAGCACCTTATGGCTGTCCTAGGCAGTGCCAGGAAAGCTGTGTATGTGCCAGCTGGCATGACAGTAAGATAGTGGACCCTGACATTTATCACTGGATGGAAGATGCTGTATGGCTAGTACTGCACATGTATGGCCGCTAGATGGCTAGATTTGCACATGTATGGCTGCCGCCAGATGAAGGTACATGTTTTTCCCAGCAGGCTTTATTTATTTATTTAAGAGATTTATTACCTGTACATCCAAGTTACATCATGACAGGGTACAAAACAGTGGCAAAAACAACATACAAACAAACAATCAAACATACAAAACAGTAGACAAAAACAAAATGGAATGAAAGGGAAGGTAAGCTTAGAACAACAATAAAATTCCAAAAGACAGTGATTATGAGAACACAGTAGGAGAGAGGGAAGAAGAAAAAAGGGAAAAGAAAAGAAAGAGTCCAGACCCAATCTGATAAATTAAGCCATATAAGGGTAAGTTTTACAAAAAAGACAGGTCTTAAGCAATATTTTAAATTCCTTGATGGAGGGCTACAACTGGAGGTGTGTAGAGAAGCTATTTCTAAGAGTGGGGGCTACGCAACTAAAGGCAGCTGGGTCAGAAGAGACAAGGTGACATCTGTTAAACAATGGAACAACTAGGTGCTAAGTATTAGAGGAGAATAAAATGCAAAGTGGTTGATATGTTATAAGCAAAATAATAGGTAGGAGGGTTGACTAGTATAATATGTTTTATGGGCACACATCAAAATCTTAAAGTGTATCCAACAGTGATTGGAAGCCAATGTTGTGCTGCAAGAAGAGGGGTGATGTGATCATATTGTCTAGCATTGTATAACAGTCTCATGGCTGTATTCTGAATCAGCTGGAGCCGCTTAAGGAAATATGCAGGAACCCCAACCAGAAGCGAATTACAGTAATCCAGCCTATTGGTCACTAGGGCATGAATAAGGGCCTTCAAAGCCTGGACATAGTGATCTAATTTTTCATAAGCAAAAAAAATAAATTTATACCATACCTTGGAAAATATGAAAATCAAATGAAAGTGAACCATCAAAGAAGACTCAAAAGAATAGATCATGTCTTTTACTGGAATGGGGGAGGAATTAAGGCAGGATTGAAAAGGAAGTGAGTGCTGGGAACTTGGAATCCAAAGAACCTCTGATTCAGAGGGATTTAAGATCAGCTTATTATCAGTCAACTAACAGGAAATCACGCTAAGATTGTCATCGTGAGTCAATCTCATATATCTGAAGCTATCAACAATTGGATACCATCCATGTAGATGTGTATGCTCAGTCCCAGACCCTGAATCAAAGTTGGCAGAGGTACCAATAAAATATTAAACAGGCTAAGAGACAGAATGGAACCCTGGAGCACTCCACAGGAGACAGGGAAGATAGCAGAAGAGGAATCCCTTCATAAGACCTGACTAAAAGATAGGAATGAAACCAGTTTAGAGCAATGCCATAAAAGCATGGAGCTATAGAGTCAGTCCAATAAGAGTGAATGATCCACTACATTGAAGGCTGCACTGAGGTCTAATTGAATAAGAATGACACCTTCTCCAGAATCTAGGTTGCAGAGGATTTCGTAGAGAAAGTACACTAGGGCCATTTTGGTGCTGTGCCCTTTCTGAAACTGGACTGGTTTTCATGGAAAACAAACACAGTAACCCAAAAGGCAGACAATTGATTGAGGACAGCCCTTTCAGTCAGTTTAGCTAAGAATGGAAAATTAGCAATAGGACTGAAACTAGATTGAGTGGTTGAATTAGCACCAGCACTTTTAAAAAGTCTACTTTTCACTGAGTGCTTCCATAGTCCAGGAAGGACACCAGTCAAAAGACTTAAGTTAATCAAGTCCTGTAGAATAGGTGAAAGAGAAATTCTTCAATAGCCAAGATGACACCTGGTCATAAATGGAACCAGACAGTTGAGAAGGTGCCATAAATTTAGTGAATTGAATTTGTGAAATTGAGGCAAAAGCTGAAAAAGAGCTACAGGTGGATAATCACCTAGGAGAACATGAATGATCCAAAGGAGGAGACTGAAGCAGAGGCAAAAACACACTAATGGAACTGATAAATGTATCCAGCAAAAAATCAGCAAAACTGTCTGTGGAAAACTCAGGACTGATAGCTTACTGAGCATTATTTGAGCAAAGATTATGCATAATTTGAGTCATCGAGGGTAATTCTCAGCAGTCACAATTTGTTTAGAGATGAATGATTTTTTTAGCCTGTAGAATAGCTGATTTGTATCATGACTGCAAAGAGTAATAGCTAGAGAGGTCAGCTGGTGACTTTGTATTCCTCCAACATCATTCCTGGCAATGAAGTTCTTTCCTTTGTTCCTTCAATGCCCGAGTGAACCATTGTGCATTCAAGTCATAATGGTGCCTAACATAATGGTAGGATACAAGATCGTCTATGTCCTCTTTCAGATGAGCATCAAATAATATAAGCTTCTCTTCGAGAGGAAGAGAAGACATGGCTGGCGATATAGAGAGACCACAAAAGAAAAAAAGACAAAACAACCCTGCAAATGAACAAGCACTACCAAAAAAAGCAGGAATGGACAACTAGCCTTCCAGGAAAAGAACCCACGGGACATGCTTAAAAGTAAATATATCAGCTTTATTGTCATCGATTATATCAGGATTTCACATACAAACAGACTCAACATGGGCCTGTATTTCTTCGACTAAGTGCTTGCATCAGGAGTCATTCAATCTTCTGAAAATCCTGCTATATTGCTATGTGTCAATAAAAGGGGAGGTAAAGTTCCTTTGATTGCAGCAATAAAGAATGTCAGTGACTATATCTTCAAAGCTGTTTCCTGCGCTGTCTAGCATTGACAGTTAAGAGTGAAGATGAACTATGAGGCTTTGAAGATGTGGAGGGGCATAATCGAAAGGGGTGCCCAAGTTTTCCTGAGGACATCCTCGCAGGACGTCTCGGTGAAGGGGCAGGAAAACCTGTATTATCAAAACAAGATGGGCGTCCATCTTTCGTTTCGATAATACGGTTGGGGACACCCACATCTTGACATTTAGGTCGACCTTAGAGATGGCCATCCCTAGACTTGGTAGTTTCTGATTTTTGGCACTAATGGAAACCAAGGACACCCATCTCAGAAACGACCAAATCCAAGCCCAGCATTCGTAGTGCACTGGTCCCCCTGACATGCCAAGACACCAACCGGGCACCCTAGGGGGCACTGCAGTGGACTTCATAAATTGCTCCCAAGTGCATAGCTCCCTTACCTTGTGTGCTGAGCCCCCCCAAAACCCTCTACCCACAACTGTACACCACTACCATAGTGTCAAGTCTGTGGCCGTGACCCCTCTCAGACTCACCTTATTTCCTGTGGTCAGCTTCTGAGCTGGCTTCTGTCTGTTCTTTGTGAGTTAGTTCTGTCTCTGTCTCTGTATGCTGGCTGCATTAGATTGTCTGTGTGCTGTCACCCGTTCCAGATTTCAGCCCGGTCCGGTCCGGATCTTCCAGACTGCCAGACCTGCTTGTTTTATTTGAACCTGCACAGCACCCTTAGTTGCCTGGTGATTGCTGTAGTGAGTCTCAGCTGCTGCTGGGCTTATTAGCCATTTTGAAACCTTTCTGCTTTGCCTTTGCATCGTCTAAGGCCCTGGTATGTTGGTGCTTGTTGCACTTCAGCCTGAGTTTGTTTCCTTGTTCTAGTTTCTTGCCTGAAGTTCTTGCCTGCTTCTAGTTAGTCTTTGTTTAGTTTAGAGTTTGCTTGTTTCTTAGTCTTGCTCCTTGTTTGTAGTTCTTTGTGTTGTGCTTAGGTTTCTGTGTTGTCTGTCTTCAGTGGCTGCTGGCAGCTTTTAGTTCTTTCCCCTGTTTGTCAGTGTTTGTTTCCTGTTTTTGTGGCTGCTTGCAGCTTTCAGTTTCTGTCCCCTAGCTTGTCCTTTCCCTGCCTTGTGTTGTGTTGTCTCTTCTGTGAGTCCTAGCCCTGTTTCTTGCCTTGCTGCCCCTGTTTATTCCTTTTCCCTCTGACCCTCAGTCCTGGTTCAGCCTAGGGGGTTTCCAGTCCTGCCTTGCCCAGTAAGTCCTACCTGCCACCTGCAGCCAGGAGCTCAACTCCTGGTGAAAAGTGGCCAAGTGCAGGTGAAGTTTAAGGGTACCTGCTCTGCTTTATTCCTGCTTGTTTGCCTCTGCTGCAACTCCAGTCCGGGGTTCCAGTCCTGTTCTGCCTAGTCTCCGGTGTGGGGTGGTTTTGCCTGCCACTGCCAGTGGCCCAAGGGCTCACAAACCCAGTTTCCTGCTTTGGAAAATGTGACACATAGCCCTTACAGGTGAAGGGGGGCACGTTGATGTGGGTACAGTGGGTTTCTGGTGGGTTTTGACGGGCTCACATTTACCAGCACAAGTGTAACAGGTGGGGGGGATGGGCCCGGGTCCACCTGCCTGAAGTACACTGCACCCACTAAAACTGCTCCAGGGATCTGCATACTGCTGTCATGGAGCTGGGTATGATATTTGAGGCTGGCATAGAGGCTGGCAAAAAATATTTTTTAATTTTTTTTTAGGGTGGGAGGGGGTTAGTGACCACTGGGGGAATAAGGAGAGGTCATCCCCGATTCCCTCCAGTGGTATTCTGGTCAGTTCGGGCACCTTTTTGTGGCTTGGTCGTAAGAAAAAAAGGATCAGGTAAAGTCATCCAAGTGTTCGTCAGGGACACCCTTTTTTTTTCATTATAGGTCGAGGACGCCCATGTGTTAGGCATGCCCAAGTCCCGCCTTCGCTATGCCTCCGACACGCCCCTGGGAACTTTGGTCATCCCTGCGATGGAAAGCAGTTGGGGATGCCTAAAATTGGCTTTCCATTATACCGATTTGGGCGTCCTTCTCTTTCGAAAATAAGTCTGATAATCACTAACAGTCCTTACTGCAATCAGAGTAATTTTATCTCCCCCTTTTTTTTGACAGACAGTGATATACCAGGATTTTCAGAAGATTTTGACACAGGCACTTAGTCACCGAAACACAGGCCCATTCCAAGTGTGTTTGTATGTGATAGCCTGACATAATCGATGACATCAGTAAAGCTGATATATTTAATTTCAAGCGTGTCCCCTGGGTTCTTATTCTGGAAGGTCACTTGTCTATCCCTGCTTTTTTGGTGGCAATATAGAAAGACAACACCAGATAAAATGGTCCTTGTCAATAGCTGAGAAATTCCTCCTCCAAGATTCAGATGACATAGAGGGCAACAGAGGAGTAAACAAAAGATAAGTGCATTGCACCAGGAAGTGGTCAGACCAGTGGATAAGTAGGAGGCAAACAGAAAATCTTGGAACTGCAATAATATCTAGGCAATGGCAAGCCTTGTATGTTAAGGCTACCGAATGTAAATTAAAATGGTGGAAGACAAAAAAATTTAATAATTTGGTCTCCAAACGAGTTGAAGGAGAATCGATATGAATATAGAAATCTTAAAGCAGTAGCAGCAGACCAGAATGAACTGCAAAATTAGAGATAAGCTCAGAAAGCCCATCAAAAGAGGTAGGGGAAAGAGAAAGAGCAAGATAAACCAAAAGACAGGAAACTCAAAAGAAAGAATTTAACTGAGCCAAAACGGAATAAAAAAATGAGGATTGACTCTGCAAAATCTTTCGACAGCAGAGGTTCAGAAAAACATAGCCATGCCACCACCCTAAAGCAGCAGCAGGAGAAAAAGGAATAAGAAGGGGTTCAAGACTGGGCCAAATAGAGGGATTCACCATTTTTTTGCCAGATTTATGAGACTGCAAATACAGTGGGTGATTGCTGAAGAAAAATGGCATACAGAAGAGCGCATTTTGATTTCAGAGAATGAACATTGAGAAGGCTTACCTTATAGGATGCTGGAGTGAAGAACAGCGAGGAAGCAAAGAAATAGGGGCGAGCCATCTCACTGCAGAGGGAAAGCTTGACAGGAAAGTAGGTAAACATCTACCAATCTGAACAGGGATTGGGGCAGTGGTCATATTCCCACCCAGTCCCTGAAAGGTCAAGTAAAAAAAACAGAAAGATATGAATAAAACAAAAGTAACAAAGCTAAGGTTAGAGCCAGGGCCACCTCAGGAGACATGAAAGGGAACACATAAAGGAACATGACCTGCTCCTTTGTTGCACTCCTTTGATGGCGGATTTCATAGCTAGGACCTTGTGACCACTGTGTAGTGCACATTTATGGGCCAAGCATGTACATGTTTTCCGATGTGGACTTAATTTCAATGCTTTCCCTATCTTTAGAACTTATTGGGATTTGCACATGTGCCGTTGCTTTATTTTGTAATATCCACATGTATCTCCTATATGTTTTTTCTACATTTTTCCTGGAGGGGAAGGGATGCAGCGATATTATCTATTTTACATAGCACATACACATGCAGCTTAAGGTCTTATAAAAAATGTTCAATTTTCTGCAAGTTTTCACTACCACATCGAGATTCACGCATTCACAAACTATCTAAAATGGCACTGCCTATGAACTGTCTTACTTCTTTTTTTACATGTTCATTTTTACTTCAGAAACTGTAGCAGATTGGTTAGACAATACTTCCCTTTGCTAAAACCCTACTGACTTTGTCCAATTAAACAATGGCTATCTTGTGATAAGTAATTTTATTCTTTATTATTGTTTCTACCATTTTGCCCATCACTGATGCCAGGTTCACTGGTCTGTAGTTTCTCAGATCATCCCCAGAAGATCATACATATAAATGGAAAATTGGAAAAGATTCTTCAAACAGAGGTCAATATTGTCCCAATATTTCTTGCCATTTATTATTTAACTATGATATAGTTGTATTCAATGTTAAGTGTTTTGAGGCCTTGTAGTAAAGGAGTAGCCTACTTAGAGTACTTACAGTAGTGGGCTGAGATTCAAATCCCTTTACTGCTCCTTCTAATCTTGGGCAAGTTACTTAAACCTGCATTAACTCAGGTACAAGCTTAGATTGTGAAGTTGGTCCCTTTCAATTTGGTGGGGCTGAGGTGATCCTAGAGTTGTGTAAGCATTAGAGGAGGCTGGTAAGGATTTTTATAGAAATATCCATTTATTGAGCCTTCCTCATGTTAAAAAATGTATAAAAGCTGGACAATAAAAACAATGACGGGCCATAAAAACAAAGTAGCATTGCAGCAAAAAAGTATCAAACTTTGGGTAGCCCCTTTAACTCCTACTTCTCAGATTTTCAGTGTTTTTAAAGTATAGGGTATGGAATATACCCTGTCCTCATCTCTTGCTCCTTATTCTTTCTGTCTTTCTGTCAAAGTCTAAGGAGTTCGAAGATGGTGTTAAAACACTTCCATTCACTTTCATTTATTTAAGTCGAAGTCCAAGGAGTTCGAAGGTGGTGTTAAAACACTTCCATTTATTTAAATGGTGGACAATGACAGGATTACAACTTGCAGCTAGAGAAGCACAATGTGACATGACTGTATTTCAGCAAGGTTGCCTGCTTCAGAAGTCATATATAAACAATACACTGAGAGATATGCCATCTGCTTAAAACAAAAATCCCGTAGCTTAGGGGAAAGGGATAGCTGGAAACAGAATGAGACTCCAGCTGAAACCCCTTTTTTCTATGCGTTTCTTTCATTGGACCTGTTCCTGGTATTTCATCCTCTCCTTTGGTCTCTGAGGTACAGGATCAAGGTCCTTCCTTGGTCCATGGGAGGTAAACCAACCACTTCTCCTACCAACTTTACTAGACTCCCTCTAGGGAAGGAAGGACACCCTGGGCACCTCCCTACACCTATTTTAATACTTCCCTCCAATTTCTAAGAAACACCTATTATTGGGATTTTCACAGGCTAGCTCACCCCTTAGCACTTTGAATGGTACTATTTCTGGAGAAAGGACCCAGAATGTTCCTCTTGTTATTGCAAGAAAGACACATTTTGGCATCCTGCTACATCTCTCCCTCTTCTGAAAGAGCTTTCTTACAACACAGTAACAAAATTGGCCACTAAACAAAAGAAAAGATTTAGGATTTAGCTCATACCTTTTTCAGTTGTACCTCAAGTTAATCTATTCACGATTGAAGTTAATCCAACACCTTTATTTCTGAATATGAAAATGCACTTTCTGTAACTGTATACCTAATCCTCTCTGACTCCTTCACCTTAAACATGTATTTCTCTTCCGGAATTGGTGATCACCATTGTGGAAAATGTAAGCCACATTGAGCCTGCAAATAGGTGGGAAAATGTGGGATACAAATGCTACAAATAAATAAATATAGTAGATATTTTATTGTCCTGTTCCCAGAGAACTTACAATCTAAGGGCCCTGTTTACTAAGCTGTGCTAGAGACATGCTAGCGTTTTTAGTGCATGCTAATGATTAGCGTGCTCTAAATGCTGGAGACACCCATATGAATGTATGGTTGTCTCTAGTGCTTAGCATGCGCTAATTTTTAGCACATGCTAAAAATGCTAGCGCACCTTAGTAAATAGGGCCCTAAGGTTGTACCTGAGGGAATGGAAAGTTAAGTGACTTGCCGAACTTCACAAGAAGGCACAGTGGGATCTGAAGAAGGCTTCCTTGGTCCTCAGCTGACTGATCTAACCATTAGGTTTATCCTCCGCTTCCAAACATTACCCATAAATGCATAAAGACTCACATGCAATCAGGGAGACCTCCTCTTCTTCAAAGTTTCAAGTTTATTTTGGGCCTGATATACCACCCATGAGTGATAACTTTCAGAGCAGTTTACAATAAATTTATATTGAGGAGAAAGGAAGAAGAAAAAGGTAATGAACTCCATTTCTAATAGGAAAGATAGAGGACAGTAGAGAAAAAGTATTACTTCCCAACATTTTCCTCAACACTTTAAAATTCAGGAAGCAGCACATGGCCCATTTCAAGCATAATAAGCGTATAAGGAATTCATGGTCACATAAGCTCTTTGAGCAGGGACTGTCTTTCTTCTATGTTTGTACAGCGCTGCGTACGCCTTGTAGCGCTATAAAAATGCTAAATAGTAGTAGTAGTAATAGTGAACACAGAATATACAAAAGAATCTGTGGGGAAAATCTTAGGCATAGCACTTCTCATCAAACAAGGTTTGACCTACATCATAATGTAAAGTACTACTACTACTACTACTATTTAGCATTTCTATAGCGCTACAAGGCATATGCAGCGCTGCACAAACATAGAAGAAAGACAGTCCCTGCTCAAAGAGCTTACAATCTAATAGACAAAAAAATAAATAAAGTAAGCAAATCAAATCAATTAATGTGAACGGGAAGGAAGAGAGGAGGGTAGGTGGAGGCGAGTGGTTACAAGTGGTTACGAGTCAAAAGCAATGTTAAAGAGGTGGGCTTTCAGTCTAGATTTAAAGGTGGCCAAGGATGGGGCAAGACGTAGGGGCTCAGGAAGTTTATTCCAGGCGTAGGGTGCAGCGAGACAGAAGGCGCGAAGTCTGGAGTTGGCAGTAGTGGAGAAGGGAACAGATAAGAAGGATTTATCCATGGAGCGGAGTGCACGGGAAGGGGTGTAGGGAAGGACGAGTGTGGAGAGATACTGGGGAGCAGCAGAGTGAATACATTTATAGGTTAGTAGAAGAAGTTTGAACATGATGCGAAAACGGATAGGGAGCCAGTGAAGGGTCTTGAGGAGAGGGGTAGTATGAGTAAAGCGACCCTGGCGGAAGATGAGACGGGCAGCAGAGTTTTGAACCGACTGGAGAGGGGAGAGGTGACTAAGTGGGAGGCCAGCAAGAAGCAGATTGCAGTAGTCTAAACGAGAGGTGACAAGGGTGTGGATGAGGGTTTTGGTAGAGTGCTCGGAAAGAAAGGGGCGGATTTTACGGATGTTGTAAAGAAAGAAACGACAGGTCTTGGCAATCTGCTGGATATGAGCAGAGAAGGAGAGAGAAGAGTCAAAGATGACCCCAAGGTTTCGAGCTGAGGAGACAGGGAGAATGAGAGAGCCATCAACAGAAATAGAAAACGGGGGGAGCGGTGAGGTGGGTTTGGGGGGGAAATGAGAAGCTCGGTTTTGGTCATATTTAATTTCAGGTGGCGTTGAGACATCCAGACAGCAATGTCAGACAAGCATGCTGAAACTTTGGTTTGGATGCAAGGTGAGATATCAGGGGTAGAAAGGTAGATTTGGGAGTCATCAGCATAGAGATGGTAGGAAAAGCCATGGGATGAGATTAATGAGCCAAGGGAAGAAGTGTAGATAGAAAAGAGGAGGGGACCAAGAACAGAACCCTGAGGTACGCCGACAGGCAGAGGGATAGAAGTAGAAGAGGATCCACCAGAGTGAACACTAAAGGTGCGGAGGGAGAGGTAGTAGAAATTAATTGCAAAATTAGTTAAACAATACTTTTAATTATGAGGTAGAATTTTGTATGGTATGTAACCATTCTGACACTGTCAGGATAATGCAATGATTTTTTTTTCTTCATTACAACTAACTGCCATCTAGTGGTAAATTAGTGCTCAGTCCATTGAGTCTATTGATCCACTCACTACATTGCATGTATCTTCTTGATACATTGCTCCAATCCCTGAAATAAAGCACAGACAAGCAACGAGCAGAAAAATAGGGTAGGGAAGAGAAAAGTCTCTAGGTCTTAAAGGACCCATCTGGGGTGTTGATAAAATCTCATCCAGCTTCCCATACCAAATAGGATGAGCTTTCTTTTTTTTTTTGTAACAATAAATTTTTATTGCAAAAAGAATTCAGAAAGGCTGTATCACCCCAGCAAGAGCCAGTAAAAACAATCCTGATAAACAGTGCCAACAACCAGATAATGCAGAATAAATCATTTTCCCTCAACAGGAACCAACCCCCAAACACCCACCCCCTTTCACCCCATCCTCCCAACCCAACACAAACCACCAAATACTCACCACTTACAACTGGTTTCTGGTACAGGATGCACTTCCTTGACAGTAATTCCACCACAACATTCTATTCATCACCTATTCCAATAATTCTCTATTTCTTCCAGTCAGTCATGCACAGTGCATCCTGATTCTCATCTGAGTGTACCACTGGTCCAGTTCTGCTCTTAATGTTGTTTGCACTAGAGAATAATGCTCTGTAAAACCTTTAATCCACCAGTCTCTGCTCTTTTCAACATAGAATATAATGTCCATGGATACATATGTGTACTGTAGCTCAGGGGCATAACCAGAACTCTTTTGGGGGGGGGGGGGCAGGAGTGGACTAGAGGGGCCAAGCATGTCCTCTCAGTTCTACCTGCCCTCCCCTCCTCGGTGCTGAATCATACCCTTGCTGGTGGGGATGCTCAAGCCCCGCCAGCCAGAAATTCTCTGCCAGAGCCCTGTCCATGCTGCAGAGACAGTGAGAAAACCAACAGAGTGCTCCAGCTTCAGACACCAGCACTTCCACACATGTTCAATTCAAATGCATGCCAGCATTGGTGACTGGAGTACCCCTGCTGGCTTCCTGCTGCTCAGGCAGCACAGGCAGGGACTCTGTTGCTGATCTGTTGGTGGTAACTCGTTCCATGAGGCTGCTGCTAGAGGTCATGGCAGCCGTTTTGAGGTGACAGCCATTAAAGGCAGGAGTGAGTGAGTATCGCTCCTTCTTGTTCTTCACTAGGCCATCAGGGATCAGGCAGGCAGGTCCAGGGGGATCCTGGCCTGGGGGAGGGGTATGTTGCTGTTAGGATGGGGAATAGGGGTGTGTTGATGTTCTAGGGGGGGGTGGGAGGGGGAGGGGGTCAGAAGGAGTTTGTTGATATTCTGGGGGTGGGAGGGAGAGAGGAGGATTGGAAGGAGGGGCTTGTTGATGTTCTGGAGAGGTGGGAGGAGGATCGTGACATGTCCAGATAGCCTTATGTAGGACTCAGCCAATATTCAGCCCAGCATTGTATATCCAGGGCTAATTCTGCCCATGGTGGTTAGCATTTAAAAAAGTGCTGACCACCCCAGGCTGAATACTGACTGGTTATGTTTCTAAACAGTGATCATGTTCTCTCTATTTGGTGACTGAGGTTCTATCCATATTTTGCCTAGGTGAATATAGTTAAACTACTCTGCTAGCATGTGGTTGTTGTGTCAGTTCTGTAGCAACTGGGTTTGACCATGTATTTGCTTTGCTTTTACTTTTATGGCTTGGGTAACACATAACTTTTGGCTGCATGTATCTGTATATAACCCAAAGTTAGAAAATTTAAATTGGGCTGTATTTTGGAGCAGGTTGTGGCCAGAACAAAATCTTATAGAGATAGTGGTGTTATTCAACTGCTGTCTCTATGGGTTGTATACATAAGTGTCCCTGCACAAAAATAATATAGCTGTATAAAGTTATATATGCATATTCAATGGCATCATCTATCTTTTTCTCATTGCTGAGTATATGCATAACTTTATCTTATATGTGTGCAGCCTAATTTTAGATAGAACATAGAATTTGGGAATTGATACATCTAGGTCAGAATGCATAGGGTAAGGGTCATGGATTTGATATACTGCTTTTCTGTGGGTACAACCGAAGTGGTTTACATATATCATACACAGGTACTTTTTTCTGTCCCTAGTGGGCTCATAATCTAAGTTTGTATCTGGGGCAATGGAGAGTTAAGTGACTTGCAGTGGGAATTAAACCCAGATCCCCAGCTTCTCAGCCCACTGCACTAACCATTAGGCTACTCTACCACACCACATGTAGCATTTTAGAAAAGGATCAGCTGACATAGAGCCTTTTCTCAGCTACACGCAAGAGTGCATGTACATTTGCTTGAATGTGCACTGACACACATTTGAAAAATGAATGAAGAAACTTGGGATCTTACACATTAATTTACACATGCAAGTAGGCGTTTCACAACATACGTCTGTAGGCATGCAAAATGGAAGGTGTAACTTACATGTGTATGTTGGTGAAATATAAATTGCATGTAAATTAGTGTTTCACAATTTATACGTGAAAGTTAAGTTGGTAAGCCAGCTATTTTGCAAACCTACATGTGTACATGCCACTAATTAACAGAGGCTGCAATTCCTTTTAATTTTAATTTTGGAGGGGGAAATAAATCTCTCCTGTAAAAGGCTGACCCAAATGAGCATTTTAAAGAAATCTACATGTGCAAGGAAGCAGCTGTAAATGCTGATGTTGATATATTGGGACGCACACATGCATTCCTTTCTGAAATGAGGAATACACATCTAGGTTCTGGTTCCACCCAAGTCTCATCCAAACTATATCCCTTGTAATCAACATGTAGCATAGGGGTAAATATTGGTTTTCTAAAATATAGTTTTACATGTGTATGTTAAGTTACAGTATTTACATGTGCAGATCATGAACAGGTCCTTTAACCCTCTGCTGAAAATTTACCTCAGTGCATTATAGTAATAGATTAACCCTCCATGGCAATATGAATCTTTAACTGGAAAGGGTTTATTTTGTAAATATTTTTTATTTTATATAGATACACAGTAACAAGGATAACAGGACTCAAGTACATGTAACATAGACACTGGATGTTAAAAGTTATACAATTCACTACATATGTCTTCATACATAACATAGGTATACACAGACACATAAAACAGATACACACACACCATACAGGTATACACAGAGCACACAGATACATATATACATACAAACATTATATAGATAGATAGATAGATAGATAGATAGATAGATAGATAGATAGATAGATAGATAGATAGATACACACACAATATGCACACAGGCACACAACAGACACATATATACAACATAGGTATGTATATAACACACACATAGCATACACATACAGATGCACAACATACACATAACATACACACAGAGATGCACAACACAGATACACAATATACTCACAGATACATATATATGCACAAATATACTCACTGATAGATACACACCACAGGTGCACAAATACCACAGGTGCACACATAACACACACACACACACACACAGATACAAACACATTCCTATGCACTAGAAATAATTCTGTGAGGATGATCTGCATGGTTTTCCCACTACATACCTCCCTCTCCCCAGTACTGGCACAACCCTACCACTGATTCAGATGTGTATTTCATTTTCTCTGTTGTGAATTTTACTTTGAAGCCTAGTGAATATTGCAACTTATTTAATATATGTGTAATGCCAACTAATAGCTATTACCATATAAAGGACCAGATTAAGTCATAGTCAAACTAGGCACAAGCCAACTGTCTGGCTCTTTTTAGTATTCTACCAGTTTTGGATTTAATGTCCAGAAGCTAGAAGGTTCACAAATGTGTGTAAACATTTTACAGAGTTTATAACCTACATCTGTGATGCAGGCTGTGGCTAGCAGTCTACTGTTCTTTGCATATTTCTACTGCTAGGTGCAAACAAACTCAGACACCTGAAACAGTTATAATTAGGATACTTAGCTGTTTATTATTTGCAGATGATAGGTCAAGCAAAGTGATAATCATAGTGATTTGGTGCAGCTGTTCACAATGAAAGAACACTAAGAAATTCATAGCAACTCCTACTCTGCCCAACTCTGGGGGAATTGCTACAAAAATGGCAAATTACAAATACAGTCTCTGAAATCCCAAAACTCCATCTGCATGTAATCTGGTGAAGATCTTGATGTCAGTGTCTGTATGCAAATGTCCTAAACTGTAAGAACCTACAACGATCATTATACTCTCTACATTTAGGAGGCACTAGCTGCTGTAGCCAATCAGGAAGCACAAAAACATGTTTATCACAGGTGCACAAGATGGAAACGTTTTCCCTTCTGTGTTTGTCATTGTCTGTTCATAGTATCTACACTACTGATAAAATAAGTATATTGAAAAAATATGTTTTCTTGCACCAGTCTGGGAAATCTCCCTCTGTAGCAGAAAATATGCAGAGAGAAGGAAAAGAGGTTTTTTTAAGCGCAAAGTCAAGCTTACTTTTAGCTTAGGCCCCTAGCCTGACTTTCACTAGACCAATCATGATTTTTTTCCAGCCTACATTAATCTGCATCTCTCAATTCTTCCCACTCATGTGAGTCAGTCCTTCCTGCTTCCAGTGTCACTAGCAGTAGAGTACCAGTGCTCTGACTTGACCCAGCATTGAATATTGAGGCCTACTTTAGCTGGCTGAATATCAATTGGCCATTTTTGGTACTTCAGCCTTTCACTAGACAGATACATAAAGACTAAGGAATACATTTTATAGGGACTTAAGCATGTAGAACAGTGTTTTACATGCTCAAATAACCTGTTGTAAAATTGCCCGGTGTATACACGCATAACAGAATGCCTAGGCGAGAAAAGCTTATTTTATGAAAGCAACATAGGCATCTATATTCCTTTATAGAATGGGCAGCCAGGGCCAACCCCTGTAGCAGGCAAGTGCTGACACACAAATTTATACATGTTCTGAAGATGTGTACATGCATATTTTATAAGATATGCAAGTACTGTATATTGCAACTCTGCTCCAGCTCCATTCAAATTATGCCCCACCATCTTGTCATTGGGCATATTTATGTCCATGTAAAACAGGTTTTAGAAAATGGGAAAAGCTTTATAAAAATGCCCAGCACATTTGAAGGCCTTACCATAGGTGAGTAATAGGCAGAGAGGGGGTGGGACTGGTACTTATATTTTATAAGATACAAGCATATGCACCTATTCTTACCACTGTTCCCTCTAAGCTGAGCAGGAGTCTTCCAAATGAATTGCTGCCAGAGTGTGTGTGGGGGGGGGGGGGGGGGGGGGGAAGGTTCTTCAATATTTTATATTTTCAATCTCTAGAGAAGAAGATTCTCTGGAGTCTCTGCAGAACTTACCCATTCCGCACTATTGAAAATGTGATAGTAAAACAGCACCCTCCACTGGCAGGACTGTAGGTGGAGAACTCTTATTCAGTTTAAGGAATAATAATTCTTACCAGCACAAATATTTACACAATTATTCCTGGCTTTGAGCAGGTGCAAAGGCATGTATGTACTTACCCTGGAGTCATTTTATAAAGGTGCATATTTTACCTTTATGCGCCTATCTATCTTTCTCGCTTAGGTATCTTATTATAAAATTACCTTTCACTAGTATAAAAAGTGGCACAAAAATTACATTAAAGGTGGTCTTTTTTTGTGAGTGCTACTGTTGCAGAGAAATGCATGTCAATTGCAAGTAAATATATCAATATATAATAATCTCTTTATTTAATTTTTTGTTTTAATTTTAAAATTCTTTAAGGTGCTCATTTCTTCTCCCAAGCACACCTACCATCTGCAGCTTCCAGTGAGGAAACCATTTTGGGCAAGATCTGTCAACATCACATAGAGATGGCCAAATGATTCTTAATGGCAGTGATATCATAGCAAGTGACACTTTCTATAAAGATAGCGAGGATACTGGAATGTGTGATACACACATGACATTTTGCCAAGGTGGGTTTAAGCTGCAGCTCCTTAAAAAATGTCAAAACAAATCATATCAGAAAAGGAAAACATTTAAGAGTCAATATTCAAAGCATCTGAACTAAGCAGGAGGGTCTCTTGGCCGGATAAAGCACTTGTGGTGGTCCAGAGGTGGAGTTGGCGCTTATGTGGTTAAGTGCTGATATTCAGCACTTAACCAAAAGACTCTTTTATCAAGCCACGCTAGCTGCTCCCAGTGTGGTAATCTTGAGGGCTCTCTTGGCATTCCTATGAGGGAACTGCTAGCATGGCTTGATAAAGAGGCCCTAAGTGATATTCAATGCTGGTGCTCAGACATGGCCCGACATTGAATATTCAGGCAAAATGCTGGTGGCAGACAAAATAATGCTGACCACCTCTGGCTGAATATTTATCCCTCAGCCTAGTTTTTCTAAAGTTTTTCTGGTGAGGGAACATACTCCATACACTGTGGTCCTCCCAAATGGGGGCCACAGACCACATTAAACAGGAACTCAAGGCTCCCATGGGTTAGGTAGCAAGTCTGCTTGTGAGATGCAGAAACAAGTGGTTGATTGCAGGTTCCTAACAGATCATCATCATATTTGTTGTCCTCGTCCCAGACCTCAAGCTTCATGGAGCTTCCTTGGTTCAGTTGTACTGTGCCAAAATCAAAGTGGGCTGTCCATGTAGGATTGTCATTGTTCCACACTGTGTTGGTCCTCATCTCCTTGTTCTGAAAGATCACTTTGACATAAGCATCAGTTTTTGTGACATAATCACCCCAGAGTCCTGTGGCTCGCTGTATGTTGACTGTGATCTTGGCAAAACCTCGACCAGTGGAACAGCACATGTTGTTTCTACCTGTGGTTTCTGAGCAGAAGCAGGAGCAGGAGTCTCTTTTGCTCTTTTGTGCCCCAAAAGGGCAGCTGCTAGAGCAGTTCTTCTGAACAGCTCTCTCCATTATATATTCACTAGTGGCTTTCCTTAGGTTTTCCTTTTGTGGGCCCTGGAGTCTCACTAATGTATGAATGGGTTTCAGGGAGAAAGAGATGATCCCTGGGATAGTCTTCAAGCTCTCCACCCAGTTCCCAAACTTTTCTGGGTCCTGCTCCTTGGCAAACAGAAGGTCTGTTGTTGCATTACCTCCATCTACTTCTGACTGCCGTTCATTGTACTTCTCATGGAAACTACCCGAAAAGTTCTTCTTTTTCTTCAACTCCTCACAGGTGCTGAACTCTCCTGTGATCTTGCCTTTTGTTGTTACTGTGACTGAGGCATCTACACTTAGGCAATCTTTCACCTCATCCACTGTGATTCCATCCAAAGAGGATTCGCAGGATTTAATGGCTGTGACATCTTGTATCTTTCCCCCCAAAAAGAGCTCAGTGATATAATGGGTTCCATAGGTGTTGATAACATAACGATAATTGGGCTTAGTCATTTCATTGTAGGATTCTGGAAGGTTCTTCAGGATGTTGATGAAGTGTCTTGTAAGGAATGGTTTCTTGCTAACTTGGTATCTATCAAAGTAATAACCCCCCCCCCCCCCCCCAAACAAAAACATGTTAGAACGCAGAAATGTCCTATCAGATATCTAGATGTCTCAGCTTTGATCCCAGCTCCATTCACATTACATATGCTGATTGACCGTACACATTTCTTTACTCCACTTAGAAAAAATAAAAAGTGGTAATAGGCTTAAAATACAACAGGGTTGATTCTGATCATACACTAAAGAGAATTTTCTAAATGTAAAGGGTAGGCAAACACTGGCCAAATACTTGATCCAAGCAAACAGAGACTACTGTATTTGGAAGTGAGGGATTTGCTAAACAAAACAACCTTTTGAGAGTTATCACTCTTTTTTATTCAAGATGATGAGATCCTCTTCCAGGTATATCTTTCTATAACTGCAAAGAAAACAACTCATACTATAGTACTAATAAGTTAAAAATAAAACCTTTATTTAGCCCAAAAAAGTAGTCAACATGAAGAATGGCAATGATAATATATTGCACAAAATGGCATTTTAACAAGAGGTGAAAGATCTCAAGCATCCTTAAACTCTTCCAATTGCCATAATTGCACTCCTTTCCATAATTTTGTATAATTGAAAGACCAATTTTCAAAAGTCATTTACTTGTGTAAAGAGGCTGTCTGAAAATTGTCCAGCCTGTATGCTGTAAAATTATATACGTTGCTTTTTAACTGATATGCTTTTAGCTGCAATTTTCATGAAACCATTCCCAGGATGGAGTTGATTGGGGAAAACAACAATGTATTTGGGGGTCCTTTTACAAAGGTGCTCTGTAAAGTGGCTTGCGGTAGTGTAGGCGTGGGTTTTGGACGTGCGCAGAATCATTTTTCAGCACGCCAGTAAAAAAGGCCTCTTTTTGTTTTCCAGAAAATGGACGTGCGGCAAAATCAAAATTGCCGTGCGTCCATTTTGGGTCTCTGACCTTACCATCAGCCATAGACCTAGCAGTACAGAATTTGGGCAGTATTGACTTACGCGCATCAGATGCCACTTGACGCGCATCCACAAATAAAAAATATTTTTTAGTTGTGTGGATTGGACGCGCGACAAAAATTAAATTACTGCAAGAGCCACGTAGTGGTCGAGCAGTAAGTCCATTTTGGCACGCATTGGGTGCGTGTAGACGCCAATGTGGCTTAGTAAAAGGGGCCCTTGGTTTTGCATTTTTAAATAGCACACATTGTTTTGACCAGAAAACATGCAGCAGAAAAAACAGGTGCAAATCTGTTGATACTTTGCTCTTGGGTAATTTTCAAAGGAAACTTATGTGTGTACTTTTCCTTTGAAAGCGGATGCAAAATCCAAATGGACAAATATATGTTCCTACCTGCACAGTTTTCATCCACCCCCTCCCCCAATTAACATAACTTTCATTTCATAATTAATATATAGACCTCATTTCAATAGGGATTGACAGCTATTTCCTGATTTTATAAATCTAAAAGGTATCTCTGGGCATTAACAGGTCAATTTTCAAAAGATTTAAATCAGCTAGTCGAACCCAACTGAACAAAATGTCCCTTCAACTGAAAGGCTAAAATGGTGCATACAATTTGAAAGGCATACAAATTAAAACTGGTTTTCCAGGGCCAGCAGTTTTCCCAGAGCAGTTTTGGGTATAGCTGCTCAACATGAATTTGCCCTATGTGGCGAAACGGGACCGTTGGGGAGCCCTTGGTTGGAGCAGCAATAAGCTAAGCTAAGTAGCTGTGGTGTTTAATGTTACTGAATATGTTTGAGAAATTCAGCATTAATAAATATTAAAAGCGCACTAATGAATATTGAGGGAGGAGGTTGGTAGAGAACCAGTGATTATACATTTGTGACCACACGAATATAATCTTAATTGATTAAAAAAGTGTCACTGGTCTGAGGTCCTCTCCCCCTCTGTTATTTATTCACAATCAACATGAAATACCCGCTGTTTTTTGGTTGCTATGTTCTATAATCCAGTGGAGTGATCCCCTTTTGTTTTTGTTACTTCAGTGTTAAATAGCAAATTTCCCCCCTGTTTACTAAAGCTTAGCTCAAGTTATCTGCAGCAGGTCCATTTTATTCCTATGGGCCCTGCTGCAGATAACTCAAGTTAAGCTTTAGTAAACAACAATGCACAAATGACTGTCCTAATTAGAAAAATAAAATGCCCAGGAAACAAGGTAGAAAATGGAAAAAAAATGAATTTTTAAGGACTGAAATGTGTCAACTTTGGAAATTGTACATCTCTTATCTTTTTGTATTTTGCAAAACATGGGAGGAAATGCATTTATTTTTATTTTTCCAGGATTACACTGTTCATAAGTCTAGTGGAATTAGAAAATGTACAGAGAAGGGCAACCAAAACGTTCAAAAGGATGGAATAATTCTGATATGAGGAAAGGCTAGAGAGTTTGGGATCTTTAGCTTGGAGAAGAGATAGCAGAGATGAGATATGATAGAGGTCTATAAAATCCTCAATGGAGTGGAATGAGGAAATGTGAACCCATTGTGTACTTTTTCAAAATATAGAAAAACTAACCCCCCCCTGTTTACTAAGCCACGTGGCAACGCCGACACAGCCTATTCAAAGTGAATGCGCTGTGTTGGCATTAGTGCTCCACCAGCCACTAACACAGCTTAGTAAACAGGGGGGTAAGGGGCACACCATTAAGAGGACCGTTTACTAAAGTTTGGTAACAAATGACCTTAGCGCTCTCTTACCCGGAACATTTCCTAGCGTTAAGGTCATTTTTACCGCAGTCATAAAAATCCTTTTTTTTCCACTTATGTCATTAATGGCCATGCGCTAGTGTTACCATTAGCATGCAACATTTTAAAAAAATGACCGTGTGAGCACTTATCGTCACCTATTTAGAAGGCAATAAGGGCTCACGCATTAACAGTGCACTAACCAGTTTGTGTATAGTCATGCAGATGCATTACCTGGTTAGCGCAGGAATTCCCACTCTCCACCCCAATACATCCACTCAACCCCCCCCCCCCCCAAAACACAAGTAAATAATTAGTGCGCAGTTAGTAAGCGCACATGGTAAAACGAATGCAGGGTGCTTTAGCGCATCGTACATTAGGCCATTTTAGCTGTGTTAGGCACACAGGGAGGGGCATAATCGAGCGGGGCGCCCAAGTTTTCATGAGGGCATCCTCGCAGGACGGCTCCGTAAAGGGGCATGGCAACCTGTATTATCGAAACAAGATGGACGTCCATCTTTCGTTTCGATAATATGGTCGGGAACGCCCAAATCTCAACATTTAGGTCGACCTTAGCGATGGTCGTCCTTAGGTCATTTTTGAGATGGTTGTTCTCAGTTTTCGGCGATAATGGAAACCGAGGACGCCCATGTCAAAAATGACCAAATCCAAGCCATTTGGTCGTGGGAGGAGCCAGCATTCGTAGTGTACTGGTCCCCCTCACATGCCAACCAGGCACCCAAGGGGGCACTGCAGTGGACTTCAAAAATTGCTCCCAGGTGCATAGCTTCCTTACCTTGTGTGTTGAGGCCCCCAACCCCCCCCCCAAAAAAAAACCCACTCCCCACAACTGTACACCACTACCATAGCCCTTAGGGATGAAGGGGGGCACCTACATGTGGTTATAGTGGGTTTAGGGTGCGTTTTGAAGGGCTCACATTTACCACCACAAGTGGAAGTACTCTGCACCCACTACAACTGCTCCAGGTACCTGTATACTGCTGCGATGGACCCGAGTATGGCATTTGAGACTGGCATAGAGGCTGGCAAAAAAGTATTTTTAAAGTTTTTTTATGGTGGGAGGGGGTTAGTGACCACTGGGGGAGTAAGGGGAGGTCATCCCCAATTCCCTCCAGTGGTCATCTGGTCAGTTTGGGCACCTTTTTGATGCTTGGTCGTGAAAAAAAATGGACCAAGTAAAGTCGTCCAAGTGCTCATCGGGGACGCCCTTCTTTTTTCCATTACTGGCTGAGGACGCCCATCTCCTAATCACGCCCCAGTCCCGCCTTTGCTACACTGCCAACACGCCCCCGTGAACTTTGGTCATCCCCGCAACGGAAAGCAGTTGAGGGCGCCCAAAATCGGCTTTTGATTATGCCGATTTGGGCAACCTTGCGAGAAGGACCCCCATCTCCCGATTTGTGTCGGAAGATGGGCGCTCTTCTCTTTCGAAAATTCATCTGATAAGCACCTAACAATCCTTAATAAAGGAGCTCCTAAGTTACTAAGTAGCACATTTCAAACAAATCTGAAAAATATTTGTTAACACAATGCATAGTTAATCTCTAGAATTCATTGCCAGGTGATGTATCAGAAGCTGTAGTTGGTTTAAAAAATTTTGGAAAAATTTTTAGAGGAAAAATCCATAAACCATTATTCAGGAAGACCTGGAGATAAGTAGCATGAAATCTTGCTATGTTTTTGGACCCTGCCAGATACTTGTCACCTGGATTGGCCACTATTGAAAAAAAAAAATATTTTCTTTGTTACATTTGTACCCCATGCTTTCCCACTCATGGCAGGCTTAATGTGGCTTACATGGGGCAATGGAGGGTTAAGTGACTTGCCCAAAGTCACAAGTAGCTGCCTGTGCCTGAAGTGGGAATTGAACTCAGTTCCTCAGGACTGAAATCCACCACCCTAACCACTAGGCCACTCCTCCAGGGTAGATAGACTAATAGGAGGAGTATGATTGTCCTAGGACATGGTGTAAAATTTGCAGGGCTGCATTTTAATAGATAGGGATTTTGCACTTTGACTCCTAGGAGTTACTGTTGTTCTGCAATGGTGTTTCCTATATAAGTTCTGAGTCCTTTTTTCAAGGTTGTATAGTCAGTGTAAATGTAACCAATGATGTATGTGGTGAATATCCCCTCTAAAATTAACTGGACCAAAAAGGTTTGGTTTTCTTTAGGCCTGCAATTTGGGCAGCACCAGTTAGCCAGGTAAAACTAGTGCTGTATACCAGCATTGACCAGCCAAACTAAAACAATACACAGGAATATCTCTGGATCCCCCTTTTAAATAATTATACATCTAAGAGTTAAACCAGTTAAATCTTAGGAAATTCCACATTTCAGTCCTTTTCTGTGGTTTTCCATGTTGCCTTTGCAGTGTCATAAGCTCAGATGAAACTACTAAGTGCAAAATGTAAAGGTGTAGAAGCTGAGATATGCATTGATAAGTTTAGTATACCTGTAGTACGTGCAGGAGATTTCATGGCCTGTGAAAGTGTACTTGTCCTGCCTGGACTTCTCCATGGAGAACTCTGCCATCCGGGAGTGAGATCCTGCCATAGTCACCTGGATGTTCACTGGGGGCTTCACACTTACATCCAGCCCCACCTTCCAGTCATTTTGCACTGAGGAGGCAGACAACTCCATCACCTGGAAGCTTGAGTGCAGGACAGAGCTTGAGACCTTGCGGGAACATCTGTTATGGATGCGCCAGTTAACTATGGACCGTGGTAACTTCTGAAGAGGTGTGTTCTTTAGCAGGGCATTAGAGCATAGGGTGCAGGTATGATCTTTCCGTTTCCACTTATCTGTGTCAATAAGGTAGGTACCTGCCCTTTCTAGGGTCACCACATTGATGCCCCCACCTACCAGATGATGTCCAGGGACAAAGTTTGATTCCTCGCATTCGCTGTTGGTTCCTGTCCTGCAGTGCGAATGTGCACCAGGAAAATGAAAGCCTAAGATGAGGAGGTAAAGAAGGGCAGAAAAAGGTTCCAGAGCAGCTGTCAGAAACCTGCATGGATTTATACCTTGAAGGGCAGCCATGCTCTCCACCTGTGGAATGTATGAAATAAGGGCATTTATTTATACTCAAAAACTAGACATGATTATAGCAAAATAAATCTTTATAGCTCACTGACAACCTTTTACAACATAGATACCTCTTTTTCATTCTGAAACATGCAGCCTCTGACATCTCTTCCCAACAGAGAAACACAGGAAGTAGCCTACTTATAGAGCAATGGGCTAAGAACCACAAAGTCAAAGTTGGAATCTTGCGTTTGCTAATGGCACTCATAACTTTGGGAAAGTCACTATCAGGCTCATTTTCGAAAGAGATGGACGTCCATCTTCCGACATAAATCGGAACATGGACGTCCATCTCCAGAGACGTCCAAATCGGTATAATCGAAACCCGATTTTGGACGTCTCTAACTGAAGTCCGTCGCAAGGACATCCAAATTTCAAGGGGGCATGTCGGAGGTGTGGTGAAGGCGGGACTTGGGCGTGCCTAACACTTGGACGACTTTGAGCCATAATCGAAAAAAGCAGGGACATCCTAAACTAAAACTTGGATGTTTTCACCCAGACGTGTTTTGTTTACGAATAAGGTACAAAAAGGTGCCCAAAATGACCAGATGACCACCGGAGAGAATCAGGGATGACCTCTAGTTACTCCCCCAGTGGTCACTAACCCCCT
The DNA here is from genome assembly GCF_901765095.1 of Microcaecilia unicolor. Classification (NCBI taxonomy): domain Eukaryota; kingdom Metazoa; phylum Chordata; class Amphibia; order Gymnophiona; family Siphonopidae; genus Microcaecilia; species Microcaecilia unicolor. Next base: position 110,658,053 of record NC_044037.1, read on the forward strand.
CCCACCCTCAAAAAACATCTTTAAAAATATTTTGTGCCAGCCTCTATACCAGCCTCAGATGTCATACTCGGGTCCATGACAGCGCATGCAGGTCCCTGGAGCAGTTTTAGTGGGTGCAGTGCACTTTAGACAGGCGGACCCAGGCCCATACCCCCCCTACCTATTACGTTTGTGAAGAAAACAGCGAGCCCTCTAAAACACACCACAAACCCTCTGTACCCACATGTAGGTGCCCCCCTTCACCTGTAAGGGCTATGGTAGTGGTGTACAGTTGGGGGTAGTGGGGTTTGGGGGGCTCAGCACACATGGTAAGGGAGCTATGTACCTGGGAGCAATTTATGAAGCCAACTGCAGTGCCCCCTAGGATGCCCAGTTGGTGTCCTGACATGTGAGGGGGACCAGTGCACTACGAATGCTGGCTCCTCCCACATCCAAATGGCTTTCATTTGGACGTTTTTGACATGGACGTCTTTGGTTTCAAAACTCGCTGAAAGTCAAAAACGTCCATGTCTAAGGACGTCCAAATTCAAGGACGTCCTTGGTATTTTCTAAACCAAAGATGGACATCCATCTTTTTTCGAAAATACGGTTTTCCCCGCGCCCAGATTTGGACGTTTTACAAAGACATCCAAATCCCAACTTAGACGTTTCTTTCGAAAATGCCCCTCTTTATCTCCTATTGCCTCAGTTACCCACTGTGTAGATCCCTCCCCCCCAATCCCCTGAAAAAATAACAAGCAAAACTCCCTAATATCTCTATACCCATACAACCCCTGACATCTGCTTTGTCTCAAACATATACAATTTTTGATACCCCTCTCCAGCATTGAATATACAATCCTGATACCCTTTCTAATCCCTGAAACCTTTTCTGAGGCAGCTGTGAGAGAAGAGGACATCTGTATGGGTAAGTGAACATTATTTTGTTCTGTGCTTTGGTGACTTATGATTGAATAGAAAATAATTTGTAGGTTTATGGATAAAAACAGTTTGAATACATTCTAAAAAAAAAGCAAATTTTATATTTTGTTTAAACAGTGTAAAACTCTTTTCCCCATAGTTTAAACCTTAAACTTTCTGCCAGAGATTTAAACTTAACTGCTACAGCCAGAGCATTAACAGCCTGTAGAAAGAAGAGCAGGTTTGAATTTAATTTAAAAAAAAACAACTTTGGGTCCTTTTTACTAAGCTGTGTTAGATTCTAACATGCACCTAAAGCAGCAAAACTTAGAGTACTGCAGGATGTGCTCAGGTGTCCTGCAATACCAAGTGTTAAAAATGTTTCTTATTTTGTTAGAGTGTGTGTCAGGGGCAGAGAGTATGCCTTTCTGCACTAACTACATTATCACACGCTAGCTGGTTAGCACACAGATAATGAAGGAGCCCTTACCGCCTTCAAAATAGATATGGATAAATGGTCTTATGGTAATTTTGAAAAATGGTTGTGTGCTAATGGCAACATTAGTGCATGCCCATTAATGGGGGAAAATAGGAAAAAAGTTATTTTTACAGCTGTGGTAAAAATGGCCTTAGCACATGGGAATGACCCATGTATGAGCACGCTAAGATCACTTTTTTATCACAGCTTAGTAAAAGGACCCCTTTATTTTTTAACGTGTTTAAATAGTGTAAAACTCTTTTTCCAGAGGTTTAAACTTAACTGTAACAGATAGCCTGTAGAAAGCAGAGCAGGGTCTTGTTCAGTCTTTGCCAATATGCGTACGACATTTTTCTATTATTGCCAGTCGCCAGTGATCTTAATTACACATACATAGAAATTGCTAATTGTACAGATAAAATAAAAAATTGGGTGTATAAACACTTATTTAAACTCATTGCTGATAAAACCAAAATATTGTGGTTTAATAATTTGATCTCGGAAATAGCATCCTTTATTCCACTGGCCCAAAATGCTACAATCCCAGTTGTACAGTCATCAAGAATTTTGGGAGTAATTTTTGATTCAACTTTATCTTTTGAACTTAATAATGTAGTAAGGAAGGTTTTTTTCAACCTTTGTTATGGCTGTTATAATATATTTATATTTATGCAGCCAGTTGTGTTTCCATTTGTAGTTATTACTTAAGCACATTGAAATCAGTTTTTGTTTGTGTTTCCAGTTTTTTTAGTCTTTTGTTCTCACTTAGACATATTTATATTTGTATTGACACTATTTTATATCAGCAAGTTCTCCTCTTTCTGTTCCCACTCTTTCCTCTCCTTTTTCTTCCATTGGAGATTCTCTTCTTTAAATCTATATTAGAGGTTATTTAACTCTTTTTAATATTTTTAAGTTTATTGGTTAAATCTGTGTTTATTGAACATGTTGACATGGAGGGGCATAATCGAACGCGAACGCCCATCTCCATGGGCGCCTATCTCCGAGGACGGGTACACGAAGGGGCGGGACAGACCGTATTTTTGAAAAAGATGGGTGTCCATCTTTTGTTTCGATAATACGGTTTTTGCAGGGCAATTGCATCACATTTGGGTGGATTTGAGCTGGGCAGTATCGGTTTTCAGCGATAATGGAAACCGAAGGCGCCCAGCTCAAAAATGAACAAATCCAAGGCATTTGGTCATGGGAGGGGCCAGGATTCGTAGTGCACTGGTCCTTCTCACATGCCAGGACACCAACCGGGCACCCTAGGAGGCACTTGTAACAATTAAAAAAAAACATTAAAATACCTTCCAAGTCCATAGCTCCGTTACCTTGGGTGTTGAGCCCCCCAAATCCCCCCCAAAACCCACTCCCCACAACTCTACACCATTACCTTAGCACTTATGGCTGAAGGGGGGCACCTAGATGTGGGTACAGTGGGTTTTGGGGGCGGTTTGGAGCGCTCCCATTTAGCAGCACAAGTGTAACAGGTGGGAGGGGATGGGCCTGGGTCCACCTGCCTGAAGTCCACTGCACCCACTAACGGAGCTGGGTATGACATTTGAGGCTGGCATACAGGCTGGAAAAAAAGTTTTTAAAGTTCTTTTTTTTTTGGTGGGAGGAGTTAGTGACCACTGGGGGAGTCAGGGGAGGTCATCCACGATTCCCTCCGGTGGTCATCTGGGCAGTTGGGGCACTTTTTGGGGACTTGTTCGTGAAAAAAAGGGTCCAAAAAAGTGACCTAAGTTCTCGCTTCTGGCGCCCTTCTTTTTTCCATTATCGGCCAAGCGCCCATCTCTCCTCGGCTGATAAACATGCCCCAGTCCCGCCTTCACCACACCTCCGACACGTCCCCATCAACTTTGTTCGTTCCCGCGACAGACTGCAGTTGGAGGCGCCCAAAATCGGCTTTCGATTATACTGATTTGGGCACCCACGGGAAAAAGGTGCCCATCTCCCGATTTGGGTCGAAATATGGGCGTCTTTCTCTTTCAAAAATGAGCTGGTTAGGGCCCTATTTACTAAGCTGCACTAGTATTTTTAGTGCACGTTAAAAATTAGCACGCACTAATGCTAGAAATACTCAAATATTCCTATGGGTATCTCTAGCATTAGCACACACTAACAACGCCAGAACATCTATAGCGTGACTTGGTAAACAGGACCCTTAAAATGTTATTGTTTGTTGTCTTAATATATATTGTCTCGTTTTTCTATCACTGAGATATATTTTTGATGTTTCAATTGAAATTTTGACACCACAAGAGCAGTTTAGATAACTACTTTATAAACAGGCAATGTATGTTGTGTTTTCATTATACTGGCTTTTATATATTCTGCATACTTGTCATCAATTCCTTTTTTATGGTTTTTATATATTTATCATTTTAGCTGTCTACTTCTCATCACATACCTTTTTGTCTTTTTGATTACTATTCAGTTTGTGGTCGAGTACACTGTTCCTTCTAAGCTAAGCGGGAGTCCTCCACCTAGATGGAAAAGATAGATAGGTGGAAAAGTAAGATGGTGGGGAGGGAGCGTGTAAGGGGTGGTGTGTGTGGAAGATAGCTGCTTTTATCATCATGACCAGGTGTAATGTGGCTAGTTGGAATGTTGGCGGGACTAACAGTGGCATTAAATGCAAGTGTCCTGCAAGTAGAGGTGTTGTTTCACTATCATATTTTCAATAGAAAGGGACAGGCAAGCTCTGCAGGACTCCAGGGAACCTGCCTGTCCCTAGTGATTGAAAACATAATATTGAAGCACCATCCCCCACTGGCCTGCAGTGCAGTTGGAGGACTCCCGCTCAGTTTAGAGGGAACAGTGGTCAAATATTGATACACATGTACTTAACATTCTGTTTTCTGGTTTATATTTCATGTGTGTCTGATCATATTGCTTTAAATTTTTAATACCTGTGTTATTATTATTTTTTAATATTTGTCTGTTATTATGTTATTGAATAGGACCCCTGATGCAGGCATTGTGCCAAAACATGGCTGTGTCAGGCCAATCATTAATAAAGACTTCGTACCTGGACTTGTGGTTTCACCTCTGTTTTTATATTCTGTGAAGGTTTTTCTTGTTTCTGTTGATTTTATTTACTCTAATATTGACTGGATAAATGCAGGAGTGGGGACTCTTGGATATGTGGTGACATTTTCATGGAGGCGCTCAGGACACGTCTTATTGTTCAGCTCAATTTCAATCCTACTCTAGGCTGGACTATCTTCTTAGCTTGACTACGCAAGTCTATCAATGGTCGGCTTTGAAGATAGGTTCTATTTGTGTTTTGGATTATGCGCTGGTGGTGGGGTATCTAGATCTTGCTCCGGCTACAGCGGGGTCTCGAAACTGGAGGGCCAATACTAGCATGCTCCTACGGGGGGGGGGGGGGGGGGGGGGTATACAGGTGTGGTTACAAGAAAGATGAGTGGAATATCTGGAAATAATTGATACTATGGAAACTAATATAGGCACTCTGTGGGATGTGGAGAAAGTGTATCTTCAGGGCTTGCTCATGCAGAAAGGATCCCAGGAGAAAAAACAGCAGGAGGCTGCAAGGAAAACCCTATTGGAAGACATTGAGGGGTTGCAGGCTCAGCATAAATTGAAGGGGGGGGGTAAGAAACTCTACTACTACTACTACTATTTAGCATTTCTTTAGCGCTACAAGGCATACGCAGCACTGCACAAACATAGAAGAAAGACAGTCCCTGCTCAAAGAGCTTACAATCTAATAGACAAAAAATAAATAAAGTAAGCAAATCAAATCAATTAATGTGAACGGGAAGGAAGAGAGGAGGGTAGGTGGAGGTGAGTGGTTACAAGTGGTTATGAGTCAAAAGCAATGTTAAAGAGGTGGGCTTTCAGTCTAGATTTAAAGGTGGCCAAGGAAGGGGCAAGACGTAGGGGCTCAGGAAGTTTATTCCAGGCGTAGGGTGCAGCGAGACAGGAGGCACGAAGTCTGGAGTTGGCAGTAGTGGAGAAGGGAACAGATAAGAAGGATTTATCCATGGAGCGGAGTGCACGGGAAGGGGTGTAGGGAAGGACGAGTGTGGAGAGATACTGAGGAGCAGCAGAGTGAATACATTTATAGGTTAGTAGAAGAAGTTTGAACAGGATGCGAAAACGGATAGGGAGCCAGTGAAGGGTCTTGAGGAGAGGGGTAGTATGAGTAAAGCGACCCTGGCGGAAGATGAGACGGGCAGCAGAGTTTTGAACCGACTGGAGAGGGGAGAGGTGACTAAGTGGGAGGCCAGCAAGAAGCAGATTGCAGTAGTCTAAACGAGAGGTGACAAGGGTGTGGATGAGGGTTTTGGTTGAGTGCTCGGAAAGAAAGGGGCGGATTTTACGGATGTTGTAAAGAAATAAACGACAGGTCTTGGCGGTCTGCTGGATATGAGCAGAGAAGGAGAGAGAAGAGTCAAAGATGACCCCAAGGTTTCGAGCTGAGGAGACAGGGAGAATGAGAGAGCCATCAACAGAAATAGAAAACGGGGGGAGCGGGGAGGTGGGTTTGGGGGGAAAATGAGAAGCTTGGTTTTGGTCATATTTAATTTCAGGTGGCGTTGAGACATCCAGGCAGCAATGTCAGACAAGCACGCTGAAACTTTGGTTTGGATGCAAGGTGAGATATCAGGGGTAGAAAGGTAGATTTGGGAGTCATCAGCATAGAGATGGTAGGAAAAGCCATGGGATGAGATTAATGAACCAAGGGAAGAAGTGTAAATAGAAAAGAGGAGGGGACCAAGAACAGAACCCTGAGGTACGCCGACAGGCAGAGGGATAGAAGTAGAAGAGGATCCACCAGAGTGAACACTAAAGGTGCGGAGGGAGAGGTAGGAAGAGAACCAGGAAAGGACAGAGCCCTGGAATCCAAGTGAGGACAGGGTATCGAGAAGTATGCTGTGATCGACAGTGTCAAAAGCAGCGGAAAGATCAAGAAGAATGAGGATGGAATATTGACCTCTGGATTTAGCCAGTAATAGGTCATTGGAGACTTTAGTAAGCGCAGTTTCGGTTGAGTGGAGAGGGCGAAAACCAGATTGTAATGGGTCAAGAATAGCATGTGAGGAGAGAAAATCAAGGCAGCGGCGGTGAACAGCACGCTCAAGTAATTTGGAGAGAAAAGGAAGGAGGGAGATGGGTCGGTAATTAGAGGGACAAGTAGGGTCAAGTGAAGGCTTCTTAAGGAGAGGTGTGACCACAGCATGTTTAAAGGCAGCAGGGACAGTCGCAGTGGAAAGTGAGAGGTTGAGAATGTGACAGATAAAAGGAATAAGAGTAGGAGAGATGGCATTAAGAAGGTGGGTGGGAATGGGATCAGAGGAACAGGTGGTACATTTTGAGGAAGAAAGGAGAAGTGTAGTTTCCTCAATAGTAACTTCAGGAAAGGAGGAAAGGGAATGAGGGGAAGGAGAGAGAGGGGAACGGACTAGTGGAGGGAGAGCTGGTGAGGTAGAGAAAGCAAGGTTTATCTTTTGAACCTTGTTGTGAAAGAACTCCTCTCTCAATTGCAGGCTAAGAATAGAGAACTGAATGTTCTGGCTATTCAGCATATGGAATATCTTATGCAGTGTACAAAACAGTGGCTTAGCTAAGGGTGGGCCTGGGTGGGCACACACACACCCATTCTTGCCTCAGGCCCACCCAGTCAGCAGCCCATGAGGCCCTCAATACTCTTCAGTGGCGGTGCCTCACTACTCTCTCTCCCTCTTCTCCACACATGGACTGGCATCTGCCTGTCTCTCTCTGGAAACCACTTCTTGTTTCTTTGGTATGGGCCTGGTAGAAAGAAGCCTGCAGGGCCGGTGCAGGTTCCCTATAGGACCAGGGGAGGGGATTCAGACAGAAACAGGCAGACGTTGGGTCATTAAAAAAAACACTATATTGTATGTGTGTACAGGGGTGGGGGTGGGAAGGGTCCACCCACCCACCCAAAATGGCAGGTCTGCTTATGCCCTTGGTACAAAAGCTCAGTATATGGAGCAGGGGAATAAGGCAGGAAAGTTGTTAGCTTGGCAGCTAAAGATGAAAAGAATGGACAGATGAATTACTCACCTTGAAGTCCCACCTAGAAAACTGGTAGTTAAGAATTCGAAGATTGCAGCAGAATTTCAATCTTTTTATGAGAGGCTTTATGCGGCAGAGGTGAGTTTCTTACTGGAGGAAATCCGGGAGTACTTAACTTCTCTGAACCTGCCCTGTCTCTCTAGGGAGACCCAAGAATGGTTGGGGAGGGATTTACATCCTTCTGACATCCAGGCTGCAATTAAGGGGATGACTATGGAGAAAGCCCCAGGAGATGATAGAGTTCCTCTAGAATTTTATAAGGCCATGTCAGAGGAAATGATATCGTTCCTTGCCTGGGTACTTAATGCAGTGTTGCAGGGCCGCTCTATAGAGTGTTGTTGAATATGGATATGATCATTTTTGCGAAGATATTGGCCACCAGTTTGGAAACTAAATTGCCTGAGTTGATTGGGGCAGACCACATAGAATTTGTTAAAGATTGGTTTTTGGGAGACAATGTGCGTAGAGCTATTAATCTTATTGATTACTTGCAGCAGTCTCAGACCCAAGCGGCAGCAGTGGCGGTGGACACTAAGAAAGCAATTGACCGGATGGAGTGGCCCTCTCTTTTCCAGGTGCTGGATATTATGGAGTTGGCTATTGGGTTTGCAGTTTGTACAACAAACCTAGTAGTAAAATATTAGTCAATGGCATTCAGTCAGAGGACTTTTTGTTACATGTGGGGGGGAGGGGTACGCGGCAGGAGTGCCCCATGCCCGCTCTCTTGTTTGCTTTGGCCATAGAACTGTTAGCAATGGCTATTCGTAAGAACATGCGCATAGTTACAATTTCAGTTGGAGGGCCTTGCCCACAAAATCCTTCTTACATAGTAGATGATGGCAGAAAAAGATCTGCACGGTCCATCCAGTCTGCCCAACAAGATAAACTCATATGTGCTACTTTTTGGGTATACCTTACCTTAATTTCTACCTGTCCTTTTCCGGGCACAGACCGTATAAGTCTGCCCAGCACTATCCCCGCCTCCCAACCACCAGTCTCGCCTCCCACCACTGGCTCTGGCACAGACCGTATAAGTCTGCCCAGCACCATCCCCGCCTCCCAACCACCGGCTCTGCCACCCAATCTCGGCTAAGCTCCTTAGGATCCATTCCTTCTGAACAGGATTCCTTTATGTTTATCCCATGCATGTTTGAATTCCGTTACCGTTTTCATTTCCACCACCTCCCGCGGGAGGGCATTCCAAGCATCCACTACTCTCTCTGTGCTGATGATGCCTTATTTTTTTATAGGGAACCCCAGGACCAGTTTGCCTTCCTGCTGAAGGAAATTTCTTTGTTTGCCTCCCATTTGGGTTTCAAAATGAATGCTGATGAAACAGAAACTTTATTGTTCAATAACTAAATAAATAAATAACACCATGGTGGAGGAGCTTGGATTTCTTTTTCCATTTCAGCTAACTACTCAGGGGTTTTGCTATTTGGGAATTCAGTTCTCCATTCAAGTGGTAGATTTGTATGCTCTAAACTATTTTATTTTAGTTACATTTGTACCCTGTGCTTTCCCACTCATGGTAGGCTCAATGTGGCTTACATGAGGCAATGGAGGGTTAAGTGACTTGCCCAGAGTCACAAGGAGCTGTCTATGCCTGAAGTGGGAATTGAACTCAGTTCCCCAGGACCAAAGTCCACCACCCTAACCACTAGGCCACTCCTCCACTCAATTATAGGGCAAAGTTCAGCAAGATTTGGAGCATTGGGGGAAGTTGACACTTTTGTGATGAGGGCAGGTAGCTACGGTGAAGATGATGATTCTTCCTAGATTTCTTTTTTACTTTGCATAGCTGCCCCTTGTTTTCCCTCAGGCTTTATTTGCTAAATGGCATAGAATGCTTTCGGCATTTTTATGGCAGGGGACGAGGGCGCGGGTGGGAATGCAAAGACTCATGCAACTGGTGAATCAGGGGGGGAATGGGGTCTCCCAAATCTAAAAATGTATTATGAAGCTGCTGTGCTTAAGGCACTTCAGGATTATCATGATCAACCTCTGCATAATTATTGGGTCCTAATAAAGCAGACCTATTTGGGCAAACGAGGGATTTTTGAAGCTTCCCAATTCCAGGGTGGCCCCATGTAAGCCGCATTGAGCCTGCCATGAGTAGGAAAGCACGGGGTACAAATGTAACAAAAAAAAATACGGAAGGGACCCATGGTTTTCTAGCAGAGGTGCATTTGTTTGTCTGCTGATGAAGCAGTGGGACTCATGTTGCCGGGATCTAAATCTTTGTAGTTCTTTGCACCATCTCAGTCACCTGTGAGACTATGCCCCTTTCCCCATCAAATATTTTAGCTCCTTGTTGGGTAGGTTTGAAGTGCTGGGTTTCACTTGTTGTGTAGATTTGTTTGCATGGGGGGGGGGTTTGCTTTCTCACCAGCAGTTGCAAGATCTGCTACGGGTATGAATCCCCTTTTTTCAATACTTTCAGTTGACAGACTTGCTTTGGATCAGGATGCGATTAGACACTTGCATAGGACTGCATCCCCTGTGGAAGTGATTCTATTTAAAGGGGGGGAGGGGGAGGGCAGGTTGCTTCTTTGTCAGGTTTATAATGTTTTGCTCCAGGTGCATAGCCTTGCTAAACCAGATCATGTGGAGGCCTGAGAGGCATGGTTTGGGGATCCTAATGGGGACGGAAAAATAAGTGATCCAAAGACACTGAGTGAAAAACGTCGAAGTGGCAAATAGGTGATGTGTATGAAGTGAGGGATATTTAAAAAGGAAAAGGTGCCAAAGAGGAAAAGGTGACACATCTTATTTGCCGCTTCATCGTTTTTCACTTAGTGTCTTTGGATCACTTATTATTCCAGAGGTATGTTCTCTTATTATTTTTAGTCTTTTTAGTGATCTCATTCTAATTGGCATTCCCTGTGTTTCTTTCTGATACTCACACCTATTATAGTCTCTTCTGCACGCTTTTGTTTTTCCGGTCATTCACCCTTTGCATTTTAGCATATTGTAACATATGCCCTCTTATTTTTTTCATTCTCTTGTATAGAACACTGTCACCTATCACCTCTTTGTTTGTCCTTTACACCACTGATCACCCATGTTATTACCGAAGTATGTTCCTTACCACTCACAGCACTCCTATAGAATAACGTTCTTTCCCATTTCTTATTAGACAGCTGTCACACTTTTTCTCTACAATAAGATGAGCTTTTTCACTATGTTCTATTTAACCTTGTTTCAATCACACTATTACTTGCCTAACTGTAGTATTTGCTTTGTCTACGATGTCTCCGACACACGCTATATTGCTTTAGACCTTCACTGTGTTGTTTACACCATGCGCTACAAAGTACTTCTTTAACGGTTTATAGCATTTTTTTCCTTTCTCCTATTTTTTAGACATCTGTATCCCCCCTTTTTTTTTTTTTACATATCTGTTCTTTCTTCCCACTTCTCCAGTAACCTGATGTGTTAAATAGCACTTCGACTATGCCATATTTTACCCTGCTTTAAGTACACCACCCACTTCTAAGTAATTGGGAGCTTTGCTCTCTCCTTAGCATCTGTTTGCATATGCCTTTTTCTCTTCCTCACTACTTTCATCTGTTCAGCATGTAACACTTTCTCAACCATGGGCATTTCTTGACCTTTTTACCAACCTCTGCTGTTTTTCTTTTTTCTTTTGACTTAGCTAATCTTGCTGATGTGGCTTTAACCCCTTACTAGCTTCATTCGTCTTTTTAAAGGTATGTCATATATCTTATTGTTTTAAATATACGCTTGTCAACCACACGTAAGTTTAGTACACTTTCAGGCTTATTTTTGAAAGAGAAGGGTGCCCATCTTTCGACACAAATCGGGAGATGGGCGTCCTCCTCCCAGGGTCGCCCAAATCGGCATAATCGAAAGCTGATTTTGGGTGTCCTCAACTGCTTTCCGTCACGGGGACGACCAAAGTTTCTGGGGGCGTGTCAGAAGCATAGTGAAGGCGGGACTGGGACGTGCTTAAGAGATGGGCGTCCTTGGCCGATAATGGAAAAAAGAAGGGTGTCCCTGACGAGCACTTGGCCGAATTTACTTGGTCCATTTTTTCTTGCAACCAAGCCACAAAAAGGTGCCCGAACTGATCAGATGATCACCGGAGGGAATCGGGGATGACCTCCCGTTACTCCCCCAGTGGTCACTAATCCCCTCCCACCCTAAAAAACAAACTTAAAAAATATTTTTTCCAACCTCTATGCCAGCCTCAAATGTCATGCCCAGCTCCCTAACAGCAGTATGCAGGTCCCTGGAGCAGTTTTAGTGGGTGCAGTGCACTTCAGGCAGGCGGACCCAGGCCCATCCCCTCCCACCTGTTACACTTGTGGTGGTAAATGTGAGCCCTTCAAAACCCACCACAAATCCACTGTACCCACATGTAGGTGCCCCCCCTTCACCCCTTAGGGCTATGGTAGTGTTGTACAGTTGTGGATAGTGGGTTTTGGGGGGCTCAGCACCCAAGGTAAGGGAGCTATGCACCTGGGAGCAATTTGTGAAGTACACTGCAGTGCCCCCTAGGGTGCCCGGTTGGTGTCCTGGCATGTAAAGGGGACCAGTGCACTATGAATGCTGGCTTCTCCCACGACCAAAGGGCTTGGATTTAGTCATTTCTGAGATGGGCGTCCTTGGTTTCCATTATCGCCGAAAACCAGGGACGACCATCTCTAAGAATGACCATCTCTAAGGTCGACCTAAATGTTGAAATTTGGGCGTCCCCAACCGTATTATCAAAACGAAAGATGGACGCCCATCTTGTTTTGACAATACGGGTTTCCCCACCCCTTCGCCGGGACGTCCTGCGAAGACATCCTCAGGAAAACTTGGGCGCCCCATTCGATTATGCCCCTCCACATGTATCTATGTTGCTACTGTAAAGTTTTAAAACCTTATATTTTATATATATATATATATATATATATATATATATATATATATATATATATATTTAGACTCGATCCTGTTCATTTCTCATTTGCATATTTTCATAGGCCTTCTTCCAGTCACTATTATAAAAAGGTTAGTTTTATCCATAATTGATCGTCTCTTAGATCCCTATATATGTCCGTTTGTAACACTACTTTTCATCACTGTTGACTCATTTATGACTCCTTGTTAAATCTTATTTTTAATCATATGTCAATTAATATACCTATATATACACCTGCAATGTTTTTAATGTTTTCAGTTTTTAAATTTTAGTTTCTTCCTTTACTTTTTATGTTTACTACATGTAAATGTATTTACTTTTTTTTATTTGTGATGTTTTAGACTCCTGAGGCAGGCACTTTTCCTAAACACAGTGCCGTGTTGAGTCCAACTTTAGTATTGAATAAAGACAATACTTCTTCACTATATCTCCTTGGATTTTTGGAAGAGTCTTGTTGATCACGCTACTTTTTTGTTTTTCCATTGTCCAATTCATAACAGATCTCGTTTCTCCACCCCGGTGGTCATTCCTTTTTAATTCAAATACACAAATGCTAACACACCTTTCTAGCCTTGACATATATAAAACCTTGGCACTCCTTCCCCTCTAAAATATCCAATCTCAGATACCTTTGCTTACTTCCAAAGCACACAGAAACCTCTACACCCCTTCCTACTCCACCATATGAACCTTAAAAATCCATCCCACTTGTACAAGGCACTCAAGTGCACCACACATTCACACTCCCCAAGCAAATACGCATCCTTACATTCTATTCCATCCCAGAAACATTCAGTTTTCAACATCACTTCTCACTCTCATCTGAAGTCAATTTTTTTTGTTTTTAGGATGAGGGCTTGATAATTCCTCAGTCCTTTGCCCATTTTTCCAACTCAGTTGAAATCAGTGTGTGTGTTGAGAGGAGGGAGTGAGGAAGGGGGGAGGTAGAGCCAGGGCTGCCGAGAGACTGAGCCGGGCCCAGGGCCCCCCTCCCCCCCCAATTCCACTGTCACCTCCCTCTTCTGCTCACAGGTCACCGGCGCTGCAGTCCCAGGTCTCACCTGCCTGCCCTCGGCTCCGTTGATAGCCACACTCCATCCGCCACCATGACCGAGCCCCCTGCATTCAAATCGGCATCGCCTCAGTCATCTCCGTGTGAAAGCGGCAGATCGCCTCCCTTTGACCTGCTTTTTGTTTGAAAGTCACAGCAGCAATCCTGAGACTGAGAGCTCTGCACCCAGAGCTCCTTCCAGAATCCTGTATCATGGGCTCTAAATCTACCATTAGGTTCTGCCCTCATTGATGACCATGACTCACTTCCCCAGGGGCTTTGAACTCTCATTTTGTCATATTATTATTATTATTATTATTAACATTTGTATAGCGCTACCAGACGCACGCAGCACTGAACACCTGACATAGAGAGACAGTCCCTGCTCAATAGAGCTTACAGTCTAAAAATACAGACAGACAAGACAATTAAGGTGAGGGAAGTACTGGGTGAGAAAGAACAAGGGGGAGGCAATTGAGTATTGGCTAGGAGCCAAAAGCAGTGGTGAAAAGGTGGGTTTTTAGCATAGATTTGAAAACAGGTAGAGATGGAACTAGAAGATGTATAGGCTCAGGAAGTCTATTCCAGGCATAAGGTGCCGCAAGGGAAAAGGAACGAAGCCTGGAGTTTGCAGTGGAGGAGAGTAACAATGGACTACAAAGCTAAGGAAATGTTCTGTCCTCCGTAGATATCTACAGGTCACACTGTCTACACGCTGTTATTGCAGAGTGATAGCAGTGATAACTGAATACAAAGCTCAGAATACTATTACCAGGAATAACATATATAGAATGTTTGTACGTTTGGGAAGCTTGCCAGGTGCCCTTGGCCTGGATTGGCCGCTGTCGTGGACAGGATGCTGGGCTCGATGGACCCTTGGTCTTTTCCCAGTGTGGCATTACTTATGAACTGATTACATCATTAATTAAGGTGCTATCACCATCAGAGAATTAATATTGCCTGATTAACATCAGCCATGTAATTGGACATGTACCCAGTTTCTATTCCATATTCTTTGTAGAGCAAGGGGAAGGAAACTATGAGTGCTTCAACTCAAAACAATGAAATGAATTTTGCACTTTTTAAGAAGGTATGGGAGGGGTAACCTGCATGAAGCTGCAGATAGAACTCTCTCTAGCTTACTGAGGAGAATGGATGCGATGTTTTGGTCTTCATTTCTCATCATCTGCTATGATACTATAAGTTAAGTGGATGAAGCATAGAAGAATGTGGATGTAGGTACTGATTTTAACCAGCAAACTAAATACGCTGGGGAAGCACAAAGATGCAGGGCCGCCCAGAGAGGGGGCAGGGGGGACAAAGTTCCCCGGGCCTGGGTCTCCAAGGGGGGCCCAGTGCCTTGGTCTCTCTCCTTCTCCTGCTCCCAGGCCACCTGCAGTCCCTGGTCTCCACCTGCCTGCCCTCGACTCCATCGGTGGCTCCTTTCTGTCTGCCACTGGACCCCCTGCATTTGGAAAAGGGAGAGTCTCTAGTTGGCAGCGCAGTGATCTTCTGCTTTCAAACGGAGGTGAGGCACTGCTCGCTGGCACTGCGCTGCTGAATTGAATGCAGGGGGCACGGTGGCAGATGGAGGGGGCTGTTGACGGGGCTGGGGGTGGGCGGGTGGAGAATGGAGACTGCGGCGCCAGCGGCCTGGAAGCAGGAGGGAGGTGACAGTGGTAGTGATTGGGGGGGGGGGCAGTGGGGGCCCGGGGGGTGGCGCCAGCGGCCACGGGGGTGGCCTTGCCCCAGGCTCGGCTCAGTCTCTCGGTGGCCCTGCACAGATGTCCCATGCACCCAGGCATCACCAAAGGGAAATCATTTATACACAGAGATGGCAGGGACGTGAGAAAATGTGAAGTCTTTAGTATACCCCTACCACTAGATAACAAATATAGTTTCTAATGCTGAAACATAGCTCACGAAAATATGACTCACCTGGTTGGGGACCACCTCTGTAAATATTCTCTCAATCTCTCCAAAGTTCAGAAGGCGACTGAGAACTTAAGGCATTAGCAGAATGATTCATATTTTGCCAACAACTCCACAACTGAACAGGATGTGGATTTCACATGTCCGCCTCAGTTCCGGTGATCTCTATAGCAACATTCTGCATCATTTTACAATCTCACCCACATTTATGGTCAGCATTTTCCTGTCCCTTTTAGAGCGTGAACTTGAATGTACAGCATTTCTCACCATATGACAAAGTGTTGCTTGAAATACAAAATCTCCCCTGGATTACAGAAGGCACTAGCTGAAAAGGAGTGTAAGCGCTATCATTTCAGTGCTATTTTTTTCTGCTTTCATCACCCTCAGCTACTGCAGAGGGTAATTGGAACATTCAGGTCATGATATATTACTTCAGCAATTAATTCAAAGATGCAAAGGCCATTATTTCAGAAAGCCTCTATTTACATGTGGAGATTCATACCATATACAGATTTTAAGTGGACCACGGTTTGGACATAGCTTAGGCAGGGTAAAAATATACTTGGGCATTCCTCATTTTACAAAATGAATACATATGTATATGAAAAATTTCCACATCAGGTTTTACACCAGCTCCAAGACATGGGCATTACAAGAGGAAATAAGGGAGTCATTCTCTTCAATGTCATGTAGTTTATGTTCACATCTAAAATGAAAACAAGTTAAAATTGCAGCCTCACTACTTAATTGATGGCACTTGCATGCATAGGTTTGTAAAGTGGGACAGCTACAAGGGAAAGTAGCACTGTTTACACACGGACTTTGCAACATTACTATATCCATGTGTAAGTACCCACACTTCCAAGTTGCCAGGTTCTTGCCATTCATTTTTTCAATGTGTATGTTTGTAAATTGGCTGTTCCCACTGCATGTGCCAGCAAATAGGTGTGTACTCTTGCAGGTATTTTACAAAAGGCTCTGCATTTGCATCACAGAATTTGTTATGATACTGGCTGATCTAGCATTGATGAACACAATCCATTTTATTTTCTTCTTGCCAAATCCTATCAACTAATTTAAGATGGAGCAATGGCATGACATGGTTAATCCATATGAAGGTAACTTTGGCATCATATGTTTTTCAAGCAGAATATGCTGCTGAATTGCTGATCATTTTTATATGGCAAAGCTTCATAACTGCTTATAATTTGATGTTTGTTACACACTACAACCTTGTAAAATAATCCATAAACTAATTTTTGTAAAGTTTCATATGATCGTATATACAGTAGAAGATTTACTCAACATTTTTTCTTTATCAGAAGATTTATAAATATAATATATACTTGCTAAATTGTCTGAATTGTAAGCCACATTGAACCTGAACTATGTATGGGATAATGTGGGATACAAATGTCATTATAAATAAATAAATTAATTAATTAATTAATACGCCTTTTAGATTTTTCAATGTTGCCCCTCTTTTATTTGAGCAACATTGGCTGCCTATTTAGAGTAGAATACAATTTAAAATCTTACTTCTCTCATGTAAAGTCCATTACACTAGATTCTTTTTTACCAACTGTCTTGGACTCTATGTTCATCTGCTACTAATCATCTGGTTATTACTTGCATGATTAAAATTAGGCTAGATTTCTCTTGACTTGCATCTTTTAGTTGTTTGACCTTGACTCTTTGGAATCAACTCCCTGCTGACCTTCACTCTGAGCACTCTGTGCTAAAGTTTAAATCTTCTCTTAAAACCAGGTTTTTATTCCAAACCTACTCAGACTGTTGCAAATTTTTCTCCATACTCTGTATTTCCGTTCCCTTTTGTGTTCAGTTTAAAGTTAAGTGCCAGGATATTATTGTTGTGCAATGCTACCCTTCCCTCTGGCTCTTTGGTGCCAGATTGTGTTGTTGTTCTCTCCCTCCGGTGTGTTACTGTATGTTAGATGTAAGCCAGCTTTTCTTATTATACTCTGTTAAGGATGGGCAGCCAGAAAATTTTCAGATCTTTTTGTTTCCTGTATCATTTCTAGGAACGTTCATTTTATTCATTCTCATTTTGTCTTTTTGTCATCATGGGAGCACATTCATTGAGGGGTCCTTTTACTAAGCTGCTGTAAAAGGGGGGGGCCTGTGCTAGCATCAGCACGTGTTTTTGATGCGTTCTCAGGCCCCATTTTACCACAGCGGGTAAAAGGTTTCCTTTTCCACGAAAAGGAATGCCTGTGTGGTAAGTGAACCACTCACCATGCAGCCATTTTGGGGGAGCAGCAGTTACCACCACCCATTGAAGTGGCAGTAAGGGCTCCTGTGCTAACTGGGCAGAATGTGGCATTTATTTAATTTAGATTTTGCTCACACCTTTTGCAGTAGTAGCTCAAGGTGAGTTACATTCAGGTACACTGGTTTTTTCTCTGTCCCAGGAGGGCTCACAATCTAAGTTTGCACCTGAATGGAGAGTTAAGTGACTTGCCCAAGATCACAAGCAGCAACAGTGGGATTTGAACTGGCCACCTCTGGATTGCAAGACCAGTGCTCTAACCACTAGGCCACTCCTCCACTGTCTGAGTACTGCCAGATAAGCACCTGAAATGGCGCATGCTGGGGGGGGGGGGGGGGTGGGAACTATCGCCGGGCTCCTGCAGTAGTTCCGGATTGGTGCACAGCAAGCCTGTTGCTGTGCGCCAACCCTTTAGTAAAAGTGTGTGCAATTTCGGAAAGAGTGAGTACTCTTTTCGTGATGTGCAATAGTTTGCACATATGCACTGGCTCAGTTGGGTGTTCTTTTTGGGAAAAAAGAGCACCCTTTTTACAAATAGCACACTCTTTCCAAAAGAGTGCAAACACTCTTTACATAGAGTGCACATTCTTTTGAAAGAGTGCAGCCCATTATTGACAAACAGAAAACCAAGACATGTCATTTTTTTTCTGCTTGATTGTTAATGACATGCATTGACATGGGATATGCTGTTGACCTTTCCCATGTGGTTGCAAATGACAGCGTAGAACCAACAGAAGTGGTGATGACCAGGAAAACAAAGGACTCCAGAGTCCAACTTGGTTATAAATGTTTTATTGAAGTATTCAATAATTCAACCCAACACAGCTATGTTTCAGTATAATCCACCTGTGTCAGGGGTCTAGACCTGTGTTTGTGCCAGATTCAGTATAACATTTCTTTCTGTGAAACTAACCAGTCAATATTTAGCTGGAGGCAGTGAATGTTTTTTTTTTTAAATGCTTACAGTACCATCGCTGGCTAAGTTAGACTTGCATGTTCAATACTGAGCCATGTGCAGGTGCTGGCATTGAATATCTGGGCCTGGCTAAGTTAGACTTGCATGTTCAATACTGAGCCATGTGCAGGTGCTGGCATTGAATATCTGGGCCTGGCTGGACAAGAAGCAGCCACCGGGATTTATGTGGGTCTGGGCCATTATTCAGCCAGGCCCATGCAGAAGGATATCTGGCCAGATCCCAACCCTTCTCCCCAATTTGAATCCCCCTTCCTCCCACCCCCTGGAATAGCCCTCTATTCAATCCTCCCTCCCACCCTTCTGGAACAGCATCCGACTATTTCTTATCCTCCTCCACCCCGGCCTACATTCCTGATCTCTGGTGGTCTAGTGGAGAGAGGGCAGAAGAAATACCCAGTCATTTTTGCCCATCATGGCTCCCCTTTCAAAATGGCTGCCATGACTTCTAGCAGCAATCTTGCGGTACTTTGGTATCATTGGATGTGATTTCTTTATATGTTAACATCCCTCATGGAGAAACATTGGAATTTATCATGAAGATTTGGAAGAGAACCAAGCCGACCAAAGATCTCTGTGGCTTTTATTAGGATGTTAGCGGTGATGGAACATAAGAAAAACT
Source organism: Microcaecilia unicolor (assembly GCF_901765095.1). Taxonomy (NCBI): domain Eukaryota; kingdom Metazoa; phylum Chordata; class Amphibia; order Gymnophiona; family Siphonopidae; genus Microcaecilia; species Microcaecilia unicolor. The sequence goes on from NC_044037.1 coordinate 110,677,310, forward strand.
ATTCCTTTAACAAACATATGGAAGTGGCATTAGAACCTTTGGTAGCTACTTTGTAAGTTGTAGCATTCAAAAAGAAATCACATTTGTATTCCTCAATATGGTTTCAGAAGGCCTAATATTCAAAATCAAAACAGCTGCTAAATGTAGGAGCCTATCCAGTTTATAATTGAAAAAGAAAAACGCCTATATTGCGACCCAAGTCGGGAGATAGACGTTTATCTCACAAAAACGAATAAAGCGGTATAATCGAAAGCCGAATTTGGATGTTTTCAACTGCACTCCATCGCGGATGCGGACAAAGTTGATGAGGGCGTGTCAAAGGCGTGGTGAAGGCGGAACTGGGGCGTGGTTATCGGCCGATCAGAAATAGGCGCCTTTCGCCGATAATGGAAAAAAAATATGCGTTTTTAGCGAGAATTTAGGGCACTTTTCCTGGACCCTGTTTTTCCACGAATAGGGCCCCAAAAAGTGCCCTAAATGACCAGATGACCACTGGAGGGAGTCGGGGATGACCTCCCCTGACTCCCCCAGTGGTCACAAACCCCCTCCCACCACAAACATATGCCGTTTCACAACTTTTTATGTTCACCCTCAAATGTCATACCCACCTCCCTGGCAGCAGTATGCAGGTCACTGTAGCAGTTACTAGGGGGTGCAGTGGACGTCAGGCAGGTAGACTCAGGCCCATCCCCCCCCACCTGTTACACTTGTGCTGGTAAATGGGAGCCCTCCACACCGCCCCCCAAACCCACTGTACCCACATGTAGGTGCCCCCCTTCACCCCTTAGGGCTATAGTAATGGTGTAGACTTGTGGGTGGTGGGTTTTGAGGGGGATTTGGGGGGCTCAACACACAAGGGAAGGGTGCTATGCACCTGGGAGCTCTTTTACCTTTTTTTTTTTTTGTAAAAGTGCCCCCTAGGGTGCCCGGTTGGTGTCCTGGCATGTGAGGGGGACCAGTGCACTACGAATCCTGGCCCCTCCCACGAACAAATGCCTTGGATTTATTCGTTTTTGAGCTGGGCGCTTTCATTTTCCATTATCGCTGAAAAACAAAAACGCCCAGCTCACAAATTGTCGAATAAAACATGGACGTCTATTTTTTGCGAAAATACGGTTCGGTCCGCCCCTTCACGGACCCGTTCTTGGAGATAAACGCCCATGGAGATAGACGTTTTCGTTCGATTATGCCCCTCCACGTTAGGTTTCTATTCTTTAATTTATTTTTATTTGATTATATATTATACAACTCAAAGAGAGATAATACAGGAAATTGGAAAATGTTAACATAAGGAAATGTTCAATGTTACCAATAAACAGAAATTAATTCACCACTTTCGTCCATTATATTTAGGTAAATTAGATCCAAGAAAATAATAACAACACATAATAATTATGCTTAGGAAATTAATTACTAAATTACTATCATACAGTGTACTATCTTTGACTAGACTATAACATTAACCTCTTCTTTAGACAGCAAAAATTCTTCTAACTGCTTGGGGTCAAAGAACTGAAATTGCTTAAACTGAAATAGTATTCGACATATACATGGAAATGTAAGTTCAAAATTTGCACCTAAAGCCAAAGTCCTTAGGCGTAGAGCCAAAAAGGCTTTACACCTTTTCTGTGTTTCTCTAGACAAGTCAGGATAAATTCTTATTTTAGATCCCAAAAACAGAGAGTCTAAATGTCAGAATGAAAGCATCTCGATCCATCTCCAGAGCAAAGGAAACCACCACAGTAGTTCTCTGAGTAATAACCTCTAGTGAGGATTCTAGGAAAGATGTGAGGTTCATAGCCTCTCCTACTTGGTGTTGAGAACTTCCAGCCATAGATTTTACATTACTCTGTAAATACTGTGCCCGAGTTATTGGAGGCAATGAATCCCCAGACATTCCTAAAATTTCAACCAACTATTTTTGAACCATTTCTATCAATGTTATTAAAGGTGACCTGGGAAAATTAGTCAGTCTCAAATTAAGTCTCCTAGATTGATTCTTTAAACATTCCAATTGACGAAAGGTAAAGTTTCTGTCCTTAATTGAGACTTGTCCCAAAGATTCCAGTTTTGGTATTTTTTCATCTAGAAGTTTCACTTCAGAGGATTGTTGAGCAGTTGCCTGTGCCTGGATAAGGCCTGCTTCAGACAATACTTTAATTTCACTAGAATTTTAGTTATCAGTAATTGTAAAGAAGATTGTAAGTTAAATGTCAGGTCCCCAAGTGACTCCATTGTCACTACAGCTGGTTTTACCAAAGCTCCCAAAGAAAAAGCAGGAAGGGGGGCATTAAGGGATTGGTTCACAGTACTCACTATCTGTGAAGGTAATATTTGTGCAGCAATTTGTTCTTCCATCAAATTACCCTTAGCCATTTCTCTCAGCATGGGCAGGTTCCCTCCCTGCATGCTTAGCACTTCTACATTCGGAGACCAAGCTGCAGGACTTGATTCCACGCCATTCCTTCCTGGCTGTGAGGGAGCTGCAGATTAAGACGGGGCTCAAGGAGACCCCGTCGACACTGCTGGCCAACGCTGACACATTGGCTCCAATGGCGGGAGAAGAAGCTTGCCTGGGATCGGACGTCAGCCCGAACTGCCCCAAAGTCGTCTTGTGAAGAAGGTGGGTCTCGGTGGGGGTCGAGGGATTTTCCCGCACCTTCCCTCTCCTTTCCCCCATTGTCCATGGAGGTCAGGAGCCGTTCCCACAGCACTTTGGGAGAATATCTGGGCACGTCTGGGGCAATTAAACACTATGCCGCCATCTTGGATCCAGCCCTATGTTATGTTTCTAAATGTGTGCCCTATTTTCAACCAAAATTAGGATCCTATAATTTTTCCACTGAAAATTTATCTTAAATTAAGAGTTTAGATTAGAAGTATGCTTTCCTATTACATCAATATATTTTACTTAAGAAATAAAGGAGCATTATAGAAAGCTTGGATGGTTTTTACATGTGTGGATTTGCTGTATCTGTAAGTGCCTATTTTGCAGTGCTGCTAGTTACACATGAAGCCATAAAATGCACAGCTTTTGAAGGAAGCATGTTTTGGGTAGTCAAAAATATATGTATTTTCCAGTATTACAATGGGAATGCATGTATACTTAAAAAAACTTCCTTGTTAGAATTTACAGTTTTAAATATCAGCTACCTGCTCATTTGGACCTATGGTCTCTATCCATGATTGAAGGGACAATTGTGCTTTACTCTATGGTGTCTAATATGGCCTCATAAATTCATAAATAAGAGTTTATCTAATTCATCTGGCTCCTTGATTGTCTCATCTTGTACCCACAGTTTTCTGAAGATCAGCATTTAGGGGGGAAGTTATCAATCTGTTTTAGGGACTATTTGCCCCTCAACATTAATTAAAGGGTTTTAATACAGTTTGTCTTGCCATACCATGGTGATGTTTAGGTCACCACAGGTTACATAGTAATGAGATTTAGAACATGCAAATGCATGTAAAGCAGCTCATTATCATGTAAAACCAGAACGTGACTTGCAGTGTGCAGCAGGCATAAAATGACAGTAAAATAACCCTAGCCAAAAGCCCCAACCCTGCCAATCACATTCCCCACCCCCCAAGGGCTCCCCACCATTCACATGGGCCCTACCAGTTGCTCCTGCCCTGCGGGCACTGTTTCCAAAATGGCGCCCCTAGCAGTAGTCTCGCTCTACTACAGCTAAGGATTATATTTCTCAAATCATTTATCACCGTAGTCAGCAACTTGTGGGACTGCTATACCTCAGGTTGTTGACTCCTGTGGTAAATCAAGGTGCAGTAAAAGCTCATCTTTTATCACGCCTTGATAACTTCCTTCCTTACTTGGTTATTTGCCAACACTTAAAATTGTAAAGCCCTGCATGACATTGCTTTCTTTTTCCAGCATGTTTCTTTCTTTTTTAGTTCCAACATTTTTATTTATTTTAGTGTATATTCCAATACAATCCAATCCAAAACAATCAACATGTGACCAGAGTAACAGTTACATTTAAGTCTGCTGCTATTTCAAATAAACATCAAGGGTTTTATAAATGGTGCCTAAAAATCAGCAGTGAAAAAATAGTGCTTAGTGCAATTATATAAACAGCGCTTAAAGTTAGGCACCTTTTATAGAAGAGTGCTTAGCACCGGGAAACGTGACTACATTTAGGCACAACCATTTCCACCAATAAAGCCTTGGTGTAAATCCCTGTGTCTAAATTAGGTGCAGACACCTTTTATTCTATGACAACACAGGTAAATTAAAGAAATGCCCTTGATCTGCCGATGAACCACCCATGGCCACACACCCTTTTTAGACCCACTTGTAAAATTTACGTATGGATCCCACGCCTAAATTTATGTGCTAAATTTTAATTAAATCCAGTTAGCACCAATAATTTCTTGTTAAAATCTCAATTATTGGCGCTAATTGACTCATTATTCAGTTAAATTGTGCAACACTTTTTAACAGCGTTTATAGAATTCAGGGCCAACTGGGTTCCACATATTCTTAAACCAAGGTTCCAACATGTTTCTTTCTAAAATGGCTGTTTCTGTTGGAAGTGCTCATAAATACATGTGTGCTTCGCAATGTTCTTATATTTATTTTACAAAAGGCTTCACATTCAGAGTCAGAACAGTCTTTTGTAAAATACTCTAGGAATTGAAAATGTGCCAACCTGGATGTCTATAAATCCTACCTAGATGCCTATGCATAATTAGATTAAAAGCCCACTTGTTTTAATTTCTGGCTTTTGATACTGAAAACGTAACTACACCCTAAGCCTGAAATGACTACTATGTAGCCTGCATAAAATCTAATATTAATTAGCAACTATGTTATTTTCATTATTATTGGAACACGTGGAGGGGCATAATTGAACAAAAACGTCTATCTCGATGGGCGTTTATCTCCGAGAACGGGTCCGTGAAGGGGCGGACCGAACCGTATTTTCGAAAAAAATAGACGTCCATGTTTTATTCGACAATTTGTGAGCTGGGCGTTTTTTGTTTTTCAGTGATAATGGAAAATGAAAGCACCCAGCTCAAAAACGAATAAATCCAAGGCATTTGTTTGTGGGAGGGGCCAGGATTCGTAGTGCACTGGTCCCCCTCACATGCCAGGACACCAACCGGGCACCCTAGGGGGCACTTTTACAAAAACAAAAAAAAAGGTAAAAGAGCTCCCAGGTGCATAGCACCCTTCCCTTGTGTGTTGAGCCCCCCAAATCCCCCTCAAATCCCCCTCAAAACCCACTGCCCACAAGTCTACACCATTACTATAGCCCTAAGGGGTGAAGGGGGCACCTACATGTGGGTACAGTGGGTTTGGGGGGGTTGGACGACTAAGCATTAAGCAGCACAATTGTAACAGGTAGGGGGGGATGGGCCTGGGTCCACCTGCCTGAAGTCCACTGCACTCCCTAACAACTGCTCCAGGGACCTGCATACTGCTGCCAGGGAGGTGGGTATGACATTTGAGGGTGAAAATAAAAAGTTGTGAAACATCATGTTTTGTGGTGGGAGGGGGTTAGTGACCACTGGGGGAGTCAGGGGAGGTCATCCCCGATTCCCTCTGGTGGTAATCTGGTCATTTAGGGCACTTTTTGGGGCCTTATTCGTGAAAAAACAGGGTCCAGGAAAAGTGCCCTAAATTCTAGCTACAAATGTATACTTTTTTTCCATTATCGGCGAAAGGCGCCCATCTCTCCTCGGCCGATAACCACGCCCCAGTTCCACCTTCGCCACGCCTCCGACACGCCCCCATCAACTTTGTACGCTTCCGCGATGGAGTGCAGTTGAAAACGTCCAAAATCGGCTTTCCATTATACCGATTTATTCGTTTTTGTGAGATAAACGTCTATCTCCCGATTTGGGTCGAAATCTAGGCGTTTTTCTCTTTCAATTATAAGGTGGATAGCAAATTTTACAGACAGAATCACAGTCCAGCTTATTTTCGAAAGAGAAAGACACCCATATTTTAACCCAAATTGGGAGATGGGCGTCTTTCTCCCGTGGGTGAACAAATCGGTATAATTGAAAGCCGATTTTGGTCGTCTTCAACTGCACTCCATTGCAGGAACAAACAAAGTGGATGGGGGCGTGTCGGAGGCGTGGTGAAGGCGGAACTGGGGTGTGGTTATTGGCCGAGGAGAGATGGGCATCTTTAGGTGATAATCGAAACAAGAAGGGTGTTTTGGACGAGAATTTGGTCCGCTTTATTTGAACCCTTTTTTTTCAGGTCCAAGTCCCAAAAAAGTGCCCCAACTGACCAGATGACCACCGGAGGGAATCAGGGATCACCTCCACTGACTCCCCCAGTGGTCACTAACCCCCTCCCACCAAAAAAAAACCCCACTTTAAAAACTTTTTTCCCAGCCTGTATGCCAGCCTCAAATGCCGTACCCACCTCCATGACAGCAGAATGTGTTCTATCCTCTGACAGCCTTTCCCTGGTTCTGATGTGGCTCTCGGGTGAGTGTGACACCTTTTCTGTTATGCGCCCTGCAGAGTCACATCAGCAATGCATTGTGGTGGGTGTAGGGTAGTGGGCTCCGTGATTCATCTAGCTTGTGTTAAATGCTCATGATGTTGGTAGTTGGTAGGCTCTACTCCCATGGTGCTTTTCCCCCTGCTTACTGGGTCAGAGTGTGCCCTGTTTTGTTTCCGGTAGTCCATGAAGTAGTGGCCATTTTTGTAAGCCAGTTTTAGCTCCCTTTCATGTGTTACCCACGTTACTGAAAGTGGGCATTGTACAGCATTCTGCCAGCTCTGACCTACTGCTAATCTCAGTACCAGGGAGACTCTTTGCCAGTGGGGCACAACCTCTGATCTGCAGTTAACTGTGAGTAAGCGTGCTTATTCCAATAAAGGACGTTTTCGGAGACATTAGTCTTCAGGTGTCACCTGGTGTGCCAAGGTTATACAGCAGCAACAAGTCCTAGAGGCCTGCATGTATGCAGGTGCCTGGAGCACTTTTAGTGGGTACCGCAGTGCACTTAAGGCAGGCGGACCCAGGCCCATCCCCCCTACCTGTAACACTTGGCTTGGTAAATGGGAAGACTCCAAAACTCACTGTACCCACATGTAGGTGCCCCCTTCACCCCTAAGAGCTATGGTAGTGTTGTACATTTGTGGGTAGTGGGTTTTGGGGGAGGGGGGTTGGGAGCTCAGCACCCATGGTAAGGGACCTATGCATGTGGGAGCATTGTCTGAAGTCCACCGCACTGACCTCTAGAGTGTCCAGTTGGTGTCCTGGCATGTCAGGGGGGCAAGTGTACTACGAATCTTGGCCCCTCCCATGACCAAATGGCTTGGATTGGGACGTTTTTGAGCTGGGCATTTTTAGTTTCCATTATCGCTAAAAAAAAACAAAAGCCCAGCTCGGAAACAACTAAATCCATGGCATTTTGGTCCGTACAAACCGTATTTTCGAAGCGAAAGATGGACGCCCATTTTTTTCAAAAATACGGTCGGTACCCACCCCTTCACGTACCTGTTCTCGGACATAGACGCCTATGGAGATGGGCGTTCGCGTTCGATTATGCCCCTCCACGTATTACAATTCCTCTCATGTCCAAGCTCATTCTTAGCAGTAGGGGTGTGCCAGCCAAAATTTTTATTTTGTTTAGTTTCTTGTGGCATTTTCAAAAATGCATTTCTTTTTTTTGGAGGGGGGGGCAATATTATCAATTGTGTGCACTATTGACATGACAGTGTAAAATTTCATTCTGTTTCTTGCTTTGGGTTAAAAATGACATGAAATGACATGAGAAATCCTTCCCTCATAACAGAACACATATGTGAAAAATTTTAAAAGGCACCTATTTAAAATCTATGTTACAAAAGTATATATATATAAGACCACTCTCCTACAGATATACTACTGCACTTACTGGTCTATCAAATAAGGAAGAACATTAAAAAACAAAAATAAAAATAAAATAGACAACCTCTGATTACAAGAGACCAGAGGATGTGATCACAGGCGTAGGTTGTTGGGGTTTTTTTTTTGTTACAATTAAGCAAACATTTTCAGTCTTCCATCATAATAATAATCTCCTTTCCTTTTCTTTCTCTTCCAACATGATGCCATATTTCAATGAGATCATCAGCATCAAATAGTAGCAAGGTATCCCACTTAAAAGTCCAGTGTAATCTGTGTAAACTGGTGTCAGAACTCTACTGCAACATTCACTCTAAAAAGTAAGATGGTGATAGCATTTTTATAAATTGATCACATGACCTAATTTCACCAACGTTCTAATGTGGAAGAGATTTTTGGATGACATCCTTTTATTTGGACTAGATGTAAAACTGTACTGGATGATGCTTTATGGTGATAATCAATTTACGATCGTATATGACCAGACAGCTATGAATTTTTTTGGATCTTTCAATTGTGAAGAAGTGAGGTCAGCTGTTTATACTATATAGAAAGACAACTGATCACAACAATTCTCTAAGATTTAGTAGTTGTCATCCATATAAATTTAAAGCAGAACGACTAGTCACTCAGTTTCTATACATAAAAAGAATATACGCTTCATCTTCTGAGTTTGAAACAGAATTGGAACGCTTGTTTGGCAGAATTCTTCAATGTGGCTATCCATTAGTGGTGCTACAGAAAACTTAGAGGTGAGCAAAATATGGAAATCATGATCATTTATTGCAATATAAGAACCATGAGTCTTCTGCAAGATTAGTTTGTTTGCTTCCCTATTCAATTAGTATAAGAAAGATAGTTCATTCTATACTGTCCCACTGGAGTGTTTTTACCTTATATCCAATATTCTGTGAACCCCTGATCATCACCTATAAGCATGGGAAGAAAATAAAGAGCTGTTAACAGGTAGTACTACTTGCTGTATGAATCTAGTGGAGAAGTCATTTAGGGCCCCTTTTACCAAACTGCAGTAAAAGGGGCCAGCGGTGGCATCGGTGTGTGTTTTTGATGCAAGCTGAGGCCCCCTTTTACCGCAGTGGGTAAAAAGTTGGGTTTTCTTTTAAATAAACGGCCATGCAGTAAGTAACCCTCTTGCTGGCAGCCATTTGGGGGGGCAGCCCTTACCACCACCCATTCAGGTGGCAGTAGGGGCTCCCATGCTAGCCTAGTGGTAACCAGAGAGTACATGGCGCTGCCTGACTACCGTCAGATAAGCCCTGGTGCTTTAAAAATAGAAAATATTTTTGTATGGCTGGAAATGGCGTGTCTGGTGGTAGTTCTGGATTGGTGCACAGGAAGCCCATTGTCACATGCCAACCCTTTAGTAAAAGGGCACCTTAGTATGTGGATGATGAAGTCAGTGTGTGTCAGCTCTGATGGGAGACTGCTGGATATGTCCTAATATGAAAGAATTATTATTTCCTATTGGACTAGAACCTGTAATTCTTCTTATGTTATTTATTATGGATAGGTAATCCTTTGAAACTCAATGTTGTTTGCCAGTTAGAATGCACATTATTGCACATACCCCTTAATTGTATAAAAGTTGCCAAAAATTTGGGCATGCACTCAGATTTGCATGTCGGATAACAAGCCAATTAGTGCCAATAATTGGCTTTTTAACAAGCAATTATTGATGCTAATTGAAATCAGTTAAGATGTATGTGCATAAATTTAGGCATGTGAACCACATCTAAATTTTATATACGTCCCAGAAAAGGGGGTGCAGAAATGGGAGGATCATGGGTGTTTTGTGGTGGAACATAGGCGTGGATTCGAGTTATGCATGTAATTATAGAATAAGGGGGTTCTGTGTATAACTTTAGGTGGGGGAATTTGTACTGTGTTTTTGTTGTTGCAAATGTACATGCCCAAATTTATGCATGACCCCTGCACTTAAGTGCTATTCTATAAACCATGTCTATCTTTAGGCACAACTGATAGAACAGTGCTTGAGCAGTTTTTTCTGCACCGATTATTTAGGCAAAATTTTCAAATTCAACCTATACCCCCGGATTCCATATAGCATGCCTAGAGATCTGTGCCAAAATCCAAGCATATTCCATAACAACGCAAGGAACTTAATTGGCTTAGCAAGCTAATCAGTGTTGATAACAGCTCTTAACAAGCAATAATGAGCACTAATTGGCAATAATTAGAATTTACCCGCACAACTTGCTAAGAGCATTCTGCAATGCCATGCACCTAACTTCCAAATGCTTGCAGGCAAAAAGGGGCGTGGTTATGGGTGGGGAAATGGGCTTTTCATGGGAGTTCCAAAATTTATGCGCGTAGTTATAGAACATGGCCCAGTGCGCCTAAATATATGCACTGGGATTTATACCACGTTTTCATTGGTGTAAATGGAAGCATGTAGTTTTAAGAACTGAGATATCAACTAAGTGCATTCTATATACCATGCCTAAATCTAGGCACCGCTTATAGAATACACTTAGTTGGCATTGATTTCCGTGCTGATTTTTTAGGCCCCATAGTGTGCACTTTTCTTGAAGAGATGCACCCTGTATGTACACAGGGCCTCTTTTATCAAGCTGCACTAGCGGCTCCCCGGTGCGGTAATACAGACAAAGTCCATTCAATTTGAATGGGCTCCGTCGGCATTGTCACACAGCTTGATAAAAGAAACCCATAGTCCACACTCTTTCCCAGTAGTGTATGCATGTGCAACCACTGGGAAAGAGTATGCACTATCTCCCAGATTCTATGTATCATGCCTAGTGTTTCATGTCAAAATCCAAGCATATTCTATAACAATGCTTATAAAGTAATTGGCTTAACAAGCTAATCAGTGTTGATAACTGGTCTTAATGAGCAAGAATGAGCACTAATTAGAATTTACATGAACAACTCACTAAGCGTATTCTGTAACACACTGCAGCTAAATTTTAATCCACACAGCCAAAAAGGAGCATGGTTACGGGTGGGGAAATGGGCATTTCATGGGCATTCCAAAATTTATACGCACTGTTATAGAATATGTCCCTGTACACCTAAATCTATGCGCCAACATTTATGCCACATGTAAATGGATGCAGGTAGTTTTAGTGTTTAATTTCTTTTATTGGTGTTCAGCACAGAAATATAGAAGAGCTCACAACATGGCAACAGACAGCAATAAGAAGCAAAACCAGAGCTCAGCCTAATAAGTAACAAGGTTAACAATCAGTTATGAGGAGAGAGAAAGAAAAGCGGGAAGGGGTGCTGGGGGATATACAACAACGTTTGCATGAGGTACACCAAATTTGCACATATCACTGCAGAACACTAAAATGAGATGCAAATGGTAGCCATTTTTCTCTATAAGCTGCAAAGCGGGGCGATTTCTTAGCAAGGTTCAACTCGTATTTATACATTTGAAGCAACAGGTTCCACCATTCCTGGTAGGTAACCTGTTGCAAAGCCTTCCAATGGGAGAAGATTACCTTCAACGCTAAGGATACCATGGTGTTAACCAGAGCCCCTTCACTAGGAGTCAGCAAACTGCGGAAACATTGGTCTCTGAGTATCACAAATTTATAAGAGATCACGCCAGGGAGATGAAAGATGTCTACCAGTTGCGCCCATATTTCTAACCAGTATTGCCGAATACACCCACAATCATATATAAGGTGCCTAAAATTACCCACCTGAGACTGACAAGACCAGCATAGATCAGAGCTAGAGGGGGTAATAACATGCATCCTATATGGTGTCCAGAAAGACCTATGCATGAAGAAATACATAGACTGCTCTAACTCTTCCACTACAATACAGTGGATGCAGGTAGCTTTAAGCGCTGTGATATCAACTAAGTATATTCTAAATACTCTTAGGCCGAAATTTATTCCACGTGGAATTTTATTTATTTATTTTTTATTTATTTATTTATTGCACTTGTATCCCACATTTTCCCACCTATTTGCAGGCTCAATGTGGCTTACAAAGACCTGTTATGGCATTGCCATTCCAGTGTAAAAGATACAGTTGGTATTACAAAGAGATCAAGGGTACCAGAGAAGAACTTAGCAGACAGTTATAGAAGGCTTTTCAGTTGCCATATAGGTTAACACGCATTAAAAATGCTAACACACCTATAACATAGCTTAGTAAACAGGGCCCATAGAATAATGCCTTGCAAAATGTGCACCCAATTCCAAATTAGTGTCGATTAATACCCAATTATTGACACTAATTGGATGCACATCTTCAATCGGAGCCCAAATCTAAGCACCCAATTTTGGGCACCATATATGGAATTTGGGGGACAGGGCACATTCTTTAAGAAAATTGCAAACAGTGCACATTCTTAAAGACATTCATTTCCAAATGGAAAAAAAAAGAGGATTAAAAGTGAAATGAAAAATTTCTGACTGCCTATCCCTATTTTTTATATCATTTTATGTTCTTTAGTGTACATCAGTTAGCCTGAGAAAAATATTCACCTTTGATTAAACAAGCATAAAAACTGATTGTATACTAGAAATGAAAATGCCCCCATCATGGCTCATTGGAAATGGAAGAACCATCTACTCCTCAGTATTAAAAGGAGAGTTATTGATATTATTGATACAGATGTTGAGGGTGTTATGATAATTTTTTGAACTTTTAGGAACAATTCTGAGGGTGGGAGTGAGGTTAAACATGCAGAGAGGGATTGGTTCTCCTTATCTTAGTTTGAAAGGTTAATTTTGAATAATGCTGCTTTTTTTGGTTGGTGAAATTATGTCAAATGATCAGTATATAAAAATGCCATAGCCATCTTACTTTTTAGAATGAATGCTGCTGTAAACCCCCTAGTGATGGAGCAGGTAATTGCAATAAGTAAAGAAATAAATATATAGGAATGTCACAGTTTCAAATAGGGTTCCCAAATAAACTCCATGCAACCAAGGGATTTGATAAGAAAAATATTAAATATTTTATTAAATGATAAAATAAATAGAAACATTTGGATATGTTCCTTAATGTTGGTACCAATTGTTAAAGTTTGCTGGTATTCAATAAAAATAGTGCAAGGTGTTAAATACTTTGTGATAAGTTACAAAGGCAATAAGATGTTCAAAACTACAATTACAGTTACCAAGACCCCCGACCTCACTTCTGCAATAACACAAACCATCCCAAACATGTGCACAACCCCAATTATTGTACTCAGATCTGATATACAGTGGGGGAAATAAGTATTTGATCCCTTGCTGATTTTGTAAGTTTGCCCACTGACAAAGACATGAGCAGCCCATAATTGAAGGGTAGGTTATTGGTAACAGTGAGAGATAGCACATCACAAATTAAATCCGGAAAATCACATTGTGGAAAGTATATGAATTTATTTGCATTCTGCAGAGGGAAATAAGTATTTGATCCCTCTGGCAAACAAGACCTAATACTTGGTGGCAAAACCCTTGTTGGCAAGCACAGCGGTCAGACGTCTTCTGTAGTTGATGATGAGGTTTGCACACATGTCAGGAGGAATTTTGGTCCACTCCTCTTTGCAGATCATCTCTAAATCATTAAGAGTTCTGGGCTGTCGCTTGGCAACTCGCAGCTTCAGCTCCCTCCATAAGTTTTCAATGGGATTAAGGTCTGGTGACTGGCTAGGCCACTCCATGACCCTAATGTGCTTCTTCCTGAGCCACTCCTTTGTTGCCTTGGCTGTATGTTTTGGGTCATTGTCGTGCTGGAAGACCCAGCCACGACCCATTTTTAAGGCCCTGGCGGAGGGAAGGAGGTTGTCACTCAGAATTGTACGGTACATGGCCCCATCCATTCTCCCATTGATGTGGTGAAGTAGTCCTGTGCCCTTAGCAGAGAAACACCCCCAAAACATAACATTTCCACCTCCATGCTTGACAGTGGGGACGGTGTTCTTTGGGTCATAGGCAGCATTTCTCTTCCTCCAAACACGGCGAGTTGAGTTCATGCCAAAGAGCTCAATTTTTGTCTCATCTGACCACAGCACCTTCTCCCAATCACTCTCAGCATCATCCAGGTGTTCACTGGCAAACTTCAGACGGGCCGTCACATGTGCCTTCCGGAGCAGGGGGACCTTGCGGGCACTGCAGGATTGCAATCCGTTATGTCGTAATGTGTTACCAATGGTTTTCGTGGTGACAGTGGTCCCAGCTGCCTTGAGATCATTGACAAGTTCCCCCCTTGTAGTTGTAGGCTGATTTCTAACCTTCCTCATGATCAAGGATACCCCACGAGGTGAGATTTTGCGTGGAGCCCCAGATCTTTGTCGATTGACAGTCATTTTGTACTTCTTCCATTTTCTTACTATGGCACCAACAGTTGTCTCCTTCTCGCCCAGCGTCTTACTGATGGTTTTGTAGCCCATTCCAGCCTTGTGCAGGTGTATGATCTTGTCCCTGACATCCTTAGACAGCTCCTTGCTCTTGGCCATTTTGTAGAGGTTAGAGTCTGACTGATTCACTGAGTCTGTGGACAGGTGTCTTTCATACAGGTGACCATTGCCGACAGCTGTCTGTCATGCAGGTAACGAGTTGATTTGGAGCATCTACCTGGTCTGTAGGGGCCAGATCTCTTACTGGTTGGTGGGGGATCAAATACTTATTTCCCTCTGCAGAATGCAAATAAATTCATATACTTTCCACAATGTGATTTTCCGGATTTAATTTGTGATGTGCTATCTCTCACTGTTACCAATAACCTACCCTTCAATTATGGGCTGCTCATGTCTTTGTCAGTGGGCAAACTTACAAAATCAGCAAGGGATCAAATACTTATTTCCCCCACTGTATATATATATGTTTTTTTCAATTTGTGTGCACACAATAATGTTACCGGTGTATCAAATCTTCACTAGCATCGCTGCTCTCTTGGATTGGGTACCTTGGTCTTCTTCACATCCACGCTTTCTTGGCTGGCGAGGTCAGCTCACCAGCTCAGGAACTCCAGGATACCTACTGCTCTGACTCACTCAAAAAATGAAAACCCTGACTCCCTTTGCTCGTCGTGTGTGCTAACCTCAATCAGTATTTTCTTTGGCAAGGGACCTTGTGGGCTAACTAAATTCAAATAAAAAGATAAGCAAGGCAAATTCCTATCTAGCCCTCCCAAAACATGACCCCTTTTCTTTTATTTTGTTATACACCCTCTACTCAAACCAGGGGCGTAGCCAGACACCCAATTTTGGATGTGCCAGGGCCCAAGATGGGTGGGCAGAAGAACCCCACCCCATCCCACAGGTGATTTGGTCTCTCCTTCTCTCGCCTGCATGCCATATGGTCTCTCAAATATCCCCCCTCTCCTGCACACCTTTTAAATAGCAGATTTTCACTGGCAGTAAGCAGCAACTAATACACAGTATTCATGTTGGCCCCACATCCTTCCCACTGATGCAGCTTCCTGTTTCTGCACAGGCGAGAATTCATCAGAGGGGAAGGCTTTGGAGCCGGTGTGAGCAGTATGTATCAGTCGCTGCTTCCTGCAGGCAAAGATCTGCTATTTATAAGGTATACAGGAGGGACAGTTGTTGGGAGTTTTCAGCTTGGGAATCTCTGCCAGCCACATCATAGGTGTGCTGCTACTGGTGGGCCTGGGCCCACCCAAGCCCACCCTTGGCTACGCCACTGACTCAAATTGATGGACTGCTAAACTAAACCTCCTAAAGGCAGGTCCTTAACTGCAGGCACTCACAGGGCTCAAGGCTTAGGCAGGGCAGCTCCTTCCCCAGGGCAGGCTCACTTAGGTGTGGACACTCGAACTAGCAGGCTTCTGTGCTGGATCCTCCTGAGGCAGACACTCACGCTGGCAGACACTCTAAAAAAGTTCCTTTGGAGTCTGGGCACTCAGTGCGGGGGGAGGGGGTGTCTCTTTCTTTGTGGGGCTTCTTCCCTTTCCAGATAGGCCTCCTCTCTACAGGACAGGCAGTCACACGGCCAGCTTTCTCCTCTCTGGACAGGCAAGCACACACTGGGTGGACTTCTCTGGGATTTAGGGCCCTTGCCACGCTGCTCTCTATTCAGCTCTGCACTGCTCCCATGTCTCAGCTCTCCAGTGTGGTCCCTCTTCCTCCTCTGCTTCTCTCTCTGCCTGAATAATGGCCTCTGTGGCTACTGCTACAGCTCCTCTTCTTGGCCCCAGCTCGCCTGTTCCCCTGCAGCTCGGCTCCTCTTTTGTCCCTGGCTCGCTCCAGAACCCCTTCTCCTCCTCCTCTGTTCTTGTCTGCTTTGGTGCCCGGCCCCTTGCAGGACTCACCAGTTCTCTCTCTTCATTGGGGGCTCGTCAGTGGGTCCTTCTCTTCCAGCCTGCAGCTCACTCCTGCTTGGGTTTGATCTGCTTCTCCTCCAGCTTGCAGCTGCCTTTTCTTGCCTGAGCTTGCCCTTCTCTGCCCCTGCTTGTAGCACACTCCTGCCTGGGTCAGATCTTCTCCTCTCAGATCATGCTTGCAGCCTCCTCTCTTTGCTTGGGCTTGCCTTTCTCCCCTACCCAGTTGCCTCTGGGCTGCTATTCTTTTTCTGCTGCTCCACCCCTCCTGTCCCCTGGATTGGCTTGAAATTCACGCCAATCTATGGGTCAGGCTGCCTCCTGCCACCTCATTGGTCTAAATTCATGCCTTTTACCATATCCTGGCTCCTATTGGCCATCTTCCTACTGCTACTACTACTATTTAGCATTTCTGTAGCGCTACAAGGCATACGCAGCGCTGCACAAACATAGAAGAAAGACAGTCCCTGCTCAAAGAGCTTACAATCTAATAGACAAAAAATAAAGTAAGCAAATCAAATCAATTATTGTGTACAGGATCGAGGGTAGGTGGAGGCAGGTGGTTACAAGTGGTTACGAGTCAAAAGCAATGTTAAAGAGGTGGGCTTTCAGTCTAGATTTAAAGGTGGCCAAGGAAGGGGCAAGACGTAGGGGCTCAGGAAGTTTATTCCAGGCGTAGGGTGCAGCGAGACAGAAGGCGCGAAGTCTGGAGTTGGCAGTAGTGGAGAAGGGAACAGATAAGAAGGATTTATCCATGGAGCGGAGTGCACGGGAAGGGGTGTAGGGAAGGACAAGTGTGGAGAGATACTGGGGAGCAGCAGAGTGAGTACATTTATAGGTTAGTAGAAGAAGTTTGAATAGGATGCGAAAACGGATAGGGAGCCAGTGAAGCGACTTGAGGAGAGGGGTAGTATGAGTAAAGCGACCCTGGCGGAAGACGAGACGGGCAGCAGAGTTTTGAACTGATTGGAGAGGGGAGAGGTGACTAAGTGGGAGGCCAGCAAGAACCAGATTGCAGTAGTCTAAACGAGAGGTGACAAGGGTGTGGATGAGGGTTTTGGTAGAGTGCTCGGAAAGAAAGGGGCGGATTTTACGGATGTTGTAAAGAAAGAAACAACAGGTCTTGGCGGTCTGCTGGATGTGAGCAGAGAAGGAGAGAGAAGAGTCAAAGATGACCCCAAGGTTTCGAGCCGAGGAGACAGGGAGAATGAGAGAGCCATCAACAGAAATAGAAAACGGGGGGAGTGGGGAGGTGGGTTTGGGGGGAAAAATGAGGTTCGGTTTTGGTCATGTTTAATTTCAGGTGGCGTTGAGACATCCAGATAGCAATGTCAGACAAGCACGCTGAAACTTTGGTTTGGATGCAAGGTGAGATATCAGGGGTAGAAAGGTACATTTGGGAGTCATCAGCATAGAGATGACTTCCACACTGCCCCTCAGGCTTGCCTCACATGCCCCTCAGGCTCCCAGTTTTCCCTGGGGCCTCAGACAGCCAATCAGGAACCTTGTAACAGACTTCACTGCACATCCTCCCACAGTTAAAAACTCATAAAATTTGAACACACCTCTAACATCTATGGGCACCTGAGTTCTTAGTTTTATAACAGTGTTGGAGCATTTTAAACACTTTAAACATTTTAACTGAAAGGTGTCAGTGCTGTTTCTGGGCTGCCCTGAGCCCTCTGTACCTCCCTGCAAGATGCCTCCCTCTCAGGGGGGGGCAAGGTAAAGGCTTCTTTTTTTCTATATTTACACTGGGGTAGAGTTCTGACCTGAATTAGCAGAAAATATACTGGAATTTTAAGTATGATATAGGACAGGCTGCTGTTTGATAGAGGAGATATCCCTGAAAAAGTTACCATGTTTAAGTATATTATAATACTTTGGAAGAAAGATTATTATCTTGAAAGATTGAATAATTTGGCTTAACAGTAAAAAAAAATGGACATGATGATACTGAGCTGATAGACTAGAAGTTGTCTTTTTATTTGAATGCTCTCCCATGTTTGATGGTCCAGTAAGTGCAATTGTATATTTATAGGAGAGAGGTTTTATATGAATATTGTGCTGCCCCCAAATTCATGGGGGAAGAGGGCATTATTGTATTTAATGGGAATATTATTTGTATAGACAGCACAGGTTACTGGGACTTCCCCTCCCCTGTCTATAGTTACAGTATCCTGTGATTGGCTGGCTCCTTGTGAGCTTGTTCCTATTGGTTGTTGGCTTTCAAGGTTGCCAGATGGGCAGTTTTCCCGCCCAATTGGGCGGCTTTCCACGACCCATTGTGGGACATTTTCGACCATTGCGGGTCGCGGTTTTTTGGGCGGCTTCGCGTTCGGTTGGGCGGGTTTTGTTTTGTTCTTCGGCTGCGGTTTTTGCGGCGCGGGGGGCGTGGTTAATGGCATAGGGGGTGAAGCTGGTGATGAAGGGGTGGAGCTGGTGATGAAGGGGGTGGAGCTGGTGACATAGGGGGTGGAGCTGTGAACGTGGGGGTGGAGCTGTGAACATTGGGGGTGGGGCTGTGAACGTCGGGGGCGGGGGTGTGCGGGTTTGGGCGGGTTTAGATCTGGTTTTGGGGTGGGAAAAATTATTTAAATCTGGCAACCCTGTTGTCTTTGAGCTAGGGTCAACCCTCTTTCTTTGCCTGGCAGGCTGGGTATGAGAGGCTTAGTCTCAAGGTTGCCAATTCCAAGGTAAAACCACGGAATTGGGTGGTTTCCCACGAGCCCCTGCTGGAAAAATGCAAAAGCTGTGGGTAGCATTTTCTGGGCTGTTTTCCTGCGGGGGCCCGTGGGTTGGTGGATTTTTCCCCTTGCCAATCCTATCGGTCAAATTTGACCAATAGGATGGTGAGGGAGGCGGGATCTAGCCCACTTTAAATACTTGGCACCACCCCGTGTGCCGTCCCCTCTCCAACACGTCCCAACTCCCAAGAGTCCCAGAACTCTCAATTCTCTCACTTTACCTGTTCATGTTGTTGGCTGGTGGCACCGTGGATCCCCACTCCCTGCCTGATGATCTGCTGAACTCTCTGACTATCAGAGAGCAGAGCAGATCATCAGGACTGGACCCGGCACCAGAGAGGAGAAGAAAGTGTGCAGTAGCGAACACCGGCAGTGCAGCAGTGACAGTCTAATTGTGAGTCAGGGTCTGGGCAGGGGCGGGAGGGGGGAGGGAGCCAGAGCAGAGGAACAGGGGCCCAATGAGAATGATGCATCATCGTGGGGATCGGGGAATCCCCACTGGGAGGGATCCCGCGCAGCACTAGCATCAGCCTCAGTGTCGCCGTCAGTCGCCGTCGGTCGCCGTCCTCCCCTCCCCTCCCTAAACATACCTCAGTACTGGTGGTCTAGTGGGACAGCCAGGCAGGAAAGATCCCCACTCTTTCCTGCCTGCTGTGCTGCCGGCTGCCGCTGATGCTTGCTCCCGCCTCTCACTTTGCTTTTTAAATAGCTGCCAACTGAGACTTCAAGCTCTCTCGGCAGCCATTTTAAAAACAAAGTGGGAGGCAGGAGTGAGCAGCAGATTATCGGCACAGCAGCGGGCAGGAAAGAGTGGGATCTTTCCTGCCCCACTAGACCACCAGGAAGGGCTAAAGAGCAAAGAGGTTGGTCTCATCTGTTCCCGTCTCCTGTTTTCAATATTGAAAACAGGAGACAGGACCAGATGATATAAAAAAGTTGAAGTCAATTTGGGTAGTCTGTGTTTCCCCTCCCCTGCTCAGCCGTTGTTCTGCATACACTCAAAATAAAGCAAACAAACCTATGATGAGCTGCTGCATCCATGTTGTAATTCTTAATTGTTACATACATCATGTTATGAGAATCAGGTGCTCAACATTCAGAGTTTCTAGCTATCTATTTATTTACTTATTTATGACATGCTGATTATGATTATGCTGATTATGGATTATGCTGCAGGAATATGGATTATGAATTATGCTGCTGTTGCTGATTATTATGATTATGACTATGCTGATAATGAGGATTTCATACTGACTTTATTAATATTCATACCGACCTTATTAATATTCATATTGACCTTATTAATATTAATAAAATTTGGCTATTTTGTTGGCTACTTTTGGGCTGGAAAACGTTTTGCCATCTGGCAACACTTAAGGTGCCTTGCATACCATGTGCTAGCATCTATTCTGAGAGCTGACCTTTCTTAGTTCCACTGTGGTTCCATCAAGGTTTTTTACCTTCTCTTTCTCATCTCTCTCTCTCTCTCTCTTAGGTTGCTGTAAAAGGCATTTTCCATTTGTTCTCCCTGTTTGAGGGGTCCATTTACAAAGGCGCGCTGAAAAATGGCCTGCAGTATTGTAGGTGCGGGTTTTGGGTGCACACAGAATCATTTTTCAGCGCACCTGTAAAAAAGGCCTTTCTTTTTTTTTTTTTTTTGCCGAAAATGGACATGTGGCAAAATCAAAATTGCCACACGTCCTTTTTGGGTCTGAGGCCTTACCGCCAGCCATAGACCTAGTGGTAAAGAATTTGGACGGTAATGACCTATGTGCGACAGACACCACTTGGCGTGCATCCGCTATGCGTGTCCGAAAATAAAAAATATTTTTCAGACACACATAGCGGATGTGTGCCAAAATTGAAATTACCGGAAGGGCCATGTGGTAACTGGGCAGTAACTCTAAACTGGCGCATGTTGGGCGCACATAGGCGCCTACGCGGCTTAGTAAAGGACCCTAGAGTTTACATCTTTGCTTTTCAGCAGTGCTGAGGTCTGGCCTCTCCTTGCCTCTGAGGTGGCTGGGTACGAACTTCATGTTGCAATAGGCTCAGTTCTTACAGGCAGCTGAATTGTAGATTGGATTCTCTTTGTGTATAGGGAGAATTGCAATAAAATAGATTTGCCTAAGAATTGAGGGGGGGATGCACCAAAGTCCTTGTTAGAGCCGTTCCGTACTGAATTCACTTGCATTCTCTAACCCTTCATAAAACTGTCGCAAAATCGGCCTGTAGAGCATGGTTTTGGGCGGAGAAATGGGTGTTTTGTGGGTATGCTGAAACTTGCATGCATATTTATAAAATATTGCCCAGTCCATATAAATCTACGTGCTGGGATTTATGCCATGTTTTCTTTGGTGTAAATGGATGTGCACAGTTTTAGGCACTGAAATATCAACTAAGCTTATTGTATAATCGGTACCTGAATCTAGGCACCAATTATAGAATACACTTAGTCGGCACTTATTTCAGAGCTGATTTTTTAGGCAACATATATAGAATCTCCCCCTATGGACCCTATTTTATAAATTTATTTTATAAATTTGCACTCCTAAAATTTATTCTCCTAAATTTATCCTTCTAAAATGTATGCTCCTAATTTAGGAGCATAATTTATGTTTCTAAATTATGACCATACTCTATGCTCCAAAATAGATTATGCTCCTAATTTAGGAGCATAAATTATGCTCATAAATTAGGAGCATAAATTTTAGGAGCATAAATTTTAGGAGCGTAAATATAGGAAGATAACCTTTATAGAATAAGGTCCTATATGTGGAAAAACCTTTATAAAAATACCCTCATATATGTAGGTGGTCCCATGGGTGGAGAATAGGCAGAGGGTGGGTGTTTGGTACTTACCACTGCATTCCATAAACGCAGCTAAAGTTGTGCGCACAACTTAATTGCTTAACAAGCCTATCAGAGGTAATAGATGGCTGCTAACAACCAATTATTGGTGTTAATGTTAATTGGCCTTAATTTTGATTTACACACAGATCGTATTCTACAATGATCCGTTTGTGAATCTTATCACGTGTATATTTTTCGAGGCATGGCTAGGGGCATTCTGGGGGCATTCCAAAATTTTACATGCGGAAATATAGAATTAAAGTGAGGTGCAGTTTGTGCCCTAAGTGCTGTTCTATAAAGGACATGTATATGTATCTCAGTGTGTAAAACGTTTGGTGCTGATTTTTAGGTGCCACTTAGAATTTACTTCTTACTGTGTATTTTATAAAATACGAAACATGTGTACCTATTATTACTGACACATATATGTGTCTTTATAAAATTACTCTGAGGAAGCTAGGTGTATACATTTACACCTAGTTTGAGGCAGGTATATTTATTTATTTAATTTATATCCCATATTATCCCAATAGTTCAGGTTCAATGTGGCTAACAACTTATTGTGATTAACAGTACAAAAAGTGATGTGGGATAGTATACATTAAGTAGTAATAACAAAATAAGGGGCCCTTTTACAAAATGTCAGTAAGCCCAATGCGGGCTTACCGCACATTAAATCGGAACTACTGCTGGGCCAATGCGGCCGCTGGTGGTAGTTCCAGCTCAAGTGTGCGCCATTTCCAGCGTGCTGGAATAAAATTGGTTTTTTCTAGGATGGCGCTAACCCGGCGGTAATCGGGCATCACCGCATGCTGTTCGGTTACTGCCGGAGCCCTTACCACCATCTCAATGGGTTGCGGCAAGTACTCACTGCCACATAGCCACGCGGTAAGAGTTATCTTGCCGCAAGGCCATTTTTTTAACCTTTTACCCACTGAGGTAAAAAGGATCCTGGCGCGCAGGAAAAATGGCCCCCGCAGCTACTGCAGGACCCTTTTCCCCACAGCTTAGTAAAAGGATCCCTTAATGAGGATTGTGTAATTACAATAAGTAATATGGAAACGAATGCTAGACGCAAGAAGGTAACAATTTATAGTCATCCATATGTAATAACAATTAGAATGGAACTAAGAAATTGAATAATTGTACAGTTAGGGGTTTAAATTAATTATGATCGTCCGTGAGAAATTGCTTAAACACAGAGGCTTTAAGGTATTTCTAGAACATCAAATAATTAGGTTCCCATCTGATGAATTTGGGAGAGAATTCCACCATTTGGTATAGAGGTAAGATTATCCTGACATGTAGATTCACTTGTAGATCACATTTTTGCAACAGGGATAGATAATCTCTTGAACCAGGGAGAACATTATGAAGGGGGAGATCAATTACAGGTTGCATATAATCAGGGGTTAAACCATATAGAGTTTTGAAGTACATAGTTTGAGTGATATTATGGCATTGATTGGGAGTCAGTGTAACTTTATAAGCAAAGAGGCTGCACTTTTAAATCTCATAGCCTTGTAGACTAATCTGGCTACTGTATTTTGAGCTGTCTGCAGTTTTTTCAAGGAAGATTCCTTACAGCCATCATAAATGGCATTGTAATAATTAAAGTGTGATAATGCTAATGTTTATACTAAGGTTCTAAACATACAGGGGCCCTTTTACTAAGGCACATTAGTGCCTACGAGCTTACAACACACGTCAAATTAGAACTACCACCCAGCTACTGCACAGGGGCATAGCCAGATACCCAATTTTGGGTGGGCCTGGGCCCAAGATGGGTGGGCAGAAGAACTCCGCCTTGTCCCACAAGTGATTTGGTTTCTCCCTCACTCGCCTGCATACCATATGGTCTCTCAAACATCCCCCCATCCCCTGCATACCTTTTAAATAGCAGCTTTTCACCGGCAGCGAGCAGCAACTAATGCACACTGCTCAAGTTGACCCCACAGCCTTCCCTCTGATGCAACTTCCTGTTTCCGCATAGGCGGAAGTATATCAGAGGGAAGGCTGTGGGGCTGGTTTGAGCAGTATGTATCAGTCGCTACTCACTGCAGGCAAAGATCTGCTATTTACAAGGTATGCAGGAGGAACAGTTGTTGGGAGTTTTTGGCTGGTGAGGCTTGGGGATCCATGCCATCATAGGTGTGCTGTTACTGGGTGGGCCTGAGCCCAAAATGGTTGGGCCTGGGCCCATCCGGGCCCACCCTTGGCTACGCCACTGCTACTGCATGCCCTGGGCGGTAATTCAAATTTTGATGTGCATCCAAAAGGCACAGCAGGAAATAATTTCTATTTTCTACTGTGTGGCGTTAACCAGGTGGTAATCAGCAGTGTATGTGCGCTGATGATTACCGCCCGGTTAACGCGTGAGACCTTACCACTAAGTCAATGGGTGGTGGTAAGGTCTTAGGTCCAAAATGGATATGCACTAATTTGAATTTTGCCACACATCCATTTTCAGCCAAAAAAAGGCATTTTTTGCAGGCACGCTGAAAAATGGACCTGCGTGGGTCCAATAAGCACGCCTACACCAGCGCAGGACACTTTTCGGTGCGCCTTAATAAAAGGGCCCCATAATTAGGGACAAGATGCCTGATTCTTTTTAGTTTCCACATTGCTTTAAAGGCTTTTCTGATGACTGCTTGGACTTGGATGTCGAATAACATATAGGAATCAATTATTATACCAAGTATCTTTAGTTGGGACTCCAATGGCTGTTACATTGTCAATTGTGAAGTTGTGACAAGTTTATGATATTTAACTCAAAATACAGTAGATATAAATATATGCACTTAATTACCCCCAGGTAATTTTATAAAAGCACATGAGTGCATATATTACCTTCATAAAATAGGTACAACATAGGCACCTATGTGCCTCCTGCCTAGACAGCACTTTATAAAAATCTTCCCCTACTATAGAAACTGTAACCGATATACCATTAAATATGGTTTCCTTTCCCTGTCTCCTACTATAGAGAAACATCTTAATTATGAATAATCATCATTAATAGATTCACATCACTTTTATTTCACTTTTTATTTCAATTATGAAATCTCTTAAGATGTTCCTTTCTTCTCCCACATACACCTATCACCTGCAGCTTCCAGTGAGGAAACCATTTTGGATAAGGTCTCAGTCAATTTCATATAGAGATGGCGAAATGATTCTTACAGGCAATGCTATCATAAAAGGTGACAGCATACAGATAAGTGAAGATACTGGAATATGTGACATAAGAATGAAATTTTGTCAAAGTGGCAGTAGGCTGCAGCTCTTTGAAGAATGCCAAATCAAATAATTTCAGAAATAGAAAACATTCAGTCCAGGTCTCCTAAAATTATTCTGGTGATGGAATATACTCCATACACTGGGGTCCTCCCAAATGGGGGCCACAGACCACATTAAAAAAGAACGCAAGACTCCCGTGGTTCAGGTAGCAGAGTGGCTTGTGAAATCCTGCAGAGAGTTTTTCATTGCAGGCCCCTAACAGATCATCATCATAGCGATTGTCCTCATCCCAGACCTCAAGCTTCATGGAGCTTCCTTGGTTCAATTGTACTGTGCCAAAATCAAAGTGGACAGTCCATGTGGGATTGTCATTGTTCCACACTGTATTGGTCCTCATCTCCTTGTTCTGAAAGATCACTTTGACAAAAGCATCCGTTTTTGAGAAATAATCACCCCAGAGTCCTGTGGCTCGTTGAATGTTGACTGTGAGCTTGGCAAATCCTCGACCAGTAGAACAGCACATGCTGTTTATACCTGTGGCTACTGAGCAGAAGCAGGAGCAGGAGTCCCTTTTGCTCTTCTGTGCCCTAGGAGGGCAACTGCTGGAACAATTATTATGGACAGCTTTCTGTATTATATATTCACTAATGGCTTTCCTTAGGTTCTCCTTCTGTGGACCCTGGAACCTCACTAGTGTATGAATAGGCTTCAGGGAGAAAGAGACAATCCCTGGGATAGTCTTCAAGCTCTCCATCCACTCCCCAAACTTTTCTGGGTCCTGCTCCTTGGCAAACAGAAGGTCTGCTGTTGCTTCACCTCCATCTACTTCCGACTGCCGTTCACTATACTTCTCATGGAAACTCCCCTTGAAGTTTTTCTTTTTCTTCAAATCCTCACAGGTGCTGTACCCTCCTGTGATCTTGCCCTTGGTTACTACTGTGATTGAGGCCTCTAGGCTTAGGCAATCCTTCACCTCATCCACTGTGATTTCGTCCAAGGAGGACTCACAAGATTTAATGGCTGTGACATCCCGCACTTTTCCCCCCAAAAAGAGTTGGGTGATGTAGTGGGTCCCATAGGTGTCAATGACATGCAAATAGTTGGGTTTCGTCATTTCATTGTATAATTTTGGAAGGTTCTTCAAGATGTAGTAAAAATGGCTTGTGAGGTATGGTTTGTTGATAGCTCGATATCTGTCATTTACCCCCCCCCCCCAAAAAAACAAACAAACAATAAAATAATAGTTAGAGTACCAAATTGAACAATCAGATAATAGTCTTTTCAGCCCTCATCGTGATATTTACACTGTGGGGCCCTTTTACAAAGCAGTGCTAAAAAGTGGTCTTTTGCACGTCTTTCCTATGCACTAAGGCTAATAGCAACATTGGCGCATGGCCATTAAGAATGATTAGCATGTGAGCCCTTACTACCATATTTTTTGTAGGCGGTAAAGGCTCATGTGCTAATCAGTTAGTACATGGCAATGTAGCTGCGCTGATTACTGCAGACACACCCACTCTCCACCCCAGACACATCCCCTCCACAGTAGAAATAAAAATATTTTTTACCACATGGTGTGCGCGCTAAACCGGAACTTACCACAGGACTTCTGAGCGTGCCCCAAGGTAAGCACTGTTAAGCTACAGTAAGCATGCGCTAGTGCTTACTACAGCTTGGTAAAAGGACCTCAGTGTATGTTAATTGACCTTAACCTTTTTCATTGCTCTACTGGGAAAACAAAAAGTATTAATGGTCTTAAAATGCAATAGAGTTGATTAGTAGACCTTTCTAACTATAAAGGGTAGGCAAGCACTGGAACCAGTTTATTTAGGAAGGGAAAGGGAAATGATATACCACCTTTCTGAGGTTTTTGCAACTACATTCAAAGCGGTTTACATATATTCAGGTACTTATTTTGTACTAGGGGCAATGGAGGGTTAAGTGACTTGCCCAGAGTCACAGGGAGCTGCAAGTGGGAATTGAGTTCAATTCCCCAGGATCAAAGTCCACTGCACTAACCACTATGCTACACATTTTCAAATCTCCATCAAAGGCTTGTCAACATATGTCATAGGCAAATATTTGGTCTAAGCAAACAAGAGAGTAGGTGGGGGAGTGAACTGCATAACATTTTGAAGTCTGTTTGCCTTATTCGAGATGACCTCTTGAGATCCACTTCCAGGTATATCTTTCTATAATTGTAGAGAAAACAACCCAGACTATAGTTCTAATGAGTTAAAAATAAAACCTTTATTTATCCCTCAAAAAGTGGTCAACAAGAAAAATAAAAGTAATCTTCCTGATAATATTTTCAAAAAAAAAAAATGGTATTTTATTAAGGGGTCAAAGGTTCCAAACATCCTCTTTCAAATGCGCTAAGTGCTCTCCTTTGTATAAATACATACAACCAGGAGACTGATTTTCATATAACTTTAACCCCCTGCAGAAACCTGTTCTCTTTTTCAGTAATGGTCCAGGCCAGGTCAAGTGAAAACCAAATACCCAGTACCTCAGATTTCTTTTGAAGCTGATAGGGGGCAAAGGTGGCTCTTAGAGACCAATTTTTAAAAGCTGTTTACTTGGGTAAAAAGTCTTTCTGAAAATTGCTCACTCTGTATACTGTAAAAATATGTCTATTGCTCTATAATGTACACAGTTTTAGCTGCATTTTTATGCAGGCATTCCCAGCATGAGGTTGATTGGGGAAGAAACAATCTGGCCAATATACAAAATTATTTAACCAACCAGGAACAACTCCTGGCTGGTTAAATAGCATTTTAGTGCCTAACCGCGGATATTCAGTGGGAGATAACCAGTTAGCTCTCACTGAATATTCGAGGTTAGTAGCTAGCCACTAAGGGCCTTATTCTATAAAGATCATGCTCCTAAATTTATGCTCCTAAAATTTATGTTTCTAAATTTATGAGCATAATAACCTTCATAGAATAAGGCCCAATTTATGCTCCTAAATTATGAGAATAATCTATTTTGGAGCATAAAGTATGCTCGTAATTTAGGAGCATAAATTTTGGGAGCGTAAATTTAGGAGCATAACCTTTATAGAATAAGGCCCTAACCGGCTATTTTGCACCATATAGCTGGTTAGGTATGGATATTCAACACCAAACTGGCTATGCTTAGCAGTTAAAATAGACCTCATAAATAGCAGGCCTATCTTTAACCGCTAAGCACTTAACTGGCTAGCGCCGAATATTGGCTTAACCGGTTAAGTTGTAACTGGATATTCAATGCTGCTCACCAGAAATGGGTTGAATGCTGGCGGCGGCCAAACCACTGCTTGCCACCAGCTGAATTTTGGGGGGAATGTGTTTAGTTTTGTATTTTCAAAAACATGCACATTATTTTGGCCAGAAAACATGGATAAGAAACAGATGCTACCCTCAAGGGTTTCAGAATTCCTCCTTCACAAATTTCAGTTCACAATCCAGCATATCTGACAGACCCCCAGTGACATCACATGGCTTCTGTTCCCATTTTCCGAACTCAGAATCTTACTTTTACCAGCTGGGATCCTGTTTTTGCTGCCTTTGTTTCTGCATTGTCTGAGGAGTTACCATTGTTTTCCGTATTATCTGACTTTCCATTTATCCAATGACGGGTTGGTCCTATTTAGGTTGGATAATCGAGACTTTACTGTATATGCAGGGCCGGCTTAACCACTGGACCAGGTAAGGCTCTGACTCAGGGTGCCAGCAATTAAAGACACCAAAATACCCAGTCTCTGACTTCACCTTCTGTACAGGCTAAGCCTTTAATTCCCCTCCTCCCCCCCCCCCCCCCCCCCGGGGTCCAATCTCTTCCCTTCTCTCTTTCCCCCTCCCTGCGGGTTGGCAGTGCTCCCTCACCTCTCTCATTCCTCTGCGGCCCTGCAAAGTTTATCAGTTGCCAGCGGCAGCAGCAAAAGCAGCATCATAACAGACTATCTTCGGCCAGCCCCTGGGTCTTCCCTCTTCCGCATCTTGCCCAGGACCGCAGGGGAGTGAGAGAGGTGAGGGAGTAGTGTTGGACCCGCGAGGAGGGGGAAAGAGAGACTAGACAGTGGGGGAGAGAAATGCCAGCCCAAGGAAGGGGGAGGGAGATGCCAGCCCAAAAGAGAGAGAGATGCTGAACCCGCTGGGGGGAAGGAGGACGCACTGGAAGTGATGAAATGGGGGGAAGGGAGGGTGCCAAAGCAATTTGGCTCAGGGCGCCAGTATACCTTGAGCAGATCCTGAGTATATGTTATTTAGAAGTGCTCACTTGGACCAGTCCTTTAAAGGAAGGATTAAGGGATTTCTCCCACTTAATCCTCTGTGCTTATTTTCCTCTCCAAAATGAAAATAAATAAGGATTGCAGCCTGTGTTTTACATAGAAATGTGGGGATTATATTGTTTGATATGGTTTGTCACTGACTTCACTGTGCCCCATAGCAAAAGACGCACTTCCCCTGTCTGATATAATTGTGAAACACCAATTTTGCATGTGTAACTTATCCATGCAAGTTGCCAAGTGCCTCCTTTCAGTTTTTCAATGTGTATCTTTGTTAGACAATTGTTTTGACTGTACGTGCAGGCAAATACCTATATTTTAGAAAAGGCTACATATAGCAGATCTTTTTCTAAAATGCTACCAGAATTATGTTCACCCTGACCTAGACATATCAATTTCAATTTCTATGTTCTATCTAAAATTGGGCTTCAAATGGTCATGGGTAGCTGATGAACGTAATTCTCAATCATACTCTATCATATGTTTACTTACCCAAACATCAGAAAAACTTGTGGCGTTTTTAAATCTTGAAAGGGAAAAAGGATCAGTGCTCTCATCTCTACCTCTTGCAGAAAGCTTATAGGGTGAAAAGGATTCCCTGGTTAAAATCCTTTTCACCCTATAAGCTTTTTGCAATGGGTGGAGGTGAGGGCACTGAGGCCTTTTCCCTTTCAAGATTTAAAAACGCCATACGTTTTTCTGAAGCTTGGGAAGGTACTTTAAACTAAACATATGAGAGAGTATGTTTGAAAATTAATGTGTTATCTGACTCTTTCATCCTCTTCTTTTGATTCTGGTAGCTCCAGATTGGCCCCGGCACCCTTGGTATGTGGACTTAGTAGTGCGGCTTCTTGTGGAAGTGCCCTTTTGGCTTCCGGATCTTCCCAGACTTCTTCATCAGGGGTCGGTTCAGATAGAGGATCCCTGCTTCTTTGCTCTTACGGCCTGGATCTTGAGTAGGCGTGTTTGAGGAAGAAGGGCTAGTCAGATGTGGTGATAACTACCTTTTTGCAGGCTCGCAAGCGATCTACCTCAACAGTGTGTTTGGTGAACCTTTGTTGCATGGTGTGAGGCCCGAGCTTGGTCTCCTTTTCAGGTGTCGGTGACTCAACTCTTGGCTTTTTTACAGGACAGGTTACAAAAAGGGTTGGCCTATAATTTGCTTCGAGTTCAGGTTACAGCCCTAGCATGCTTTCAGAGCCAAGTTTCGGGTATTTCCCTGGCTACACATCCGGCTATGGTGCGGTTCTTGTGCGGGGCACTTCATCTGCACCCTCCTTTGTGTCGGCCCTGTCCGACCTGGAACCTTAATTTAGTTCTCAGGGCGTTGCAAGGTCCGCCTTTTGAGGTGTTTTGGAGGCTATGGCATCGGCTTGTAGGTTCTCTGAGATTCAAATCCTCTCATGTCGTGATCCTTTCTTGCTGTTTTCGGAAGCGGGAGTGACCTTGCGGACTTTGCCCTCCTTTTTGCCGAAGGTCATCTCGGCTTTTCATCTTAATCAGCCTCTTTTTCTTCTTTCCTTTTGGGAGGAGGATTATCCCTTGGATTTCGAGAAGCTTTGTTTTTTGGATATGTGTTGAGTCCTTCTCTGCTACTTGAGGATGTTTAATGATTTACGTCGGACAGACCATCTGTTTGTGCTCTTTTCAGCCTCCCGCCGCAGTGATGTGGCTTCTAAACCTACTATTGCTAGATGGATTAAGGAAGTGATTTCCTCTGCATACCTGTTGTGTAGCTGGGTAGCACCGGAGGCATTGCGTGCCCATTCTACTAGGGCACAAACAGCTTCATGGGTGGAGACCTTGGTTCTGTTCCTGGATGAGATCTGTTGGGCGGCTACTTGGGCCTCGTTGCACACATTTTTGAGGCATTATAGAGTAGATGTGGCTTCCAGATCCGATGCTTCTTTTGGACCGTCAGTGTTGGCTTGGGAGGTGATGGATTCCCTTCCTGGCTAGGGACTGCTTTGTTACATCCCACCAGCTCATGGATACATCACCTGATAATTTTCTTTCCTTTAGCCACAGCAGATGAATCCAGGATCCCTCCCTAGCTTACCATTGCGATTCTTTCATCACATGTGTTTGTTGTTCCTTCATGCTTAGATAAAATGCTCTGACATGCACATGGAGAAATGGGCACAGACTAGTGAATCAAACTTTGAGATTCAATTTGTTATAAATTATTAGTTCTGTTCAAACTGTTGTGGTTTTATTTCCATTGGTGAGGAAGGTTTCCAGTTGGGTGCCAGGTTCTGCTGTGTGATGAGACATATACTAACCTATGGAGGGGCTGGTCGTCCAGTATCACTCACTTAAGTTAGTTATCTCTATCTGCTGATAGATGGATACAACCCACCAGTTCATGGATTCATCTGCTGTGGCTAAAGGAAAGAAAATTATCAGGTAAGACATAATTTTTTCATAAATAGATGCTGTACATCAGTAACCCGACATGGGCTGTGTTTCAGCACTCAGTGCTTGCATCAGGGGTATGTCAGTGAGTCGATTTTCTAATACTCCATTCTCCATAAAGCATAAAAGAGAGAACAGATAGTTAGAAAATTGACTCACTGACAGACCCCTGATGCAGGCATTGAGTGCCGAAACATGGCCTATGTCGGGTTAATGATGTATAGCATCTATTTATACAACTGATTAGAGGACCTGTTCTGGATTTGAAGGCTCTTGGTGCTTTTATCTTCTATTGTTTGCTGTGTGCTTTGAATCCCTCTCTGTATTGTTGAGCTAAACATCTGCACTTGGCAGCTCCTCTGCCATTGGTGGTCCTGGTAATGCTGTACCAGCTTAGTAGAGCCATGCTGTCTCAGGATCAATTATCTTTTGGCTGTTCCTTCCACATAGGAGCCAGATCTGTGGGAGCAGTAGGTATTCGAGCATCCCAATTTCAGTTTGTCAAGGAAAGAGTAATTTCTATTGGGTTTAGCACCCTCAATCATGTTGAAAAGTTGACTCCTGTGGCTGCATTTGCATGACACCCATCACCATGCTTTGTTCTGTGCAGGGCCAAAGTTGTCTTCGGTCGAACTTTTTCTGATATACTTGATTTTCAGGCACATGTAAAGGCATCTTTGTTTTGGGAGACATTCGATATGTGACTTATTCCTTCTAAGAGTTCTTGAGGATTGGGGAAGTTATTTGGTACTTAGCTGATTTTGTAATTTGTTGATTTTATGTTTCCTGATGTGTTGTGCTATGTATTTGTCATAGTTGTATGTTTTATTATTATGTGTGTTACTTGCAACTTACTGAGGATTTGGGATTGGAGGGATATAAATATTTTAAATTAAAAAATATCTAATTATTCTCATAAAAACAAAATTTCCTGCATCCCAGTTTTCTCACTTCTGAAACTGCAACTGGTTATAGGACTTCCAAAGCTTAAGGAGTTTGCAGCCTACCACCCATTAATAAAATGCCATTTTACAAGAGACATTGAGAGGAAGATTCCTTTCTCTCATGTTGCTGGCCATTAGACATGGTAGCATATAAGGATTTTGATGCAAGCTCATGGCCAAATCAGCGCTTCTGGAAATAGTGTGGAGTGGGCGGAGTCTTGATACTTGGGTTGAACTCCATATATGGCCTGCACTAATGATACCACCACATTAGGTACCGTGTGTGTCATTGGTGCACACCAATGACTGATTCCTGCGTGCTAATCCATGTGTTAAACACCTACCATAGCTTAGCAAAGGGGACCCTTAGTTGCACTAGGGGGAGACATTCCCAGGGCCATGTTTTGGAAGTGGTTGTAAAATAACATGTGTGGGTTCCATTTTCTAGGGATGTGCATTTTTTTTCTGCCAGGTAGAACTTTTGACCTGGACTGGCCACTGTTGGACGCAGGACACTGGGCTAGATTGGTCTAACCCAATATGGCTATTCTTATGTTCTTAAAATACAATGAAACAGGCTTGTTTGGTTTTGTTAATAATGCATGCTATTAATGAAATAGAACTAAACTGAAAAAAATAAAATCAAGCCAAAAACCAAATCAACAACAACAAACAAAGAAACATCATGCACATCCTTAGTATTTTCAACTCTGTGCATGGTTTTTCCATGAAAACTCTACCTGCACAAAATGAAGTTGCGAAAGTTAGCAGCTAGTTTGATTGAGGAAGCTGCTGAGTTGAGTTGTAGGAAATAAAAATTTCACCTATGAAAAGTCCTTGATGAAGCAATTTTGAAATATGTGCCACGTCAGTTTTCAATCTCCTTTTTCTCAGACAGATTAATCTATAATTTTGAGATAAGTATATTTTTGAACTGGTTTCAAATGAGAAGGTTTTTTTTTAACGATAATAGAGATAATGCTATGGCATTTCATTCCAGGTAAAGTGCTGAGATCCGTTTCCTGTTCTATTGGAAGTGCTCTACTATTTTATATACTCAGAGCCAGTTATTTAAAAAAAGCTGAGCTCCTAAATATATCCTCCTAAACTATGCTCCTAAATTTGTGCTCTATTTTCAGCCAAATTTATGAGCATATGTTTTCAGCTGAAAATTCATGTTGATTTAGAAACAATAAGGTTATGCTTTGCTTATAAATCTTGGCCTGCTATTCATTTCTGTAGATTTATGAGCATAATGCTGAAACTCAGTATTAAGCTCCTAAGTTTTTTTTTCCAACCTAAGGGGTCCTTTTACTAAAGAGCACTAGAAAGTGGCTGGCGCTGTGATTAGCGTGTGGGTTTGCCATGTGCTATGGCCACATTCTAGTACAGCTTTTTTAAATGGCCATGCGCTAATTTCCACATTAGCACATGGCTATTACTGCCAGGAGCCCTTATCACCACCTATTTAGGAGGTAGTAAGGGCTCCCACAATACTCCTATGCTAATTGGATAGCACGCGGTAATGTGCCCGTGCTACCCAATTAGTGCAGACATGTCTACTCTCTGCTCCAGACACGCCTCCCATGGCAAAACATTAAAAATATCTTTTACCACAGGAGTTGCACATGCTGCTGGCCAAACTACCACAGGACACCTCAGCGTGTCCCACAGTAGTGATCGTGTGGTAGGCCTGCATTAGGCCCACTACGCCTTAGTAAAAGGGCCCCTAAATCTACCCTGTGCCACTTTTTATGCTCCTAAATTTAGGAGTTTAGTGAAATTTTGAGTATAATGTTATGCACTCAGCTCTAGTAAATTTTCAGAGTCCAGTTTATGAGTGTAACTCTCAAGAGCATACATCCTTTGAATATCAGTAACTGATTTTTTTTTTTTTTTTTTGCAGTACTTAAGCATTTGCCACTATACAATTTATGGGTCCATTTCACATGTGTGTTATTGCATTATAAATTCCCAAAATCTTGTAACTGTTTGTTTGTGGACCCACCACAAGTTTCAAAGGGAAAGCACATCTGTTCTTTCCTTTTGAAACTTGATACAAAGCAAAGTCTGTGGGTACTGACTGATGGAGGTTGCATCAAACAGAGGCATAGCCATGGGAGGTGTGGGTGACAATCTCCTTACCAGGGGCGTAGCCAGACCTCGAAGTGGGGGGGGGGGGGGGGGGAGGTCCCAGAGTCCAAAATGAGGGGGCACATTTTGGGCCACCTCCCCGCTACTCCACCCCCCCAACCCCTCTGCGCAATTCCACATACCGTAGCTGGTGAGGGACCCCAACCCTCACCAGCTAAAGCGTTTCTCCAGCAATGCTCTCCTTACAATGCCTGCCCTGCTTTCCCCCACATTGCACATGCTCAATTTTAATGCTCAGTTTCTTTTAAAACCAAACATGCAAGCAACGAAAGGGAAGCAGGGCAGGCAATGTAAGAAGAGCAGCAATGGAGAAACGCTTCAGCTGACGTGGGTTGGGGACCCCTGCCAGTCAAGCCAGGGCCCTGGATCCATTGAGGGGGGCCCAGGCCCCTGTGGCCCCTTGTAGTTACACCACTGCTCCTTACTGCTCAGCCTTGTGAGTACTTGTGGATGACACTCCCTGCTGCAATCATGGTGCTGATCATTAACAGACTGCGAGGTGGTAGGGAGCATAGAGAGGGGCCACCTGCCTCTTAGGTGCCGATGATCAAAAGTTGGGGGTCCTTTTACTAAGCCATGGTAAAAAGTGGCCTGCAGTACATAAGTACTGCCATACTGGGAAAGGCCAAAGGTCCATCAAGCCCAGCATCCTGTTTCCAATAGTGGCCAATCTAGGTCATAAATACCTGGCAAGATCCCGAAAAAGTACAAAACATTCTATACTGCTTATCCCAGAAGTAGTGGATTTTCCCCAAGTCCATTTAATAATGGACTATGGAGTTTTTCTTTAGGAAGCCGTCCAAACCTTTTTTAAACTCCGCTAAGCTAACCGCCTTTACCACATTCTCTGGCAACGAATTCCAGAGTTTAATTACACGTTGAGTGGGCACATGTTTTTGGCATGCGCCAGGCCAATTTTTACAGCATCTGGGAAAAAGGGCATTTTTTTAATGGGCCGGAAAATGGGCTTATGCTAAAATTAAAACTAGTGCAAGCCTATTTACGGCCTGAGCCCTTGCCACCACCCATTGATCTAGCAGCAAAGACTCATGTGCTACACACACAGTAACTGTTCAGCATGCACCAACTGCCAATTACCGCCACAAACACCGTGCATGGTCGAAAATAAAAAATTAATTATTTTCTGCTGGAATGTGCATGTGCCAAATCTGAAATTACCGCCAGGGAATGCACTAGCCTCATAGTAGTCTCATTTTGATGTACGCTGCACGTACGTAGTTCCTACTGCAGCTTAGTAAAATGACCCCTAAATGTGGGTGCTAGAGGCCATTAGCACCCTACTAGCACCCACATTTACCAGCGCAGAATGATCAGAGACTAGTGCAGCAAACAACGAGTGTACAAGGCCTTAGCGCAGATAGCACGCAAATGTAGTCAAGCTCATTTAAATGAGGTCATTTTGTTTTCCTCCCCAATGATCAGGAAAGGACACCTGAAACAAAGGTGCCTTATCACTGTAAAAAATAACGCCAGGTCCGAGCAGGCCTTAGGGTGTTGGAAGAGAGGATCTGCCATGATTCTCATGCTTCTCTCATGCTTCTTGCTGCAAAATGTACCGCTTTTGATTGCTTTTATAAGCTGAAGGAAGCCCGGGTGAGCCCTTGAGCACTGGTTGTGAAAAACAGCAGGCCCGAACATGAAGCACACATTGGCGTTCTTATCCTGCATCTAAATTTAAAGCGGCCATGCTTACAAAAAACCCAAAGCACACAGTGGTGTCTGTTACTTGCATCTAAATATAAGCATCCAGAAAAAAAAATTAAAAACGCTTATATTTAGGCTGCAGAAAACAGACGCCAATGTGTGCTTCATGTTCAGGTTTTACCAGGCACATGTGTAGAGGAGCTGAACTTACCCCCACTGAGCTCTTCTGCGCATGCGCCAAAAACAATCCTCCCACTGAGCTCCTTAATGCTCAACGCTATGAACGTGCCTATATTTGCATCTCATTAGTTTTGAGCATTAGGGTGTTGTTCTTCTGCGCTGTTCTGGCAGAATTTTTATGGTGCTATTCAAAATAGCGCCAGAGTTTTGATCATCTTCCCCCTAGTTTATGTGAAGGAGCATATAGAGATAGTAAGGAAGGGAAGATTCTGGCTGAGGGGTGGGAGATAAAGGGGGAAATGCTATGGAGGAAGGTTATAGGCAGGGCAGATACTGAAAGAGAGGGAGAAGTATGGGGAGGGGAGATACAGAGGGAATGGATGCTGGGGAAAGAGGTGGGGTGAAAGGGAGGAAGAAGACAGAAAGGCAGGGGTTTATAAATGAATGCTGGAGAAGGGTCCAAGTACATGAGAGTGGACAGTGGGGTTAGGAATTGGGTGACTACAGGAAGCCAGAGTTAAATGATGACTCTGGGAATGGGTGGGAGAGCAAAGGAGCACAGAGCAAGAGATTGCCTGGTGCCTGAAATGATTATGGGAACTCAGGGAGCCAATTCTTTTCAGGATGGTCAAATCTGTTTGCTGTGAAAGTCTCATATTTGACCAGGTTGCGGGGCACAATATTCAATGCTGAATATATTCAAGAGTTTAACAGTTAATTAAACCTTAGGAAAATCTATATTTCAGTGCTTTTCTCTTGCTTTCCATGTTGCTTTTGCAGCATCAGAAGCTCAGATGAAACTAGTAAGTGCAAAAATGTAAGATATAGGAGGAGGTAGGAAATGCTTTAACACAGTAAGAATACCTGTAGTATGTGCAAGAGATTTCATGGCTCATGAAACTGTACTGGTCCTGCCTGGACTTCTGCATGGAGAACTCTGCCATCCGGGAGTGAGACCCTGCCATGGTCACCTGGATGTTCACTGAGGGCTTCACATTTACATCCAGCCCCACTTTCCAGTCATTAACCACTGAGGAGGCGGAAAACTCCATCACCTGGAAGCTTGAGTGCAGGATAGAGCTTGAGACCTTGCGGGAACAGCTGTTATGGATGCGCCAGTCAACTATAGACCGTGGTAATTTCTGAAGAGGTGTGTCCTCCAGCAGGGCATTAGGGCATAGGGTGCAGGTATGATCTTTTTGTCTCCAATTATCTGTGTCAATAAGGTAGGCACCTTTCCTTTCTAGGGTCACCAAATCGATACCCTCACCTACCAGATTATGTCCAGGGACAAAGTCCGATTCCTCACATTCGCTTCTAGTTCCTGTCCGGCACAGCGAGTTGGCACCGGGACAATGAAAGACAAAGATGAGGACGTAAAGAGCAGAAAAGGGTTCTAGAGCAGGTTTCAGAAGCCTGTATGGATCCATGCCTTGGAGCAAACAGAAATAATTTTCATAAGAACAAAAGCTATAACATAAACCCCAAAATGGCCATGTTTCGGCTTCTGCCTGCGTCAGAAGTAAAATGTAAATAAAAAGGATCACAAAGATCTGTTATACAGCCTTTTTCTACAGAAAACAGATCCAGATACTTATCATAAAGCAGTAATTATAATTTTATTAGTGCCTTGACTTTAAAATATTGGATTTTGCAAGCATTGTGACAGACGCCTTCCCACACAAAGAAATTCTGACACTCCTTCCTAACTCAGACATACAAATGCTGACACCTCTTCCTATGCCTGGAACACACAAACGTTTTCACACTCCTTTCTCCCTAAAACATCCAAATGCTGATACCTCTGCTTAGTGCATTTTTTCTAGTGAAAAAGGTGCCAGTACTTAAATGCCAGGTCACCCTTCAGGGGTGGGGTGATCACTGAGGGACCCACCCCACAAAAGCCAGGCCCCTGCAACCAATCACAGAATCTATGACAAAGCAGAATTGGTGTGTAGGGCCTGAGCTCTTTCAGTAAAACTTGGGGATCATGGGTCAATTTTAGCAGACAATGGAAAAGGTGCCAGTACTCAGTACCCCCAAGTACCCCCTCAAAAAAGCCCTGCCTCTGCTTAACCCAATAACACACAGAAACCTTTACAGCCTCTCCTACTCCACCACACAAACCCTAAAAATCCATCCCACTTGGGGGAAGGGATCGGGGGTAGGATTTGATATACTGCCTTTCTGTGGTTACAATCAAAGCAGTTTGCATATTATATTCAGGTACTTATTATGTTCCTGGGGCAATGGAGGACTAAGAGCAAGATGCACTAAAGCGAATTGGTAGGGAATGGGAATGCATCAACGATAGGGAATGCAAATGAGCTACTCATTGTAGCTCAGTTGCATTCATTATTTTCCTCGGTTGCCGGTCAGAGAATCAGGACGTCCCTTTCGATTATGCACCTCTTCCTGGTCTCTTCAGCCAATCAAAGCGGGTTTAGCTGGCTGTTGTCAGCGAAACGCGCTCTGATTGGCTGAAGAGACCAGGAAGAGGTGCATAATCGAAAGGGACGTCCTGATTCTCCGGCAACCAGGAAAATAGAAAAATTTTGCTGTGGAGGGGTAAGTGGCGCGGCGAAGACAAAATAGAAGGGGGAAAAATGGCAGAGCGAAAAACGGCGAAAACAAAGACGTCTCTCCCAAGCGCAGGGAGAGTACTTCCATAAAGGATGCCCCTCACATGCGCTCCCTGCTTTTTTTTTCTTTTTTACCTTTTTTGGGGGGCCCTTTTCCTTTCCGATTCCCTCACAGGAGCCCTAACGAGAGGTGCAGACCTCCCGTTAGGGTTCCTACGGTAAGGGAATCGGAAAAACGGTAGTGTGTCTCATTATAATGGGCTACAACAGTAGTGCAGCTCATTATAATAGCTTTTGAATAATTTGCATTCCGTTTTCATTGCCTGCTACCGTGGCAGGGAAAATGCCCTTAGTGCATGCCCCTGGTAAACTACTTGCGTTTTAAACTGGCTGGAACCAGTTTAAAATGCAAGTTGTGGGCTCGTTAGGTTTAGTGCATCTGGCCCTAAGTAACTTGCTCAGAGTTAGAAGAAGCTGCAGTGAAAACCAAACCAAACCAAATTTGTGCTTATTTTTAGCTCCTTCAAAATCCAAGGATTGGTGATTTGAAGATTTTCAATTGTGGTGATTGATATTGGACAGCGCAAGTTCCTGAGGAAGTCAAGAGACGGGTGAAATGGGGGCCCCGTTGAACAAAAGCTAAGTGCTGTTTCTTAAGTAACAATATTGTCCTCTGGCG
The DNA here is from genome assembly GCF_901765095.1 of Microcaecilia unicolor. Classification (NCBI taxonomy): domain Eukaryota; kingdom Metazoa; phylum Chordata; class Amphibia; order Gymnophiona; family Siphonopidae; genus Microcaecilia; species Microcaecilia unicolor. The sequence continues at coordinate 110,717,204 of NC_044037.1, forward strand.
CTTTACATCAGCATATTCATTATTTTTTATCAATTTTGATGCACAGTGAATGGTGGCATAGTAAAATAAAATTTAAAAAGGAGTTTTGAGTGTAATGATAAAAACAGGATACCAGCCTATAAGTTATTGCTGGTTGTACCCTAGGATATTTATCCTAAGGGTTTCTGAGGTCTCTTTCTCCTTAAAATAAATAAGTCTTCAGATATGTGGAGCTTGATATGAACTGGTGTGTTTATTGCTACTAGTATAGATTTACCATATTTTTTTTACACCAGTATATATTGCATAGTTGACAGTTCTGTTAGAACCAAACCTGATTCCCCTGGGTCTCAGGTTGCTGGACTAATCATTAGACTACTCCTCCACTTGCGTGCAAACATGCATTCACAATCCCCAATCAAACAAAGATCCTTATATTCCTTTCCATAACACTGACATTCAATTTTCAATATCCCTTTTTATTCCCATCTAATTTAAAGGAGAGGGGGGCAAGGTCATTTTTCATTTGCCTATTTTTTTCCAGCTTAATCAGAATCATTGCTAGGATTCTGACACCCGCAGGCTTCATTCACAATTAGCCAGAAATGTTCCCCAATTTTAATAAACCCAGCCTCCCACAGCTCCCAGTCATATCATCACAGCAATAGTCCTAAGGCTGAGAGTTATGCACAAGGGTTCCTTTAGAATTCTATCTCATGGGTTCTAAATCTGGCCACCAGCTGCTGCCCTCAGTGATAACCATGACTCATTCCTCCAGGGGCTTTGAACTCTCATTTTGTTATCTAATGAATTCCTGCAGTCTAACAACAGAATACAAAGCCAAAGAAGTTTTCTTTCCTGTGTGAATATCCACAGGCACCAGGCAGGTCACTTATACACTGTTACTGCAGACCAATAGCAGTAATAACTGAATACAAAGCTCAGGCTTTGCTTTTACTGCACTGATGGCATCATTAATTGATATCACCATCTGATAATTAATACTGCCTGATTTACGTCGGCTGTGTAATAAAACATATGCCCAGTTTTCTATTCCATATTCTTTGTTAGGCATAAGGATGAAAACCAAGAACTGAATGCTTCAACTCAAAACAGTGAAATTAATTTTGCATTTCTTAAGAAGGTATAGGAGGGTAAGCTATGTGGAGCAGAGTTACAGCCTTCGCCACTTTACTGAGTAGACTGAATGGGTCATTTCATTTTTTAATCTGCCATCATCTACTATATGTTACTACTTGTTACATAGTAACATAGTAGATGATGGCAGAAAAAGACCTGCACGGTCCATCCAGTCTGCCCAACAAGATAAACTCATATGTTACGTAAATAAAATATGTAAGAAAGTGGATGTAGCTGTTATTTTAACCAGAAAAATGAGTATTGTATTCTGGAGAAGTGCAAAGATGTTATTTACACACAGGCATCACCCAAAGGGAAATCATTAATACACAGGGATGGCAAGGATGTGAGAAGATGTGCACTCCAGTCACTACACACTGAATATAATTTCTGATGCTGAAATATACCTCATACGAAAACATGACTCACCTGGTTGGGGACCTCCTGCACAAATGTCTTTTCTCTTTGAATTGCGGAAGGCAACTGAGAACTTAAGTATCACCAGAACGATTCATATTTTACCAACAACTCCAAAACTGAACAGGATGTGGACTTCACATGTCCGCCTCAAGTCTGGTAATCTCCATGGCAACATTCTGCATCATCTTAAAATTTCACCCACCCTTGTGATCAGCACCTTCCTGTCCCCTTTAAGTGGGAACTTGTATACAGAGCGATTTCTCACCATATGATAAAGTATGATTTGAAAACCTAGGTGAAAAGGAGTATAAGTGCTTGTCTTTTTAACTATTAGTTCAGAACTATTTTTTATGCTCCTTCCACCATACTTAGCTAATGTGGAGGGTAATTGGAACATGCAGGTCATGATATATTACTTGGCAATTAACACAGAGGTACTTTGCCTCCTGCCTCTATGACTAAGTTACTGAGGGGATGATAAGAGGAACCTTTAGAGCTAGATGGTTCAAAAATGAGCACAGAGATACAGAAACCATCGCCCTTAGCAGTGGGTGACTCTGGTGAACTGACATAGTGAGAGACAATCTTTAATGTTTGGTATTGGATGTCTCACAGGATAAGTGTAATTCTTATTTTGGAATCAACTAAAGTAAATTAGCACTCGGGTGCGGATATGCTAAAATACCTAACAAACTCACAGAAAAATCCGCCGCCACGAAATGACAATGGTATAAACTGTATGTGATACAGTATTATTTTTAACAGGAAAAAGGCCTCAAAGAGCTCACAGATCTTGATAAATCTGTTAAAGCTAGAATGGATCAAAAGATCCTGCCTTCATCATCGGCCAAAACCTTCTGATGTAAAGTATTTCCTGCAGATGTAGCAAGTCTCAAGTCAACTATTCTATTGCATATATTACTCTTTCAGATATACAATGGCTCTATTGGCACCATCACTTATCTTTCACGATGGTGCTCCTGGACCGCGTTGCCCAAAATAGTGCTATGCTGTGCTCTCTTCAACTCATGTGCCGAGACGACGATGGCCAGCGTTTTGCAAGGCTGCTTCAGGGTCTCGGTATCACACTGTGGAAAGAAACATTGTGTCAACTGAAACTAGGCATTATTGAGTATAGTATGTATTTTAAGACTGGCTTAGTGCACTAGACACAGTACTGGGAGAATGAACAGCACGGCTTCCCAACGCTCTTCTTGTCATCTGACTAACAGCCGCTGATGTATGTAATATAGCTCTAGTGATGTCAGACGCTGTCAGTGGATTCACCTATCAGAGACCTAGAAGAAATGACACCATTCAACTTGAGTGTTTAGATCAATGGGGTTAAGGGAGCACAGTCCAAAGATCCATTTTTGTTCCTGTTGTAAAAGAAATCTTTGATAATCTCCTCCCCGACTTGTGATACGAATTGTTTGAAGTACCACGCACTGCAAATCCTCAAAAGCGTGCTGGTATCTATTGCAATGTGTCACTAATGGTAGCCTGATCCTTCCTGTATTAATCGAGCTCTTGTGTTCTCCCAGTTGTACTGATAATGCTTTGGTGGTCTGGCCCACATAGAACTTGTTACAAGGACATCTTAGACAATATACCACATAACTAGATTTACAAGTAGTGTTATGTTTGAGGATATACTTTCTCTGATTGAATGGGTTGACAAAAATAGATGTTTCTTCCATTACCAGACAGAAATTACAATTGCCACATTTCGAGTGACCTGTCCAAATATCTGAAATTCTTGGTGACGGTGGTAGCTGTGGTAAGGCAGCTGGACTCAAATGCTCTTGTAGATTCCTATTTCTACTGTATGCAAACCTTATCCGGGTGCTGCTGAATAATGGCATTGTGCATATCAGGGATCAATGCTTTCTGAGTATTGAAGCTACCTTTGGGGAGCTAGGACTATACTGCATTACATATGTCATAATTTCATCTTCCTCCACCACTCTGCAAGGTTTTGGGATTAGTTCTCTGTTATTAAACCGTGCTCTTCTATAGGCGTTACGTATTATATGATTCGGATATCCTCTTGCTTCCAATTTTGCTGACAACATCTTCGATTGGACTTTAAACTCCTGATTGTCAGAACATATCCGTCGATGCCTAAGGAACTGTGAGAACGGTAAATTATTTTTCAGAGATTTCGGATGACAACTGTCATAATTTAAAAAGGTATTTCTGTCTGTGAGCTCTTTGAGGCCTTTTTCCTGTTAAATATAATACTGTATCACATACAATTTATACCATTGTCATTTCGTGGCAGCGGATTTTTCTGTCAGTTTGTTAGGTAATTCTTATTTTGCCCAGTGAGCATCAAGCAGGTAAGTTTAAGTAAATTTTAACAGTTTGTAGAGAGGTCAGGGCTGGGACTAGTTTAAGCTGGGAGACCGATGGCACAATAATCCATTCATTTAGCACTCTCCTTTCATCCAATATCAGTCCAGGCTAGAATGTAAATTCTGAACTAAAAGAATAAGTTGAACTTGGATTCCTCAGGCAAAAACATGGGACAATGTTTAGAATCAACTATATACAGGCAGAGATAGAGATAAAAATAATTTCAATTGCTTAGTCTCTAGTAGGTTTCCTTATGAACTCTCTTTGATAGAGATACCTGGTAGGTCCTTTATAGCTTTACTCTCTCTGGAAGCCCCTTTCCTAGGAAGACAAGCTCCTCTGTAAGACTCCTATCAGTTTTCTTCAAGTGCTTGCTTCCCTGATGGGAACTCAGCTGCTTTTGTGTGTGTGTGTGTGGGGGGGGGGGGGGGGGTAAATCATCATGGATTACCTGGGACTCTCCTCTGGCTCCCTCCTGTTCTTTCAGGTTTGATCTTTCAGTATTTTTCTCCTTTTAAAAACATGGTGGTAGACCAGTTTCCTGTTCCAGCTGTCACCTGTGACCAGTGAAGCAATTACAGTTACTGTTCTTCACTACAGGTAAAGTAGCTGTGTTAGCCACAGACCCTCTTCTCTTAATAGTAATGGTGCAGTGGTCATGGAAGCAGGAGCTAAAGACCCTTCCCCTCATTATGTGGTGCAATAGCCAGGAAAACTGACGCTAAAGACAAGGGATTTGAAACTGGCCTGGGTAGTGCTATAGAAATAAAGATGTTCTCCTCTTACCATTGTCAATCATGGATATTTACAGATCAAACGCTATTACATCAGTAGAGCCACTAGAGGTCTCTGCAGTTCCATAAGGGAGCAGAACCTTATGGTTTCTACACTCCCCTCCTCTTTAGGAACAAAATGGTGAACTTACTTGTGAAACCATTTTTTGTTTAGCCTCACATACATTAGTCAGTAATAGTAAGCTATAAACACTAGGAAAAGTCTCTAAGTAGCTACATTAGGACATTCCCTGTGTCAAAAAGTCACATTGCACTTTATCTAATCAGAGGCTTCTTCTGGGTAGAAGATGCAAAAGTCTGTGACCGCAAAATGGAAGCTACTAGCATATGGTGCAGTGGTCCACCTCCAGCAGACATTGGTGCACAGCATATTTAAATCCATGCTAATGAAGCTATTAGCTATTCTGTGCAGATGATGAGAAGTGTGCTCCAAATGAATCTAGGCCCCAGTCTCCATAGGTAAAGCAAGGGTTAAATGAGAAAGCATTAAAAAGACATATAGTTATAAACGGGCTTGTTAATATAGCAGGAAGAGGATTGGTTTTCTTTCCTCAAGGCTAGTGTAGGAAAGGAATGATGATGTATGTGATGGAGAATGTGTATCAAAAAGAGAAGAGAGATAAGATAGTAACCTTTCTGCTTTTAATTAAAAATCACAGATGCTCCTTTGTCTGTAAATCATATTTAAAAAGGCACACAGCCTAATGCATGGGCGTAGTTTGGTCATTTCATTTGGGGGCAAAGGGTGTGGCTTGCTTATTAGCATATTCATTTGCATACATACATATTCATTATGGTTCTTCAAAATACACACACACACACACACACACACACCAGACTAAAACACTGAATATTAAGCCAGTATATCAAAGCAATGAAGGTTTTTTTTAAACTTCTTTCCCTCCCTCCCCACAAGGTCCTATGTCACTTTCCCTCCCAAGTTTGATGTCACTCTCCCAATCTTCCTCCCTCCCACAGGGTCGGTGTCACTCTCCCTCCCTCTCTTCCTCCTTTCCCACAAGGTCCGGTGTCACCCGCCCTTCCTTCCTTCCTCCCTCCTTCCCTACAAGTCCAGTGTTGCTCGCTCTCCTCCCCCCCCCCCCCCCCCACTGCCGCTGCCACCGGGTCCTGTGTCAGGCACTCACCCTCCCCCCTGCAAGCTTCGGTGTCACTTCAACTCTCCGCTCTGCTCCCGCTGCAACTTTTCCATCTTCTGGGCTGCCATCAGCATTAGCAATGTGAGCACGATGCCTTTGCACGGCCCAGAAACCATTCTGCAGCGAGCAACCTGCTATACAGAAGCAGGAAGTCACAACAGAGAGAAGGCTTCTGGGCTGAGCAAAGGCAGAGTGCTTACATTGCTAATGCTGCCGGCAGCCCAGAAGATGAAAAGGCTGCAGCGAGAGAACAGTGGAAAAGAGAAGGAGTGACATCAGAGCCTGCAGGAAGGAGCTGGAAGGAGAGAGATGCCACCATGCAAGCCGTTGCCCCCCAAACTACGCCCATGGCCTAATGTAATGTTGAAGACAGAACTGCAGTGCCACACTGTCCTCTATATGTATTGTACTGTATTTACTGACTTCCATTAGCCAGTCTCCTAAATGATTAAAGAAGAAAATTTTCAGCTGGCAATAATGGTGGTAATATTCAGTCTTCTGCGATCAGAAATTTTTAAAATGCTGATAGCTGCAGGCAGAATTAGCCCCAGATATTCAGTGCTGACTGTGTCCAAGCACTGGCACTGAATATCAGAGGCTAATTTCAGTGGAGGAGGCCATGGGAGCTTATGCGGTTCTTGGCTGATATTCAGCCAGGGCCCAGGTAAGGCAGTTATCTGTGCCCCGACTGAATATCATCTGGGACCCACATAATTCTTTTTTTTTTTTTTAACTCTTGTGATCCCTTTCCCACCCCCAATACAGCCACCACCCTCATGTCCTTCCCCCCTACACCCAGCCTGCAACTGTCACAATCCCCGACTCGCCACAGTCACAACACCCTCATCCCAGAATGGCTCCCCACAAGTACAATGAGCTGCCACAAGGGGTTGTAGCAGCAATCTTCTACTGGCAGCCGCTAGGGGCAGGCACAAGTGGGTGCAAAGGTAGGCCCAGGGAGCCTATCTAGACCAAGGGGGTTGAGGGCCATTCTGGGGAGATGGGGGTTGTAACCATCACAGGTTGTGGAGAAGGGGAAGTGAAGGAGAGGGTCTGCATCGGGGGGGGGGGGGGGGTAGCAGGAGGAGGATTGCAGGAGTTTAAAAAAAGGTTATGCAGGTGCTGGCCAGTATTCAGTGCCAGTACCCACATAGCGAAGTGGACCAAATTAGGACAGTTTTTGAGCTGTCCTAAATTCGCCTGAGTAGCTATATGGGTGACGGCACTGAATATTCCCAGCACCTGCATAACTGCTGGCTCCTCCCCAATGCCGCCCCTGTATCGCTCCTGACATGCCAATTTTTTGTATAGGCAGTCAGAGCTTATATTCAATGGCACTGCCCAGTTAAGTGCCACTGAATATTGGTGGTTGGGTGGCCCCAGATAGTTTAAGTGGGCCACAGTCTCTTCTGCCTGCTTAAATCGCATTGAATTTCAGCCAGAATATATTTAAATTGATTTCTTTTGACTTCTGATGATGTCATTGGGCAGCATGGCGGTGTGAACCGTTAGTGACCCGTACCCACAGCTTAAAACTCACCCAATAGTGATAGGTTGAAGGTTCCTTGCTTTTCGCAGCATCTCTGATTGGAAAATGCCTGCTGGAAGAAACCTGATGATCCCCGGGGCGCAGCACGAACAGCCGACACTGGCAGCTTGTGCCACGTGCACAGTGCCTCACTGGCGGTTCAATCTGATTCCATATCATCATGCTGATCAATCCATAGACTGGTGGTTGTGTCCATCTACCAGCAGGTGGAGATAGAGAGCAATCCTTTTGCCTCCCTATATGTGGTCATGTGCTGCCGGAAACTCCTCAGTATGTTCTCTATCTCAGCAGGTGGTGGTCACACACAGCAGCAGCTCTGGCTAGGTCTCCAAGCCTAATTTTTAGGTTATGTTGAGTACCTGGGGTTGAGGGCTCTTCTTGAGCAAGTGCAAACCTGGTGGCGCCAGGTCCCTCCTTTTCTCCCCCCTCCCGCTGGCTCCGTAAAAAAAAAAAAAAAATTTTGGGCGTCCTTAAGGGCGTTTATTCCGACGTTTATTTAAACGTTTATTGCAGCTACTCACTGGGGCACCAGGTCATTACAGCTCGGAGCGAGAAGCAGGTAATTTTTACCTTTTTATAGCGGGCAGGGGGTTCCCCGATCGATCTCCACGTGGCCTATGGCGTCGGAGGGCGAGGGCGCGAAGAATCGCTCCCCGGACCGCGTGTGCGCTTCTAGCGGGGATGCGGGGGTCTTAAAGTCTGATTCGCCCTTGTTGGGTGTCACTTCGGAGGCCGGTCAGTGTCCCGGGTCTTCCTCCGGTGCGGCGGTTTTTCCCGCCATAAACGCCCATCCCCCGCTGCTCGCCTCCGCCATCTTGGCCGGCCACTCTGCTCGGATGGCTTCTTCTTGGGCCGCCCTTGAGCTGGGAGACGTTAATGCCATGGCCGCCCTTGATTTGGGCGACGGCAAAAAAGCGGCTAAAGTTAAGCGCCGTTCTTCCCGCGCAGCTCCTTCGTGGAGTGTCGCACCGGACGCCATCTTGGATGCACAGCATGTTTCTCCCCTGCTCTTGTGAGCGCCGGTTGAGGGTGCGTCTAGGGCTGTGGCCCAGGCTGCTGAAGTGCACATTCTGGCGGGTTTCTCCCCCGAGTTTATTTTGCTGCTGCATCAGGCCTTCCTTATGCAAAACGCTGCCCCTTCTCCCTTGTCCGATAAAGGGATTGAGGCCCCCGGAAGTAAACGCCCTCGGGTGGATTCCCAGGCCTTAGAGGACTCTGTTTCCTCTGATGTAGATGAGGGCAGCGTATCTGAGTTCTCCCAACGGTCCTTTGGGGATTCCTTGGAGGAGACGGATTCCCGCTCGGATGGATCGGATGACCCCTCTGCAGCGCGGATCTTTCGCTCAGAGGATTTGCCCAACCTGTTAGTGCAGGCCATGAGCATTTTGAAGATTTCCTCTCCAGAGGACGTCTCTCCCTCAGCCCCTGTTGGCTCCGCCATTATGCTGGGGACGAAGCGCCCGCCTAGAACCTTCCACGTGCATGATGCCATGCACACCTTAATTTCGGCTCAATGGGATGTCCCGGAAGCGAGCCTCAAAGTGGCTAGGGCTATGTCCCGCCTCTATCCTTTGCCTGAAAGTGAACGGGAGGCCTTTCTTTGGCCTACCGTGGATTCTTTAATCACTGCGGTGACTAAGAAAACGGCGTTGCCGGTGGAAGGTGGCACGGCCCTAAAGGACGCCCAAGACAGAAGATTGGAGGCGGCCTTAAGGTCATCCTTTGAGGCGGCTGCCTTAAGTTTGCAGGCCTCAGTTTGCGGCTCCTACGTGGCCAGGGCGTGCCTGACGATTGTGCAGCGGGCTTCCCCCTCGGATCCTTCCTTGAGGGCTGATTGGCCGGCCCTGGAATCGGTCTTGGCTTATTTGGCAGACTTACTGTATGATGTCTTGAGAGCCTCGGCTAAAGGTATGGCTCAGACAGTCTCTGCGCGGCGGTGGCTTTGGCTGAAACATTGGTTTGCGGACCACGCCTCTAAGTCCGGCCTGGCTAAGTTGCCTTTTAAAGGGGTTGAGCTGGACAAAATTGTGACCGATCTCGGCACGTCTAAGGGCAAGAGGTTACCAGAGGTCAGGGCTCGGGCCAGTGCTCGCCCTGGTAACTGCAGAGGACGGTTTCAGGAAGCCCGTCGGTACCGCCCGGGCAAGTCGGGCTCCTCTGCCCCCTCTTCCTTCAAGAGGAACTTCTCCCCCAAGCAGCATTCCTTTCGCAGAGACCGCCGTCCCGGAGGTGCGCCCTCCGGTCCTCCCCCGGGGTCTCGTACCCAATGACGGGGTCCTGGTCCATGGCCCAGTACAGATTGGAGGACGCCTGTCCTCGTTTCTGGGCGAGTGGACCAGGGTAACTTCAGACGCTTGGGTGCTGGAAGTCATCAGAGACGGCTACAAGCTAGAGTTCTGCCGACCCTTAAGAGACGGGTTTGTACTCTCTCCCTGCAAGTCTCCGGTCAAAGCTGTGGCAGTGCAGCAGACCTTGGACAATCTGATCCGCCTGGGTGCGGTTGTTCCGGTGCCAGAAAATCAGCTTGGCAAGGGACGTTACTCCATTTACTTTGTGGTACCAAAGAAAGGAGGTTCTGTACGGCCTATCCTCGACCTCAAAGCGGTCAATCGGGCCTTGAAAGTTCGGCACTTTCGCATGGAGACTCTCCGCTCTGTTATAGCGGCAGTGAAGGCAGGGGAGTTCCTGGCATCCTTGGACATCAAGGAAGCGTACTTGCATATTCCCATCTGGCCTCCTCATCAACGCTTTCTGCGTTTTGCAGTCCTGGGCCGACACTTCCAGTTCAGAGCCCTCCCGTTCGGGTTGGCTACTGCTCCGCGGACCTTCTCCAAAAGTAATGGTGGTCATCGCGGCCTTCCTGCGAAAGGAAGGAGTACAAGTCCATCCTTATCTGGACGACTGGTTGATCCGAGCCCCCTCTTATGCAGAGTGCGGCAAAGCTGTGGACCAGGTGATTGCTCTTTTGAGCTCCCTGGGGTGGATCATCAACTGGGAGAAAAGCCAGCTGCGCCCGACTCAGTCCCTGGAGAATCTGGGAGTTCGATTCGACACCCAAGTGGGCAGAGTGTTCCTGCCGGACAATCGGATTGTCAAACTTCAGGCTCAGGTGGACCAGTTCCTAGTAGCCTCTCCGCTTCGAGCTTGGGACTATGTGCAGCTGTTGGGCTCTATGACGGCCACGATGGAAGTAGTGCCCTGGGCCAGGGCTCATATGAGACCACTACAACACTCTCTGCTGCAGCGCTGGACTCCGGTGTCGGAGGATTATGCTGTGCGCCTTCCCTTGGACCCAGCAGTGCGCAAGGCGCTGAGCTGGTGGCTGAAGACAGACAAGTTGTATGCAGGGATGCCTCTTGTGACCCTGGAGTGGATTGTCGTCACGACGGACGCCTCTTTGACGGGCTGGGGAGCCCACTGCATGGGAAGGACAGCGCAGGGGCTCTGGTCTCCTGCAGAGGCAAAGTGGTCTATCAACCTCCTGGAACTCAGAGCCATTCGGTTGGCGCTTTTGGAGTTCCTCCCGGTACTGGCGTTGAAGCCAGTACGGGTCCTGTCGGACAATGCCACGGCTGTGGCCTATGTCAACCGCCAGGGAGGTACCAAGAGCACCCCTCTAGCCAAGGAAGCCATGAATCTATGCCAGTGGGCGGAAGCGAACCTGGAACAGCTGTCAGCAGCCCACATTGCCGGAGTCATGAATGTCAAGGCGGACTTTCTCAGTCGCCATACCTTGGATCCCGGAGAGTGGCAGTTATCGGCTCAGGCGTTCTTGGACATCACGAAGCGCTGGGGCCAGCCGAGCCTAGATCTCATGGCGTCATCGGCCAATTGCCAAGTGCCGCGCTTTTTCAGCAGAGGACGGGACCCTCGATCTCTGGGAGTAGATGCTCTTCTCCAACAGTGGCCGACAGAAGAGCTTCTCTATGTGTTCCCGCCCTGGCCCATGTTGGGCAGGGTACTAGACCGGGTGGCAAAGCATCCGGGCCGGATAATCCTGGTGGGTCCGGACTGGCCCAGACATCCCTGGTATGCGGACTTGATCAGGCTCTCAGTGGACGACCCTCTGCGGCTGCCAGTGGAGCAGGGCCTGTTGCATCAGGGTCCCGTGGTGATGGAGGATCCCTCCCCCTTTGGTCTTACGGCCTGGCTATTGAGCGGCAGCGTCTGAGGAAGAAGGGCTTCTCAGACAAGGTCATCGCCACTATGCCGAGAGCGAGGAAGCGCTCTACTTCTACTGCTTACGCCAGGGTTTGGCGTACCTTTGCAGCGTGGTGTGAAGCAGGCTCACTTTCTCCCTTCACTGCTCCAATTTCTTCAGTGCTGGTGTTCCTGCAAGAAGGTCTGGAGAAAGGCCTGTCGCTCAGTTCCCTTAAAGTCCAGGTAGCGGCTCTGGCTTGCTTCAGGGGCCGCCTGAAGGATGCTTCCCTGGCTTCGCAGCCAGATGTGGTACGTTTTCTCAAGGGAGTTAATCACCTGCGCCCTCCTCTGCACTCAGTGGTGCCTGCGTGGAATCTCAACCTGGTGCTAAGAGCCTTGCAGAAGCCGCCTTTTGAACCCTTGTCGAGGGCATCTCTGAAAGACCTGACGTTGAAAGCAGTCTTTTTGGTGGCTATCACTTCAGCCAGAAGAGTTTCCGAGCTCCAGGCACTCTCATGTCGAGAGCCTTTTCTACAGTTCACTGAGGCAGGAGTGACTATTCGCACAGTGCCTTCCTTCCTGCCCAAGATTGTTTCTCGCTTCCATGTGAATCAGCAGCTCTGTCTCCTTTCCTTTCGTAGGGAGGACTACCCAGAGGAATACTCTGCTCTCAAATATCTGGATGTGAGACGAGTCATCATCAGATACTTGGAAGTGACCAATGATTTCCGGAAATTGGATCATCTGTTTGTCCTGTTTGCAGGTCCTCGTAAGGGTCTGCAGGCTGCTAAGCCTACAGTGGCAAGATGGGTCAAGGAAGCCATTGCAGCGGCTTATGTGGCCGCGGGGAAGGTGCCGCCTATCCAGCTGAAGGCTCACTCCACTAGAGCTCAGGCGGCCTCGATGGCAGAGGCCGGGTCCGTCTCCTTGGAAGAGATTTGCAAGGCGGCAACTTGGGCATCGGCCCATACCTTCTCCAAGCATTACCGCTTGACTGTGGCTGCTCGGGCGGAGGCCCGGTTTGGAGCTTCAGTGTTGCGGTCAGGGATTTCAATGTCCCGCCCTGGGTGAGTACTGCTTCGGTACATCCCACCAGTCTATGGATTGATCAGCATGATGATATGGAAGGTAAAATTATGTATCATACCTGATAATTTTCTTTCCATTAATCATAGCTGATCAATCCATAGCCCCTCCCAGATATCTGTACTGTTTATATTCTGGTTGCATTTCAGGTTCAAGTTTAGTCTTCAGTTCCTGTTCAGGAGGACTTCGTGTTCAAGTTTTTTCAATTGGATTCTTCAAGAGTTGAGACGAGTTTGTGTTACAGTGAGCTGCTGCATTCCTCTCCCCTCCGTTTTACGGGGCTGGATTGAGACATAAATTCTGCCGGCGCTCCCTCCCGCTTCGTGCGGCTGTAGGGCAGCTTTGTACCCCTCCCGCTTCGGCGGTGTTAGGGTCAGTCAGCTCCTCCCGCGGTTGCGGTTGCAGGATAAGCCAGATCCCCCCGCATCGGCGGGGTGGTGTCCCTCCCCCGCTCCGCGGGGATGAGCTGGACAGATTCCCCTCCCCCACTTGTGTGGGGATGAGCTGGGTTAATTCCCCTCCCCCGTTTCGGTGGTGGTGAGCTGGGCAGAGTGTCCCTTTGTGGGTGTAATTCTCTAAGTGCTGAGTCCTGCGGATGGAGCTTTGATATCGACATACTGAGGAGTTTCCGGCAGCACATGACCACATATAGGGAGGCAAAAGGATTGCTCTCTATCTCCACCTGCTGGTAGATGGACACAACCCACCAGTCTATGGATTGATCAGCTATGATTAATGGAAAGAAAATTATCAGGTATGATACATAATTTTACCTTCTGGGGAGAATACATCCGAGGAGGACTCTGTAACGTGCAGATCACCTTGATGATGAGGACTGAAGAATTCTGTCATGTTAATGAGGGCAGACCTAGAAAATTGGCACTGGAGATTAAAAATGAGTTCCAGGGAGTCTGTGGAAACTTTTAAAAAGCAGTGAGAGAGATTAAAAAGGAGGCAGCCGAATTGGTAGGCCATGTGGAGGAGGCAGAGAAACGGATTGAGGAGCAAGAATTAGCCATGGGACCTCCACACCACTACTATGGCTATACAAAAAGACCACATGGATATTTTAAATTGAGTGGAGGACCTGAAAAACAGGGCTAGATGACATAAAGGGGCATAACCGAAAGGGGCGCCCAAGTTTTCCTGAGGACGTCCTCGCAGGACATCTGGCAAAGGGGCAGGGAAACCCATATTATCGAAACAAGATGGGCATCTATCTTTCGTTTCGATAATATGGTCGGGGATGCCCAAATCGTGAAATTTAGGTGGATCTTAGAGATGATCGTCCTTAGAGATGGTAGTCCCCGATTTTCGGTGATAATGGAAACCAAGGACACCCATCTCAGAAACGACCAAATCCAAGCCCTTTGGTCGTGGGAGGAGCCAGCATTCGTAGTGCACTGGTCCCCAACATGCCAAGACACCAACTGGGCATCCTAGGGGGCACTGCAGTGGACTTCAGAAATTGCTCCCAGGTGCATAGCTCCCTTACCTTGTGTGCTGAGCCTCCCCAAAACCCACTCCCCACAACTGTACACCACTACCATAGCCCTTATGGGTGAAGGGGGGCACTACATGTGGGTACAGTGGGTTTGTGGTGGGTTTTGAAGGGCTCACATTTACCACCACAAGTGTAACAGATAGAGGGGGGATGGTCCTGGGTCCGCCTGTCTGAAGTGCATTGCACCCACTAAAACTGCTCCAGGGACCTGCATACTGCTGTCATGGAGCTGGGTATGATATTTGAGGCTGGAATAGAGGTTTTTTCTGAGGGTGGGAGGGGGTTAGTGACCACTGGGGGAGTAAGGGGAGGTCATCCCTGATTCCCTGATTCCCTCCAGCAAAGTGATGCATGTGGGTAAGAGGAACCCGAATTATAGCTACGTCTTGCAAGGTTCCGCGTTAGGAGTTACGGATCAAGAAAGGGATCTGGGTGTCGTCGTCGATGATACGCTGAAACCTTCTGCTCAGTGTGCTGCTGCGGCTAGGAAAGCGAATAGAATGTTGGGTGTTATTAAGAAGGGTATGGAGTCCAGGTGTGCGGATGTTATAATGCCGTTGTATCGCTCCATGGTGCGACCGCACCTGGAGTATTGTGTTCAGTACTGGTCTCCGTATCTCAAAAAAGATATAGTAGAATTGGAAAAGGTACAGCGAAGGGCGACGAAAATGATAGTGGGGATGGGACGACTTTCCTATGAAGAGAGGCTGAGAAGGCTAGGGCTTTTCAGCTTGGAGAAGAGACGGCTGAGGGGAGATATGATAGAAGTGTATAAAATAATGAGTGGAATGGATCGGGTGGATGTGAAGCGACTGTTCACGCTATCCAAAAATACTAGGACTAGAGGGCATGAGTTGAAGCTACAGTGTGGTAAATTTAAAACGAATCGGAGAAAATTTTTCTTCACCCAACGTGTAATTAGACTCTGGAATTCATTGCCGGAGAACGTGGTACGGGCGGTTAGCTTGACGGAGTTTAAAAAGGGGTTAGATAGATTCCTAAAGGACAAGTCCATAGACCGCTATTAAATGGACTGGAAAAATTCCTCATTTTTAGGTATAACTTGTCTGGAATGTTTTTACGTTTGGGGAGCGTGCCAGGTGCCCTTGACCTGGATTGGCCACTGTCGGTGACAGGATGCTGGGCTAGATGGACCTTTGGTCTTTCTCAGTATGGCACTACTTATGTACTTATGTACTTATGTACTTATGTCATCTGGTCATTTAGGGCACATTTTTGTGGCTTGGGCATAAGAAAAAAAGGACCAGGTAAAGTCGTCCAAGTGTTTGTCAGGGACGCCATTCTTTTTTCCATTATCGGTCGAGGATGCCCATGTGTTAGGCATGCCTCAGTCCTGCCTTCGCTACGCCTCCGACATGCCCCCGTGAACCTTGGTCGTCCCCGCAATGGAAAGCAGTTGAGGATGCCCAAAAATGGCTTTCGATTATGCCTATTTGGGCAACCCTATGAGAAGGAAGCCCATCATGCGATTTGTGTCGAAAGATGGGCGCCCTTCTCTTTCGAAAATAAGCCTGCATCTAGGACATACCTGAGACAGACAGTGCTTTTTTTTTTTATTCGTTTTCAAAAAATATATAACAGTACAATACTATCATCCAGATGCAATCATTAAACAACAATATTGCAACAACATTTAGCATAAGTATCTCGTTTTACCTTTTCTTTCCCTCCTTCATTCCCCTACCATCCCACCCACCTCCCGTCCCCCATCCTCAGTCATATTTCACTTTGTTATTATTATTGTTTTATTTTGTTTTGATATTCATACTCCTCTCCACTGCTCATATACCTTCCATATTTTTTGAAACTTCTGGAGTTGCCCCTTTCGTATTGCAGTCAGCTTCGTCATTTGATACAAATGGTGTAGTCTACCCTCCACCACCTGCATCACTGGGGTCTCCTTCTGTTTCCAGGCTTTTGCCAGCGCCATTTTAGCTGCCCCGAATACCTGTATGGCCAGCTTATGACAATGTATTGGGGTCTTCCCAGGGCGTATGTGTAGTAGACAGTGCTCAGCTTGTCTTGAGTAGTCTATCTTAATCAGTTCTCTGACCTTTCCCACAATCTCTGTCCAATATATTTGAACCTTTGGGCATTCCCACCAGCTGTGCCAAAATGTTCCTCTCCCCCCGCAGCCCCTCCAGCAATCTGTTGACATTTGTGGGTAAATCTTTTGTAGTCTCACCAGACAGTGCTTTTTTTGTGCCAGTATGCACCAGTATGGCGGTACCGGCACTTCCCCCCTCCCCCCACCCCGGCGAGTCCTGCACCCTTCCTCTCACTCCCCTACTTACTACTACATTGGACTCGGTAACGCGAACAGTGCAGTGATTGAAAGAGGTTGGCAGCATCGGAGCTTCCCTCTGCGAGTCCCGCCTACGTTGTTTCAACTTCCTGTTTCCGCATAGGTGGGACTTGCAAAGGAAAGCTCCGAAGCTGCCAGCCTCTCTTAATCGCTGCACTGTTCGCGCTGCTGAGTGAGACGCTAGCAGCCTTTCTATTGCTTTGCTGGCAGGCAGTGGAGAAGCAGGATGGGCTGGGGGAAGAAGAATCGCTGGACATGGGAGAGTGGAGGGCAGGGAAGAAAGGAGAATCACTGGACATCGATGGGAGGGCAGGCAAGAGAGGAGAATCGCTGGACATCATGGGAGGGGAGGGGAGGGCAGGGAAGAAAGAATTGCTGGACATCAATGGGAGGACAGGGCAGGGGAGAGAGGAGAATCACTGGACATCGATGGGAGGGCAGGTGAGAGAGGAGAATCACTGGACATCATGGGAGGGGAGGGCAGTGAACAGAGAATTGCTGGACATGGAGGGGAGAGAGGAGAATCGCTGGACATGGATGGGAGGAGAGGGCAGGGAAGAAAGAATTGCTGGACATCGATGGGAGGACAGGGCAGGGGAGAGAGGAGAATCGCTGGACATGGATGGGAGGGGAGGGCAGGGAAGAGAATTGCTGCATTTGGATGGGAGGGGAGGGCAGGGAAGAGAGAATTACTGGAAATCACTGAAGAGGAAACTACACATCTTATTTCCTCTTTGAAACTAACTACCTCTTCCTCTAATCCTATTCCCACCCATCTACTTAACACTATCTCTTCTACTGTCATCCCTTTTATCTGTCATATCCTCAATCTTTCACTGTCCACTGCGACTGTTCCTGATGCCTTCAAACAAACCGTAGTCACACTACTCTTTAAAAAACTTCCATTGGACCTTACCTGTCCTTCCAACTATCGCCCCATCTCCCTCCTCCCTTTCCTATCCAAGATACTTGAACGTGCTGTTCACCACTGTTGCCTTGACTTTCTTTCATCTCAAGCTATTCTTGATCCACTTCAATCTGGCTTTCGCCCCCTTCATTCAACTGAAACAGCGCTTGCTAAAGTTCCTGGCCAGATCCAAAGGTCTCTATTCTATCCCCATCCTTCTTGATCTATCTGCTGCTTTTGACACTGTTGATCACAGCCTTGATATGCTGTCCTCACTTGGATTTCAGGGCTCTGTTCTTTCCTGGTTTTCTTCTTATCTCTTCCAGTGTACCTTTAGTGTATAGTGGATCCTCCTCTACTTCTATCCCACTGTCAGTTGGTGTACCTCAGGAATCTGTCCTGGGACCTCTTCTTTTCTCCATCTATACTTCTTCCCTTGGCACTCTGATCTCATCCCATGGTTTTCAGTATCATCTTTACACTGATGACTCCCAGATCTACCTCTCCACACCAGAAATCTCAGCCGAAATCCAGGCCAAAGTATCAGCCTGCCTGTCTGACATTGTTGCCTGGATGTCTCTCAGCGTCATCTGAAACTAAACATAACCAAGACTGAGCTTCTTATCTTTCTCCCTAAACCAACCTCTCCTCCTCCCCCATTCTCTATTTCTGTGGATAACACTCTCATCCTTCCTGTCTCATCAGCTTGTAACCTTGGGGTCATCTTCGACTCCTCCCTCTCCTTCTCTGCACATATTCAACAGACTGCTAAAACCTGTCATTTCTTTCTCTATAATATCATCAAAATTCGCCCTTTCCTTTCTGAGCACACTACCAGAACCCTCATCCACACTCTTATCACCTCTCGCTTAGACTGTTGCAACTTGCTTCTCACAGGTCTCCCACTTAGTTATCTCTCTCCTCTTCAATCTGTTCAAAATTCTGCTGCACAACTAATATTCGTTATGCTCATATTAGCCCTCTCCTCAAGTCACTTCACTGGCTTCGTATCCGTTTCCGCATACAGTTCAAACTCCTCTTATTGACCTATATGTGTATTCACTCTGCAGCTCCTCAGTACCTCTCCGCTGTTATCTTTCCCTACATTCCTCCCCGGGAACTCCGTTCACTGGGTATATTTCTCTTATCTGCACCCTTCTCCTCCACTGCTAACTCCAGACTCCGTTCTTTTTATGTTGCTGCACCATATGCCTGGAATAGACTTCCTGAGCCAGTACGTCAAGCTCCATCTCTGGCTGTCTTCAACTCTATGCTAAATGCCCACCTTTTTTATGCTGCTTTTAACTCCTAACTCTTATTCACTTGATCAGAACCCTTATTTTATCATCCTCACTTTAATATTCCCTTATCTCGTTTGTCCTGTTTTTCTGTTCTAATTAGATTGTAAGCTCTGTTGAGCAGGGACTGTCTCTTCATGTTCAAATGTACAGTGCTGCGTACATCTAGTAGCGCTTTAGAAATGATAAAGGGGAGAGAGGAGAATCGCTGGACATGGATGGCAGGGGAGGACAGGGGGCAGAGAAGAATCACTGGACATGGATGGCAGGAGAGGACAGGGGGCAGAGAAGAATCACTGGACATGGATGGCAGGGGAGGGCAGGGGAAGGAGGAGACATACTGGACATGGATGGAAGGAGAGGGCAGGGGCAGTGGTGTGCTGGAGCCGGCTCTGTCCGGCTCGCAAGAACCACTTGTTAAATTTTGATAGCTCTTGCGAGCCGGTTGTTGTTGGGGGCGAGCCGGCTCCATTAGGGGAGGTAAGCATGGCAGGAGGGCGCTATCGCAGGCCATGCTTACCTCCCCTGCCACTCCGAAACATGTCAAATGATGCCCTTCGCCCCCACCCTCTCCTCCCACTCCCATCCGTCTTTTTTAATTACCTCCGTCGAAACCGCTATTTAAAGCCCTGCTGCATGCAGGCCATCTATCCAGGCTTCCCTTGCTTGCTTCGCTGACGTTCGCGCCCTTAGCCCCGCCTTCTGACGTCATTCTGACGTCATTTCCTTTTTCCGCGAAGGCGGGACTAAGGGCACGAACATCACCGAAGCAAGCAGGGGAAGCCTGGAGAGACGGCCTGCATGCAGCAGGGCTTTGAATAGCGCGGGCTTCGACGGAGGTAATTAAAAAAGACAGATGGGAGCGGGAGGGGAGGGTGGGGGCAAAGGACATCATTCGCTGGACATGTTTGGGAGCAGGAGGGAAGGGCAGGGGAGGGAGGAGAATCACTGGGTATGAATGGGGAGAGGGGGGCAGGGGAGAGATTTGCTGGGCATGGATGGAGAGAGGGGGGCAGGGGAGAGATTTGCTGGGCATGGATGGGGAGAGATTTGCTGGGCATGGATGGGGAGAGGGGGGCAGGGGAGAGACTTGCTGGGCATGGATGGGGAGAGGGGGGCAGGGGAGAGACTTGCTGGGCATGGATGGGGAGAGGGGGGCAGGGGAGAGATTTGCTGGGCATGGATGGGGAGAGGGGGGCAGGGGAGAGACTTGCTGGGCATGGATGGGGAGGGGGGGCAGGGAAGAGACCTGCTGGGCATGGATGGGGAGAGGGGGGCAGGGGAGAGACGAGAGTTTCAGGACATGGATGGAGGGGAGAGCAAGATAAATTCTGGACATGGATGGAGGGGAGGGAAGGGAAGGGAGAGAGAAGAAATGCTGGACATGGAGGGAAGATAGAGGAAGGAGATTAGATGAGGGAAAAGGAATTGAGGAGAGAAACTGCACATGGATGGAGAAAATAGGAAGAAGCTAGATCCACTGGACAGTCAAGTCTGCGGAGGACCAGAAATGAAGAAGAAAGGAGGAAAGAAAAGAAATAAATGGATAGGAAGCCCTGGAAACGGAGTCAAGGGAACAGATAGAGAGCAGCAGAATCAGATACTGGACCAGCATGATCAGAGAAACAAAGTCACCAGACAACAAAGGTAGAAAAAAATAATTTTATTTTCATTATAGTGTTTGGAATATGTCCACTTTGAGAATCAGGTGCTGAATGTTAAAAGTTTATATTTATTTATTTATTTATTTACTTATTTATGGCATTTTATCCCATATTAAACATGAATTAGATTGGAACCTGGGATCATTTAATTTTTTTTCCTGGAGAGAGTAATGCATTGCCCCCTCCCCCCGGCTATGGCCAGCTCTGCAATTTTGGGGGGGGGGGGCGCAGAGGTGGATGGGGGGGGTGCTGAGGTGGACCGGGGAGAGAGCCTGTTGTTAAAAAATTTACCAGCACACCACCGGGCAGGGGAGAGAGGAGAATTGTTGGACATGGATGAGAGGGGAGGGAAGGGGAGAGAGGAGAATCGCTGGACATGGATGGCAGGGGAGGACAGGGGACAGAGGAGAATCGCTGGACATGGGAGGGCAGGGGAGAGAGGAGACATGCTGGATATGGATGGAGGGGATGGAAGAGAGGAAGGAGATGCACATGGATGGGATGGTAGGAAAGAGAGGAGAAATGCTGGAAATGGATGGGAGAGGACAGCAGGAGATAGAGGAGAATTGCTGGACATGGATGGATGGAGGTTGGCGGGGAGAGAGGAGAAATGCTGGACTTGGATGGAGGAGAGGAGAGAGGAGACATGCTGGACATGGATGGAGGGGAGGAAAGAAAAAAGAAGATGCACATGGATGGAGATGAGGGAAAGGGAAGACAGGAGAAAAACTGCACATGGATGGAGAAAATAGGCAAAAGCTGGATCCACGTTATACCTCCTCCAGTCAATTCCATGGAGGAGGACCCAGCTTTTACTTATGGTTGTATGGCAAGAAATGAAGAAGAAAGGAGGAAAGTAAAGAAATAAATGGAAAGGAAGCCCTGGAAATGGAGTTAAGGGAACAGATAGAGAACAGCAGAATCAGAGACTTGGACCAATATGGATAGAAAAACAAAGTCACCAGACAACAAAGGTAGAAAAAAAATCATTTTATTTTCATTTTAGTGTTTGAAATATGTCCAATTTGAGAATTTACATCTGCTGTCTTATTTTGCACTGGGTATACTGGAGCTGTAACAGCTTACAGAAATTATTTATAATGAAAAAAATCACGTTATTTTTTTTCTCTTATACTAGTATAATATTTTCAATGATGTCTGTTTATATGCGCCATGGCTGGTATAAGGGGTGTGGCTATCATAGCATTGGAGCCATATGTGGTGACCTTGCCCATGAGTACCGGCACCTTTTTTTCTACAAAAAAAGCACTGATGAATATAAGGATGCAGAAAAGCTGGTACAAAGTATTTATGATTTGGTGACTGGTATTGGGGTTTCATAAGATGGAGTTTCTGCTAAATTAATCCAAGTGGATAGAGCACATCGGGCACTGGGTTCTAAGAAGGGGGATTTCCCCAAGGATATAATGGCATGTCTGCAAAACTTCAAGGACAAAGAAATCTTATTAAGGAAAGCTAAGGAGAAGGGGCCTCTTGCATAATATGGTGCAACCACAAGGAAGACATTTTTCAAGATTTATCAACAATTATGTTAGGGAAATTTAAATCTCTTACCAAAGAAAGACACTCTCTCAGGATTCTGAGCCAGCCTTGTTTATTGATCTGTGCACAGAGATACACACCATCAAGGTAAAAATACTGATGCAGTCTAATCTAAAACTCTCAAATGCTAACTTAAATAGACAAAGAACTTGCCATCATCAGGTGCATAGTTTCTAACAAAGTTTTAATGAGGTATAAAAACAATAAAACTCTTCTTGCCTTTCAAGTCATGTTTCTCTAATAAGATAAGTAGACTTCTAGCTAATTAAAACATTCCAATGTGATGATATAGGTGAGCAGGCTTTCTGACTAGCATCACAGCTGCAGAACTTTCTGGTCAACATTTAGAAGTGAAATACATAAACATTTCTTTGCTTTTCTCTCTAATGGCTACTGAGATAAGGCTCACATACAAAGCTGATTGAGATGATTTCAACCTATTTCCTTGCTAACGAGCTAGTGAATTAAAGTCATAGCCTATGCATGACCTTTCTTTACTATATTCTGCAGTAAGGCCTAACTAATTCTAGCATGCATTTCTCTAAGGTAAGCATAATCACAATACATACATAGAATGATTTCATTTTCTCATAACAAATTACTCTTCAGCAACAGAGGAAATTTAATGAGGTGTTTGGGGTCCTCTGACAGCATTGCTATCGGGGTCCAAGAAATGGCCTCATGTGGACCAGATCAAGGCCTCATCAGCCAGGCTTGTTCTAGATCGAAGTGATGCCTGAGCAGTGCCAGAGAGATGTTTTGCACAGGGGAGTCTATCAACTGGATTTGGGACTGTTGCTTGGACTGCTAGTGTGACAGGATTGTGGACTGTATGTCAGGGAGTGTGGGTGATGCTTGTGTGAATAGAACATAAACGTTTTCCATACTGGGACAGACAGAAGGTTCATCAAGCCTAGTATCCTATATCCTATAGTGGCCAACCCAGGTCACAAGTACCTGGCAAGAACCCAAAACAGTAGAATAAATTTTATCGTGCTTATCCTAGAAATAAGCAGTGGATTTTCCCCAAGGTCATGTTAATAATGGCTTATGGACTTTCCTTTTAGGAAGTTATCCAAACCTTTTTTAAACCCCACTAAGCTAACTGCTTTAACAACATTCTCTGGCAACGAGTTCCAGAGCTTAATTCAGTGGCGTAGCTACAGGGGGCTTGGGGGCCTAGGCCTCCCTATTCCTATCTCAGCCCCCCCCCCCCCCAACAATGGTGGCCAGTCAGGTGCCTGTGTATCCATGCATTGCACCCCACCCCCGCTCCCGATGCAGGTGTCGCCCCTTCTCCTTGGTTCTTCCACTTTGCCTCCATAGCAGCACCACTGTGATTGAAGCAGGGCAGAGCTGCCTCGGAGCCTTGGCCTTCCCTGGAGCATACCCTGCCCTCCTCTGATGTAACTTCATTTCCGCCCACCCTCGCGGAAACAGGAAGTTACATCAGCAGAGAGGGGGGGGCGGGGTATGCTCCAGGAAGGCCAAGGCTTTGATGCAGCCCTGCTTCAATCATTGTGATGCCACTATTGAGGCAAGGTAGAAAGACTGAGGGGATGGGTGCTGGATCTAGTAAAGACGTGTTACTCTGCTGGGTAGGGCTGGGGAGGTGGAAGGGAGAGAGGTGTGCTGGAAGGTGGTAGATTGAGAACAGGAGACGGTATGAACCTATCTAGCCCATTATTTTGGCTGAAGCCACCCAAAACAATAGCAAAATATTATTAGAAACTAGTAAAAAAGGCCCGTTTCTGTTTTAAAGGAAACGGGCGCTAGCAAGGTTTTATTTGAAAGTTTTTTTTTTGTAACCAAACAGTTGTTTGAAAAGTGTTATAATGAGAAGGAATATTTGTGTAGTTTGTATAATGTAGAAGATGATCCATGAGTGTGTTTTTTTTAAATGTGTAAATCGTGTGTTGCCATGTTGTACCACCATGTGCAGTAATCCTCGTCCCATGTGCAGTAAGTTTTTTTTTTGGGGGGGGGGCATTAATTTGTAATTCTCCAAATGGGTTTGTATGTGTGTTTGTGCATTAACCCATGTGTTGTGTTGCTGTTAATTTTTTTTTTTTTTTGCATCTTCACATTGTGCGTTGCTTTCCTGTGTGTGTAATTTCACAAATGAAATGGGCACCATGAAGATTTTGCTCTTACTGTGTATGTTTGAGAGAGTGTGTGTGAGAGTGACTGTGTGAGAGAGAGAGAGAGAGAGCGTGTGTGTGCGTGACAGAGTATGTGTGTGTGTGTGTGTGTGTGTGTGTGCGTCTCCATATCCTCCTCCTTCCGGCAAGCCCTTGCAGGAGCACAGGGGTGTGCAGTGAGACAGAGTGTATGTGTGTGTGTGAGAGTGGGTGTGACAGAGAGACAGAGTGTGTGTGTTTGAGAGAGTGTGTGTGACAGTGACACACAGAGAGTGAAAGACTGTGTGTGTGTGTGTGTGTGTGTGTGAGAGAGAGAGAGAGAGTGTCTGTGTGTGATACTGAGCTAACACAGCCTAGCAAACCTCCTCAGAATGTGGCTTCATTCCAGGCACAGAATGTTTGAGGTGTCGTGTGACGTCGTAATGCGTCCGACGTCATCTGATCTACACAGCAGACCACCTCAGAATGTTGTTTCAAGCCAGGCACAGAACGTTGGAGCTGAGAATTATTATATAGGATAAGGGACTGCCTATGCATGGTCCATCTGTAAAAACCAAACAAGAAAAGAGTAGAGCAATGGAACCTCTCGCAGCTGGTGTTCAAAATAGTCTTTATTGGAAATTAAAAGAGTGACCCATTGCTCTACTCTTTTCTTGTTTGGTGCCTTCCTTCCAGTTGAGCATTTTGCCTTCTGTTTGTGACTGTTTTGACCATCTGTAAAAAGTCAGAAGCTGTTCCAGTTGGATAGGAGAAATAACACAGAAACATTCAAAAATGTACCTACGCTCCCTATCTTTCCTTTACAGATTCTATGTATTTGTCCTAAATATGAAAGAAGGAACTGGAAGGATAGGATTGGAAAAGGCATGGAGATCTTAAGGAAACTAGCATAGCAAGGAGAGGTAAGAGTGGCATAAGAAGAAGAAGAAAGTATGAAAAAAATTTGCAAAGAAAGAAGTAAGAACTTGGCTAAGAAAAACAATGTGAAGGAACCAACTTTTCAAAAGGGTTGGGGGGGATGCTTAAGCACACAGAAATGGCACCTATTTTTTGTGCTGAAATCGTGTGGGGGTGCTCTCTGGGGCTGTGCTTTTCTCCACCCAGTGAAGTAAGCCATTTCATTTGCATAACAGATAGAGGAGGAGGGGTGATTAGTGTATATCCAGGTGGTGGAGTTTCACTTACCTTGAACCTGTAGGATTCTTAGAGCTGGTTTGGTTTAGTAGCAGTCTGCCTGTGTTCTAAAACTTTTCTTACTAAACTGTTTGAGGGACTGAGACTGTTAGAGTCCTAAAACTTTTCTTATATAACTGTTTCAGTATATATATATTATCTAAAACTTTGAGAGAAAAAAAAAACACCTTTCTTTTGCTGTGGGTCTATCCTATTCCTTAATCTAAAATTGCTAGTTTTACAACTTTGGGCTAGAAGGTTTTTCTTTAAATTGTATTGAATTGCTGTGCTGGTGATTTCCTATTCTTTGTGCTGAAATCGTGTGGGGGGGTGTTCTCTGGGGCTGTGCTTTTCTCTATCCAGTGAAGTGAGCCATTTCATTTGCATTAACAGATAGAGTATAGCGAGCACTGCAGGATCTGGTTTTTGCCTGGTGACTTGCCTGCCTGGTTCGAAGGTGGCGGACCTTAAGAGGCACCTAGACAAGATTTTAGATAGTGCTGGGGAGGAGCCAGCCGTCTTGGTACATGTGGGTACCAATGACGTAGGAAAATGTGGGAGAGAGGTTCTGGAAGCTAAATTTAGGATTTTAGGAAGGAAGCTCAAATCCAGATCCTCTAGGGTAGCATTTTCTGAAATACTACCTGTTCCACGCGAAGGGCCCAAGCGGCAGGCAGAGATCCGGAGTCTCAATGCGTGGGTGAGACGATGGTGTGGGGAAGAGGGCTTTGGATTTGTCAGGAACTGGTCAGCATTCTGGGGAAGGGAGAGCCTATTTCGATCTGATGGGCTTCACCTTAACCAGGGTGGGACCAGGCTGCTTGCGTCAACTTTTAAAAAGGAAATAGAGCAGCTTTTAAACTAGAAACGGGGGGCAGGCCGACAGTCGCTCAAAAGCGCATGGTTCGGGATAAGGTATCTTTTGAGGATATCACCCAGACAGGGAAGAAAAGGTTACTTGTAAGTAAGGATGTCAAAGAAATCGTAGTAGATTAGATGGCCTTAAATAAAATTAATAATGACCAGACAGAAGATAACATATTAATAATGCCATGTATTAAATGTAATATAAAACGGAACAACAAGCATGCATTGAAATGTCTATACACAAATGCCAGGAGCCTGAGACATAAGATGGGAGAGCTGGAGTACATTGCACACATGAAAAATTGGATATTATTGGCATCTCTGAGACCTGGTGGAAGGAAGATAACCAATGGGACACAGTCATTCATACCGGGCTACAAATTATATCGTAGCAATAGGGTGGATAGGATAGGAGGAGGGGTAGCAGTTTATGTAAATGAGAACCTTGACTCAGATAAGCTGCAAATATTGCAGGAGACAAAACCCCTATTTAAATCTTTGTAGATTGAAATTCCATGTGAAAAGGAGAAAAGGACGGTGATAGGAGTGTACTATCGTCCGCCTGGCCAGGACGAGCGGACGGACGCAGCAATGTCAAAGGAAATTAGGGAAGCAAATAAATTGGGCAATGTAATATTAATGGGTGATTTCAATTATCCACATATAGACTGGGTTAATGTAACATCGGTACACGCTAGGGAGGTGAAATTTCTTGATGAAATCAAGGACGGCTTCATGGAACAGCTGGTTCAGGAGCCCACAAGAGAAGGGAAAATACTAGACTTAGTCATTACTGGAGCTCATGATCTGGTGCAGGGGGGGGTAACGGTGCGATGGCCGCTTGATAACAGTGATCATAATATGATCAGTTTTGATATTGGCATTGAAGTAAGTGAACTTAAGAAATCAAATACACTAGTGTTTAACTTTAGAAAAGGTGATTACGACAAAATGAGGAAAATGGTGAAAAAAAACCTGAAAGGTGCAGCTCACAGGGTAAAAAACTTGCATCAGGCGTGGATGCTGTTTAAAAACACCATCCTGGAGGTACAGGACAAATATATTCCACATATTAGAAAAAGGGGAAAAAAGACCAAACGTCAGCCGGCGTGGCTAAACAGTAAGGTAAAGGAAGTCATTAGAACAAAAAAACAATCATTCAGAAAGTAGAGAAGAGAACCAACTGAAGGTAACAAGATAAAACATAAGGAATGCCAAGCCAAATACAAAGCGGAGATAAGGAGGGCAAAAAAGGACTTTGAGAAAAAGTTAGCGTTAGAAGCGAAAATACATAGTAAAAATTTTTTTAGATACATTAAAAGCAGGAAGCCGGCTAAAGAATCGGTTGGGCCGCTGGACGAAAATTGTGTTACAGGGGCGCTCAGGGAAGACCGAGCCTTAGCGGAGAAATTAAATGAATTCTTTGCCTCGGTCTTCACCGAGGAGGATTTGGGAGGGACACCGGTACCGGAAAGCATATTTGAAGCAGGTGAGTCAGAGAAATTAAACGAATTCTCTGTAAACTTGGAGGATGTAATGGGTCAGTTCTGCAAACTGAAGAGTAGTAAATCACCAGGACTTGATGGTATTCATCCCAGAGTGTTAATAGAACTGAAAAATTAACTTGTAGAGTTACTGTTAGTAATATGCAATCTATCCCTAAACTTGAGTGTGGTACCGGAAGACTGGAGGGTAGCCAATGTTACGCCAATTTTTAAAAAAGGCTCCAGAGGAGATCCGGGAAATTATAGACCGGTGAGTCTGACGTCGGTACTGGGCAAAATGGTAGAGGCTATTATCAAGAATAAAATTACAGAGCACGTACAAAAACATGGGCTGATGAGACAAAGTCAGCACGGATTTAGTGAAGGGAAGTCTTGCCTCACCAATCTACTGCATTTTTTTTGAGGGGGTGAACAAACATGTGGACAATGGGGAGCCGGTGGATATTGTGTATCTGGATTTTCAAAAGGCGTTTGACAAAGTGCCTCATGAAAGACTCATGAGGAAACCGGAGAGTCACGGGATCGGAGGTAGGGTATTACTATGGATTAAGAGCTGGTTGAAAGATAGGAAGCAAAGAGTAGGGTTGAATGGTCAGTATTCTCAGTGGAGAAGGGTAGTTAGTGGGGTCCCGCAGGGGTCTGTGTTGGGACCGCTGCTTTTTAACATATTTATAAATGACCTAGAGATGGGAGTAACTAGTGAGATAATTAAATTCGCAGATGACACAAAATTATTCAGGGTTGTCAAGTCGCAGGAGGAGTGTGAAAGATTACAGGAGGACCTCGCTAGACTGGGGGATTGGGCGTGCAAGTGGCAGATGAAGTTCAATGTTGACAAGTGCAAAGTGATGCATATAGGTAAGAGGATCCCGAATTAAATCTATGTCATGCAAGGTTCCGCGTTAGGAGTTACGGACCTAGAAAGGGATCTGGGAGTCATCGTGGATAAGACGTTAAAGATTTCTGCTCAGTGTGCTGCGGCAGCTAAGAAAGCGCACAGAATGTTGAGTATTATTAGGAAAGGGATGGAAAACAAACACGAGGATGTTATAATGCCATTGTATCGCTCCATAGTGCGACCGCACCTCGAGTATTGTGTCCAATTCTGGTCGCCGCATCTCAAAAAAGATATAAAGGAATTAGAAAAGGTGCAGAGAAGGGCGACAAAAATGATAAAGGGAATGGAACGACTTCCCTATGAGGAAAGGCTGAGAAAGTTAGGGCTCTTCAGCTTGGAGAAAAGGCGGCTGAGGAGTGATATGATAGAAGTCTACAAGATAATGAGCGGATTAGAGCGGACAGATGTGAAGCGTTTGTTTACACTTTCAAACAATAACAAAACCAGGGGACACAAGATGAAGCTAGAATATGGTAGATTTAAAACAAACAGGAGAATGTTTTTCTTTACTCAGCATACGGAATTTAAAGGGGGTTTGGACAGATTCCTGAGGGAAAAGTCCATTGATTATTCATTTTTTTTTTTTTTGGGGGGGGGGGGGGGTTGCCGGGTTCTTGAAGCCTGGATTGGCCACTGTCAGAGACAGGATGCTGGGCTTGATGGACTTTTCCCAGTATGGTGGTACTTATGTACTGTAGCTGGGTTGCCCATCCAGGACCCAGCCAGGCTTGACCCTGCTTAGCTGCCTCTTCCTCCACATGACTGTTGCCGTCACTCCACAGCAATCTGGCTCCTCTGAGCCTTGGCTCCAGGCCTGTGAACTCCCAGGACTTCCTCCTCCCTCCGTTCCTTTCACAGAGGCACATTCAAAGCCCAATGTTTATAAGTAAGAGCTTTTATTTTCTTGCTTCAAATCAACAAAACATCCTTCACTCCAGGTTGTTTAGGCCAGCAGCCCAGAGCACAATTCAGGTCCATATAACTTCAAACTCAGGTTCAAAAACAGTCCATATAACTTCACTTTAGCTCAGATTACTTCACTTAGGGAACAGTACAATATCAGAGGGAAAAACCCAATAGCTTGGTAGGTTGCAGCCCAGACCTTTTTAGTATGAAACAGTTTACACAGTCTTTCTTGTACCTTCTTACAGCACAGTTACACAGCTTTATTCCCACCTGGTTCAGGCTGGGGTTTCAATTGTGCCCAGCTCTCTTTCTCTCCCACAGGCTGCATCTGTTTCCTCTTTAGTAGAGATTTCCCCCAGTGCCTTAGCCGCTCTCCTCTGGTCTTCCACCAGTCTCTCCAAGGCACAGCTAGCCACCATCTTACAGCAGCTTTTTGGGTTTGAGCCAGGGCTCCAATCTCCATCTGTTCCTCCCCTAGCCCTTCAGTAATCTCCATTTTATCCTCCTCTCCAACTTCCCCCGCCCCCAATCTCTCCAGCTGGCCCTCATCACCTTCCTCAGAGACCATTTCCCAATCTTCTATCTCCTCCCCTAACTCTTGCACAGCCGGGTGGGGAAGAGAAGGATTCTGGGACTGGTAGTTCCTCCCCTTCTTCCTTAACCCAGCCAACCTCTCTGCCTCTGTGAGAAGGACGTCCAAGTGCCGATTTATGCCACTTCTTGGACGTCTATCTCTTTCGAAAATGAGCCTACTGGTGTTATAAAGTTGGAATATATTGAAATTAAATGGAAGTAAAATTAAATTCTCCTTTCATTGGGACACATGGAATCATATCTTCACTTCATCTGTTTTGTAGAACATGACAGACTGAAAAAATAGAAGCATATAAATAAACCTGTTTTGAAGAAACTCAGTGCTTTAGACAATCTTTTGTCAATCTCTAGCTTGCTTAGGTGAGGTCTGAATAAAGATGTGACTAAGAGGAAGATTTTAAAGACAAGCTAAAAGCATGAAGCAGACTAAACAGACAAGTGGAACAGGGCCAGCACGAGGAGTGGTAAAGGGTGACTGCCTTGGACACCAAGCTGGGAAGGGCTCTATGCCACCCTTTTGAGCTGGTCTGTAAGTCTGCAAGTGGGAAAGGAAGTGCTAAAAACAGTCCTTGCTCAGAGTTCCACTTTGTTTAGTGACTACCCTGAAAAAGAGAATAAAATGAAACAAATGGATTATTCAGTTTTGATCATATTTCAAGGATAAGTGGTTTTATAAGTCAAAATAAAAATAAATATTTTGTTTCACGCAGATCTCTCATTTGTTTAAACATAGCTAAATAGGTTATAAACCCTTAATGCAGTCCATTGGTTTTCTTATATTTTGTTCTTGTGCTGACCTATACTGTGCCAAAACTTAAGACTCTTATCTCTTCTAAATGGTCAATAATAAAAGGAGCTCATTGTGAACACCATCCACCCTAAAAGGTTGTTTTGTGGCTGTACATGAGGAACTGTGATATTGAATAAATAAGTGTATGTTTGTGTCCCTAGTCATGCATCCAAAGGTTATATAGTCTTGATTGTGAGTTTTAGAATTTTCTTTTGTTTTATGCATTTCTTTTCAAATTTTAACTTCAGGGCTATTTTATGAATGCTGTCCATTTTCATGCAATAGAATACACTGTCAGCGTGCTATTCTTCAATAGGCTCTTGTAAGAAACTTCAGTAGGTGCCTGTTGAAGGAACAGGTGCTACTTATACCCTCAATAGGCTTCTCTTGAAGGAGTAGGTGCCTATTGAGCTCTTCAATAGGCGCCTGTTGAGTAATAGTGCGTACTACAATTGATAAAAATGAAATTTAAGGGGCTTTTTTCCTGTAATTTCAGGTTAAAAATTATATGAAACATCATGGAAAACATGTCATTGGAAGCAAATACACATCCCTAGGACATGTACGGTGAGCTTTGGAAATTCATTCTGTGTTTTGGTCCTTATTCTCTGCTTTCTGGACTATCCACCAAATCCAGTGCTATTTGGTGAGGATGAGATCGCAATCTACCCTCATTCTGGTTGATCACTTTCCTATGGAAAAGGGCAATTGCTTTTAATGTTCAGGAGAAATGAGAAGTTTCTAAGCTTTTCTAATCCATTTCTCCCATATGCCAGCCATTATGAGATGATTCCTTTCCCCCTTTTTTGAATCCTCTGGAAACTTTCTCTATGATGTGGAGACACTGAGTTCTCTTTTCAGAATATTGGTTAGTAAAGTACAGAAATTAAGTATTTGTTTTTCTCCTCATTCTCTTTGCTAATTTTCACCCTTACCACATGTAGCCTCTCCTATCAGTGCATAATTATTGCAGTCCATTGCCATTTCTCTTTACTGGATGCACAGTTAAATGTGATGAACCAGAACTGGTTTGCATTGCTCTTGTTTGACCCACGAAATATGAACTTTACATTTGTGACTAGAAAACGCAAATAGTGAGAATAATACGTTAGCAGGGCGTGTCATCGGTTCCTTCTATATTCAAATAATATCTCTTTCCTACTTTTAGGAAATAAACTAGCAAGTAAATCACAAGTGGGAGTGTGAAATGTGTATATTGTGGAGAAAGCCGACATAAGCACACTTTACCCATTGGCTCTGTAGCTCAGTGGTAAGAGCACTGGTTTTGTAAACCAGGGGTCATGAGTTCAACCCTCATTGGTGCCTTGTCCTGTTTTTTTGGTAAGCGGGGTTTGGGTTGAGTCAGAGCTCTTCCTACTTCTGTCTGTAAATATATTTTTCAAGAAATAAAAGTTTTCAAAAACATATGATCCTACCTTGGAAAGGATAGCTCCTATGGCGGAATTCACAGCTTTGTACTGCTTGCCAGAACCATGAGACTGTTGGATTCTCTAAAGACTTAAGTGAGTGATCACCAGCCTGAAAATTTGAGGGTGCTGCCCAAGTTGTTTGAAAATGAGCTGTAGGATTGAAACTTGGTATTTTGGGTTTATGCCTTTTTTGTAAGCTTTACATTCCTTTCCCCTAAAAAACATGTTTCCACATTGAAATGAGGAAAGGTGCCCATTCTAAGTTTTGGCTCTTTCCTGGAAATAATTAGTCATGCTCTTAAGTTTCCTGAGTTCTTTTGATGCGTTCTAACCAAGAAAGGAGAGCAAATGGACAGAAAGAACTCCTGCCACATGTGCATTAAAAAAACACATCTCTATTGAAAGAGGGGGAATAGCAAAGCAAACCAAAAGGGGGAAAGTGACTTTATTTTCTGAGAAGTGTGTTTTTGAAACGTGATTGTTAAGTCGTGCTCTCTCTGAGTTACCAGAGAAGGAAAGGTTTATCCTGTGGTAGGCTCTGTAGCTCAGTGGTCAGAGCACTCACTAGTTTTGTTAACCACCGTTCATGAGTTCAACTCTCATCACAGCTTAGCTTGCTCTTTCTTGTCAGTGTCAGCTTCCTTAATTCCAGCTTGCTCTCACCCATAGATTACTTCCCTTAATGAACATACTCTGGATTTCAGATTCTAGGGAAGTGTACACTGCTAACACTTTTGTTTTATCTGATTGTTTGTCCTGATTTTCAGATATTTTTTTCAGTTGTTTTTACACTTTCACTTTTATAACCATTTTAGAATGCAAATTAAAACTTCAACATGCATTCCAAAATGTGCTTTTGAGGTCAATGCGCTTTTAAATCCATGTAGCTTGCACTCGATGAATACATGTACACTTGCCAATCGAATGCGCACTAATGAATGCACATCCCTCTCAGATTCATTAAACAAACCATGGAGTTTAGATGCTCTGAATTCACTGATTACGTTTGGTTACACTGACTGAACATCTCTGCTGATATTTTACTGCTATCTACAGGACCAGCCTCTGCCAGTAGTATGATCTCCTTCTTTCTCTCCTCTAGGGTTCAGTTTAAATTCATACATAAGTAAATCTCCTTCTCTGAGGCAACCTAAAGAAGGTAACTGTTCTTCAGTGCCAGTAGGATTTCCTCCCAGAGAGTCTTACACTGACACTTCACAATGAATCTTGAGAAATTAAAAGCCAGTCCACGAGATAACACCTTCATCCCCATCTAGGGATCACAAAAGGTGTCTAGAAAGTAGAACACCATTTCACTCATTTCCATGCTAGCTTTGCTGAATGCTGCCATAGCAACCTATGTTGCATGATATTTGACCTCAGCAGCCTTCTTAGTTCATCTTCCTTGAGTGGCTGTCCAATGTGTAAGTACTAGACTCAAAAAGCCTTTAGGAATCCTACTTCATTCATCTCCCAAATTTGATTCACTTCCACAACATTTTTAGAAAGTCTCTTCCTTCATTTTTTTTTCAAGTACACATAGAAACTTTGGAAGGGCTTGATTCATGTTGAACAATCTGTATGGCCCTCCTGCAATGCCACTCTATCCAAGGACAGAGGGTCCAACTTTTAACATCCGACAGCAGAGTATAATTTGAATCCTGCTTGGTAGATTTGGAGGCCAAAACGAACAACACTCATATGCCAAACCATAGGTTTATAGTTGGCATCTAACTCAACTAATGAAGTAGGAAGACGATCTAATATCGCTTGTCTCTTAATATCTGCAGACATTTTGGATATATGATCACGGACTGCTTTTCCTGCATCCCAAAAGATAAACAGATGAGCATCATCATTGTAGTTGAAATGAACATATTCCTCCTCCTCCTCCCATATCCATCCCTTTCAGTTTGGGACCTTCTTCCAGCATGCAGAGACCAGACTTCTCCCTCTTCCATCTTGAGGGATGTGCCCAGTACTGCCCGCACTTTTTCCAGCAGATCAGCTATGAGAGAGGGATGTACAGCGGCAGACGCCACCCGATTACATTATTAGTTTGACCATTAAATTAGCACTGACTCCTGAGACGAACATTCAGCTTGGGATCTTCTTCCAGTGTGCAGAGACTGGACTTCTGCCTCCTACATCTTGAAGGACGTGCCCACTACTGCCTACGTCTTTTCCAGCAGGTCAGCTGAGCAAAAGACAGAGCGATGTACAGCAGTAGACACCACCCGATGACATCATTAGTGTGACTGTTAAATTAGTGCCGACTCCTGAGGCAAACATTCAGCTTAGGATCTTCTTTCAGCATGCAGAAACCGGACTTCCACCTCCTCCATCTTGAGGAATGAGCCCGCTACTGCCTGTGCCTTTTTCAGCAGATCAGTTGAGCAAGAGAAAGAGCAACATACAGCACCAGACACCACCTGATGGTTACTGCAACTGTTAGTGTTGACTCCTGAGGCATCATGTCTCAGGCATTGCGCTGAAGGGGCATGCAAAAGGGGCACACCCCTTTGTGTGCCTCGTGTGCTCCTAGTGTACCCAGCGTGACCTCCCGGGCCTACTCATCCCAAAATTTAAGAGCCTCCCTCAGAACCTAGTACAATCTCCATTTCAAAATGGCCGGGCCTAAAATTGCTTTCTACTGGTCTATATACCTTGTATGCTGGTTCATATGCCTAGAGTTAGCGCCCTCCCCTCGCTGTCGCTGTCGCTACAACTCTACCACAATAAATGGTACTACCATCCACAATACGACTCCTTCGCTGAGTCCGATAGAACTGGTCTCAAAAACCATAAGGATAGCAACAACAAGAAATAAAAACAAATCAAGAGCTGGTCAGCGATTAAACCAACTAAGGATCAAGCTGTCCCAGACTGAAAATAGAGACACCATTCTCATGCTTCTCATAAAAGCCCCTCGGTCTGTAACAAGGCCCAACTCTTAAATAATTGGCTGAGTGAATTTTAACCGGGATGCGTATTTCATACAGAAACATGGCTACAATCTTCATCTGACCCTGTAATTAATAAGCTATGCCCCCCAGGCTAAATGAGCTATGCCCCCCTGCCTACAACATTATCTCACAATCTCAGGTGAAAACAAGGGGAGGAAGAATAGCAGTGATCTACAACAAGGGGTTCACTATCAAAATGACGGACTCACACAACTCTCTAACATTAGAAATCATGGCAGGATAGACCGACTTTCATAATGTTCTACTTCTCCCCAGGCAGCTGGCCCCAGGCCAGGTGTATATTCTATTACTTTGTTTTCAAAAACTCCTTAAGACTCGCAGTTCAACTTGCTCTTAGGAGACATCAACATATTTAGAGGACTCAGAAGACCCCCAAGGTTTGAGATTTAAGAGACATACTCTCAGCATGGAACTATTCTCCAACCAAATCAGAAGTAACCCCACCTAAAAGGACACCAACTGGATCTACTAGCACATACCAAAAATTCCACACCAACACAGTCAATCAGAATATCAGACATGGGACCCAACCATATGGTCAGAACAACACATGCTAAGCTTCATATTAAGATGAGACAAAAAAAGAAAGCATATCTTGAAACCAAGGGTGAAAATAGAAACAAGAGGCAAAATAGACCCCGACCAACTCTTGTAGCAGTCAATCGCTCTCAGCTAGCCAAACACTGGGAAAACTACAGAACTGAACAGCCTAGTTTCAGTGAGCAAACTGAATGAAATTGCCCCTAAACACTGGAAAATGAAGACCATAAGCAAAAACAATGAATGTTTGATTTGGAGCTACTGACTCTGAAACAAAACTGTAGAAAATTAGAGCAGAAATGGACAAAGTCAGCTAATGCTGAGTTGAAACTAGAATGGAGACAAGCTATATATAGATACAAGTCTCTGATAAGTAAGAAGAGAAAAGTATGGTACTCACAGCAAATTGGAACAGATACTTCAAACACCAAAGCACTCTTTCACCTTGTCTCTCATTTGTCAGACACAACTCACACTCAACAAAATTAGGATGAAAAATCATCAGCGAACGATCTCGCAACATTCTTTCAAACCAAGATTGCCAATATTAGATCACAATTCACAGATTCTGAGGAGAAACACACAGACATCAGTAACAGTCACCCCACGGACTTGTCCTGGTCTGATTTCCACCTGGCAAAATAGGCTAATTTCACAGCGCTGTTCCATAGGTACTCCAAAACACACTGCATAGTAGATCACTGCCCATCCTATCTACTAAGATCCCCTCCGGTCGCATTCATACGAAACCTATTTCTATGGATTCAAAACCAACTGTCTGCTGGAGAATTCCTATCTACCATGGGAGAGATCATTATTACCTTACTCATCAAAGATGTGTCTTGCAAACTAGCTTCCAACTATAGACCAGTAGCCTCAATCCCACTACTCACAAAACTAATGGAGTGTCTAGCATGCCTTCAGCTTAATGAATACTTAGCCCAACATGATGCTCTACACTCTTCCCAATCAGGTTTCAGAGCTAACCACTGCACACAAACAGTACTAGTATACATAACAGACAAAACCAGATTGATAGTAAGGCGCTACTACTACAATTCGATCAATTCTCTGCCTTCGATCTAGTGGGCCATGATATACTAATCAGCGAGCTCAAGAACATAAGAATCGAAGACAAGGTACTAACCTGGTTCAAAGGTCTTCTGGTCACCAGATCGTACAAAGTAAAACAAAAAGGGGTCCTATCGGAGAGCTGGAGAAACCACTGTGGAGTCCTTCAGGGATCCTCCATCTCCCCAATGCTATTCAACAATACCTACACACATTAGGGTTAGAACTATCCCAAGAGGGCGTCATTAGTTATAGTTATGCAGACAATATTTCAGTTATTGTCCTGGTTTCGTCTAACATAGCTCAAGTGTTGGGACTGGTAGAAACCTGTTTAAACTCCATAAGCTCCTGGATGAGGAAGCACAAACTAAAGCTCAACTCAGATAAAAACAAATTTCTGCTCTTTCACTATAACCCAGACTCACTACAAAGTCAAATCAAGGCTGCAGACACAAAATTCACACTACAGACAACAACCAAACTACTGGGAGTTCAGCTAGATCAGACACTATCATTTAATTTACATAGTAAACTCCTCCTTCTCCCTGCTGAGAAAGCTCTGACGAATCAGATAATACTTTAGACTGCTGGTCCAGTCATTACTATTACTGAAACTAGAATACTGCAATCTCCTACTACTAGGTGCTAAAAAAAAAACACATAAGAA
The DNA here is from genome assembly GCF_901765095.1 of Microcaecilia unicolor. Classification (NCBI taxonomy): domain Eukaryota; kingdom Metazoa; phylum Chordata; class Amphibia; order Gymnophiona; family Siphonopidae; genus Microcaecilia; species Microcaecilia unicolor. The sequence goes on from NC_044037.1 coordinate 110,754,658, forward strand.
AACTACAGTCTGTCCAAAACACAAACACGATCGTGTCACTCATCTATTCAAAGAACTACATTGGCTGCCAATAGAGGCTAAGATTACAATCAATCTGGCTTGCACCCTGTTTAAAATCCTAACAGGGGATTGCCCAAGTTACCTCATTTCACATATAGAATATAACTATGCCATCAGATCGAGAAGAACTTTCAACCACTCCCTTTTTTGCATTCCCCTCACTTAAAGGGGTAAAAAGAATCAGCATATTTGCACAACTACTGGCCTACCAAGCCCCTAGAACATGGAAAGACCTAGCACTAAAACTGGACCACCTTAACAACTGTACACTGTTGAGACAACTCAAAACAACTTTATTCAAAAAATATCTATGCTCATAATACACTTCTGTTTTGAAACCGCACAATGCATTCGTGAATCTTCTCATGTCTGATATCTGTATTTTAACTGCTATGTAATTCCCGAGGGTCTGTCTCAGCTGCCTCTTCTTGTAACCCCGTAAACTGCTTTGAACTTCTTGGTACAAGTGATCTAGAAATCTGAATAAAGTAAACTGTTGAGTTTTCTCTTTGTATTTATTTCTTTTATAGTTATCATCTTGTCCTTTTGCAATGCATCTTCTTTCCCAACTCATCTGTGAGTTTTAGGATTTTGTTTTGTTTTATGCACTTCTTTTCTAATTTTCACTTCAAGCATTCCTCTAATGCTCTAAACCCCAGGTCCAAAAGCCAACTTAGGTGGTGGTCATATATGACTTGTTGCAACTATAAATGAGGACACAGAATGTTCATGAGACATACGTGTGAAAGTCAATTCAATAACTAGGTGCAAATGGGTTTACGCTTTTGTGCGCATAACGGCAGAAGAAATTAGCACTTAAACATGTAAACACTATTCTATAAGGCATGTGTAAAGGCTATAACCCCTAATTCTATAACCTTAGCACCTAAATTTATTTTTGTTGCATTTGTACCCCACACTTTCCCACTCATGGCAGGCTCAATGCAGCTTACATATTGTATACAGGTACTTATTTGTACCTGGGGTAATGGAGGGTTAGGTGACTTGCCCAGAGTCACAAAGAGCTACCTGTGTTTGAAGTGGGAATTGAACTCAGTTCCTCAGAACCAAAGTCCACCACCCTAACCACTAGGCCACTCCTCCGAACAATGTAAGCTCCATTTGTTAATTAAGATTACAGAATACTAGCACTTACACATGTGAATGCCACATTCACCGTGGCAAACAGATGATCCAGCTGCCCTTACTATTCCCTATTTTCCTTCTCTTTATTTTCAAGTAATAAATGATCATAGGCTTGTCTTGCCTTCTCCATTATGGGCTAAATGGGAACCTATGCAAAAAAGGCTTTGTTTTGTTTTTTTTGGCACCCACTGTATGGAACTCCTTACCTTGTTCATTGAAATCTGAGAGCTCAAATACAAACTTTAGATTTGTTTTAAAAATGTATCTCTTTCAATTGACATTTAACCCTATTTGAAATACTTTATATTGCTATATTTTGCTTGCTGATGCGTGTTGCCTTTGGACATGGCTGGCTGGCAACCACAGTCCAGCAACTTATTTTAAGTTCATGCGATCTTTTCTTGTTGTTTTTACTTTCCTATTTTTAACAGATTTCCTTTCCTATCTTTTATTAAGTTTCTTCTTTTTGTAAATTGCTTTGACTTGTTATTCCAAAAGGGTGGCATACCAAATTCAATAAATGATAAACGATTCATACGCATGCTTTCCCCCCCTAATTCTATAAAGGGTGCTTTGAGATGCACATGCAGCTTTGGGCATATGCCCAAATTGTGTGCAGATCTTAACTGAATAATTAGCCAATTAGCACCAATAATTGGCTTGTTATTATTGGTGCTAATCAATCAAAATGTATGCACATAATGTAGATCCCCTATGGGTGAGGTTTTTTAAAGAGGGTGGTACGATGGTAAAATCACGGTGTAGGGTCCCACGCTAACTCTCACCACTTAGGGAAGGTACAAAGAAAGGTGGGGAAATTCTGTATTTTGTATATTATACAGTGTGCAATTCAAGATGTTAAGCGAATTTCCCTAGATGTTACAAAATTTTAATGATGACAATATTGCACACTAACTTTTAAATGTATCAACTTTCAATCAATAAACTTTCCTCTGAAATTCTCAACACCACAAATCAGATAAGTAGTACAAATAATTACTTTTTCTGTTACTTAGAATTACTTTAACAAGAAAATTGATTCTTTGTGTCAATTGCTTTCTGACAGATGTCCACTTTCTTCACTTTGCAATGTAACTGAATCTCAGCATAAACCTCCAGGTAAGTATTTACGTGTAAGTTTAAAGTCTCTGAAACGGTGTAGGTGGTGATTTTTGTACTTAGCTGCTTGAGTTGAACTTTCTTGAATGATGGTAACTTTTGTCTTTCGTGGTAGTTGGTGCACATGTTGCTTCCGCGTTGCTCCACCTGCGTCGTCGCTTAACAGCAGCAGTACCTGTACTCTAGTTAATTAAAAGAAATTGAAACCCTGTCTCCCTATCCTGTGATTTTTATAGGGATTTTTGTTATCAAAACTGTGGCCAACCTATCTAGAGTAAATCAATATAGTAACATAGTAGATGACGGCAGAAAAAGACCTGCATGGTCCATCCAGTCTGCCCAACAAGATAACTCATATTTGCTGCTTTTTGTGTATACCCTACTTTGATTTGTACCTGTGCTCTTCAGGTCACAGACCGTATAAGTCTGCCCCACACTACCCCCGCCTCCCAATCACCAGCCCCACCTCCCAACCACTGGCTCTGGCACAGGCACAGACCGTATAAGTCTGCCCAGCACTATTCTCACCTCCCCACCACCAGCCCTGCCTCCCAACCACCGGCTCTGGCACAGACCGTACAAGTCTGTCCAGCACTATCCCCGCCTCCCAACCACCAGTCCCGCTTCCCACCACCGGCTCTGGCACAGACCTTATAAGTCTGCCCAGCCCTATCCCCGCCTCCCAACCACCAGCCCCGCCTCCCGATCTTGACTAAGCTCCTGAGGATCCATTCCTTTGGCACAGGATTCCTTTATGCTTATCCCATGCATGTTTGAATTCCGTTACCGTTTTCATTTCCACCACCTCCCGCGGGAGGGCATTTCAAGCATCCACTACTCTCTCCGTGAAAAAATACTTCCTGACATTTTTCTTGAGTCTGCCCCCCTTCAATCTCATTTCATGTCCTCTCGTTCTACCACCTTCCCATCTCCGGAAAAGGTTCGTTTGCGGATTAATACCTTTCAAATATTTGAACGTCTGTATCATATCACCCGTTTCTCCTTTCCTCCAGAGTATACATGTTTAGTTCAGCAAGTCTCTCCTCATACGTCTTGTAACGCAAATCCCATACCATTCTCGTAGCTTTTCTTTGCACCGCTTCAATTTTTTTTACATCCTTAACAAGATACGGCCTCCAAAACTGAACACAATACTCCAGGTGGGGCCTCACCAACGACTTATACAGGGGCATCAACACCCTCTTTCTTCTGCTGGTCACACCTCTCTTTATACAGCCTAACAACCTTCTAGCTACTGCCACCGCCTTGTCACACTGTTTCGTCGCCTTCAAATCCTCAGATACTATCACCCCAAGATCCCTCTCTCCGCCCGTACCTATCAGACTCTCCCCGCCTAACACATACGTCTCCCGTGGATTTCTACTTCCTAAGTGCATCACTTTGCATTTCTTCGCATTGAATTTTAATTGCCAAACCTTAGACCATTCTTCTAGCTTCCGTAGGTCCTTTTTCATGTTTTCCACTCCCTCCGGGGTGTCCACTCTGTTACAGATCTTAGTATCATCCGCAAATAGGCAAACGTTACCTTCTAACCCTTCGGCAATGTCACTCACAAATATATTGAACAGAATTGGCCCCAGCACCGATCCTTGAGGCACTCCACTACTTACCTTTCGCTCCTCTGAGCGAATTCCATTCACCACCACCCTCTGGCGTCTGTCCGTCAACCAGTTCCTAATCCAGTTCACCACTTCGGGTCCTATCTTCAGCCCCTCCAGTTTATTTAAGAGCCTCCTGTGGGGAACCGTGTCAAAAGCTTTGCTGAAATCTTAGTAGATTATGTCCATAGCTCGTCCCTGATTCAATTCTTCTGTCACCCAATCAAAGAACTCAATGAGGTTCGTTTGGCACGATTTCCCTTTGGTAAATCCATGTTGTCTCGGATCTTGCAACTTATTGGCTTCCAGGAAATTCACTATCCTTTCCTTCAGCATCGCTTCCATTACTTTTCCAATAACCGAAGTGAGGCTTACCGGCCTGTAGTTTCCAGCTTCTTCCCTATCACCACTTTTGTGAAGAGGGACCACCTCCGCCTATCTCCAATCCCTCGGAACCTCTCCTGTCTCCAAGGATTTATTAAACAAATCTTTAAGAGGACCCGCCAGAACCTCTCTGAGCTCCCTCAATATCCTAGGGTGGATCCCATCCGGTCCCATGGCTTTGTCCACCTTTAGCTTTTCAAGTTGTTCATACACACTCTCTTCCGTGAACGGTGCTCTATCCACTTCAATCTCATTTGTACTTTTTGCAGTCCATCGCGGTCCTTCTCCAGGATTTTCTTCTGTGAAAACAGAACAGAAGTATCTATTTAGCAAATTTGCTTTTTCTTCATCATTATCCACATAGCAGTTCGCAGTATCTTTTAGTCTCACAATTCCCTTTTTAGTCATTCTCCTTTCACTAATATACCTGAAGAAAATTTTGCCACCCCCTCCTTACATTTCTAGCCATTTGTTCTTCCGTTTGCGCTTTCGCCAGACGTATCTCTCTCTTGGCTTCTTTCAGTTTCATCCGGTATTCCTCCTCGTGTCCCTTTTCATGAGTTTTTTTGTATTTCTGGAACGCCAACTCTTTAGCCTTTATTTTCTCAGCCATTTGCTTGGAGAACCATATCGGTTTCCTTTTTCTCTTGCTTTTATTTACTTTCCTTACATAAAGGTTTGTGGCCCTATTTATAGCTTCTTTCAATCTGGACCACTGTCCTTCCACTTCTTGTATTTCCTCCCATCCCATCAGCTCCTTCCTCAGGTATTCCCCCATTTTACTAAAGTCAGCATGTTTGAAATCCAGGACTTTGAGTTTTGAGTGGCCACCCTCCTCTTCAGCCGTCATATCAAACCAAACCGTTTGATGGTCACTGCTGCCCAGGTAGGCACCCACTCGGACATTTGAAACATTATCCCCATTTGTGAGTACCAGATCTAGCGTTGCTCCCTCCCTCGTGGGTTCTGACACCATTTGTCTGAGCAAAGCACTTTGAAAAGCATCCACGATCTCTCTACTTCTTTCCGATTTCGCAGACGGAACCGTCCAATCTACATCTGGCAGATTGAAATCTCCCAACAACAGCACCTCTCTTTTCTTCCCCAACTTTTGAATATCAGCGATCAGATCTTTATCTAGGTCCTCCAATTGTGTCGGAGGTCTGTAGACAACACCCACATGGACAGAGGTTTTATCCTTTCTTTTTAAGGTGATCCATATCGCTTCTTCCTTTCCCCAGTTCCCTGTCATTTCAGTCGCTGTGATATCATTTCTCACGTACAGAGCTACTCCTCCACCTTTACGACCCTCTCTATCCTTCCTAAAAAGATTATAGCCTGGTATGTTTGCATCCCATTCATGGGAACCATTGAGCCATGTCTCTGTGATTGCAACTATGTCCAAGTCTGCCTCCAAGATTAGGGCATGAAGGTCATGAACTTTATTGCTTAGACTGTGAGCATTTGTGGTCATCACTTTCCATCTACATTTCCAAGTATGTGTTTTGGTTTTAGTGATTTGGGGGTGTCTTTCTCTTTGGGTACCTTCATATCTTTTTGTTCCACCTTCTTTGCTTTTTCTTTCTCTTCCGCCTCAGTTTTATTTTCAGGAGCATCACAGTGCTGTAGTGGAGCAAAGGAATTCTGTAGGGGCAAAACTTGTGAGGGCGGATGCTTCTGTGTCACATAACGAAGCCTGCCTGAGCCTACTGTGAACCATCTATTCTTAGGTGGTATTATCCTTTGAGGCAGTGGTGAGAATTTGGTATGATTCTGTGCAGTATGATTTTGTGCAGTCCTAGAAGTTGCTTTAAGTGCATTCAATTCCTGCTTTACTTTGCTGAGCTCCTGTTTTAAACTAGCAAGCTGAAGACAGATAGGACAAGCTTTAAGTCTCCAGAAGCTTGGTCTTGAAACTAAAGCACCACAATTATTACAGAGAATAAAAGTCATCTTGATTTGTTGAAATGGGTATGAACAGGTGTACTATGATGGGGTTGTAATTAGGGTGGGGTTAATTTATGATATGTAGTATATTTGGTAAAGCTATATAGGAAGTGTCAGTCTTGGGGTGGGTGGGTTGTGGGGCAGGGTGGGTGGGCTTAAGCATAAGACCTATGGAATGTGTTTGCTGTAACCTATCTCTAGAACAGCATTGAAATGCCCAGAGCCACAAGTGTAAGGTGGGGGAAATCAGAAAATAATCTTATCTGAGAAGATTCGTCCAGCTTCTGTTCTGTGTAGAGACAAAAACCACGTGGAGAGAAAAGCTCCACCTGTGCTATGTAATTACCTTACAACAAAAGCAGATGGGGGAGGGGAGGAGTTTCACACAGAATGGAAGCAGAGGGGAAAAAAATACAAGAGAAACTACTACCGATTTTAAAGCACTTGTTAAATCCAGTTCCTAGATTATCAACTATCAAATACAAATAGCCAATAAGCAGTTTTAAAATCAGTTACATAGAGTACAGATATCAATTAGAAATAGCCACTAAGCAGTTAGTTAGGAAACACAGATTATGAGATCACAAGTTTAGCTGAGCAGTTAAAAATAGGGTTGTTTTTTTTTTCCTGGTATAATAGAAATACAGTGACAGACTAGGATTGGGGGGGAGAGAGTAGATAATTAATGTTCCCTATTGTAGGATCTGCCTTATTACTTTTCCCTGCCTAATGAGGAACACTCTTCCATGTATGTTAATCACACCTTGTAACCAGTCACACATTTCATACCTCACTGCCCTCATACACAGCAGTTCAGCTAAGGACAACAGTCCTGTTTCAATTTTTAATCAGCACTAATTCTCACTGCAGACCGGTGCAAGGTGTTCACAACCCTGCTTCGTGACAGGTCAGTGGGAACACACCAGATTTGCACACTCACCCTTCACCAACAGGCTTCTACACAATTTGTAGCCCCTCCAAACTCAGGCAGACCCCTCAGTACAACCACCCATTAACACATATGCATTGCACTCAAAGTGTCAGTCATATGCACTGTGGCCACAACTCTGCTCTGAGACAGATCAGCGGAAACACAACAGTTTTCGTGCACACTCACTGTCAATAGCCACCTTCACTTGTTACCTGCAGGCTATTATACAGCTTATAGCCTATTTCAACTCAGGCAAGCCTTTCTGTATAACCACTTAGCAAATTAACACATATGCACTCCCTCAGTGCCAGTCAGGTGTGCTGTGGTTATCAGCTTGTCTCTTATACATACACAGACAGAGCATCTTTCATGCAGGTATATCTCCCTTGTACCTTCAGTCTCTCATCTTTACTGAATTCCACTCTCTCTATACCACCAGGTGTTCTGATACAGTCAAATTATACTCTATTGAGGTTTTCCTCCTCATCCACACTCAATTTTCCAAGCACACAGACAGAGCACCTCTCATACCGGTCCTGTCTCTCCTGTGTCTTCAGTTCCTCTCACCTTATATCAGACAACTCTTTATTTAAGCTCTCTCTCCTGTATAAATCAACTCTTACACATACACAGGCACAGCATCTTCCACACACAGGTCTGTCCTCTCCTGTGTCTTCAGTTCCTCTGACCTGGTCACCAGCTCTGTCTCCCCCTAGCAACAGGACTGCAGCTAGGCCATCTGACCTTGCAGCACCAATCAGACGCTAGCTTGTGGCAGGTGAAACAACTTTTATAGTTTGTAAACTTTTCCACAAACTCCATTTTGAAATCAAATTTTCCCATTAAAGTATATGGAGAAAATGGATTTCCATACAAAAGACACGATAAATTACATTACACTTATTCTTATTAAAGAATTATACCATCATCTCAGTCACTTTTTCCTGAATCCAATCCATGTTTGATATTTTTTTAACCATAAACAGGCACCATTTCACATCATTTGCATGTAAAACCCCTCCAAAGTGCCAGCAGACCCCGGGGCAGCCCTAGCAGACCCAGGATGGCTCCTTTACAGGGGACACCCAGCATTTTATTTATTTATTTATTTAAATACCCCATCTACAATAAATTTAGGTGTGTGATCTGTGCCTAAATTTTACTCACATCGTGAAACAAGGGACATGGAAATGGGAGGGTTATGGGCAGTTCGGGATGGATTGTGGGTGTGGTTTTTGGTTACACGTGCAATTATAGAATAAGGAGGCTCTGCACCCAAATTTAGGCACAGGCATTTGCACCACATTTTCATTGGTGCAAATGGATACCCCTAAATTGAAACACGACCCCTGGGACTTAAGTATTATTCTATAAACCATGCCTAACTTTAGGTGCAGCTTATAAAATAGCACTCAGCATTTTTTTGTGCCGATTTTTGTATCATTTATAGAATCTAGCCCTTTGTGTGCACAGCAGTATTCTGTAATGTGAGTACACAAGTCACATTGTGAGTAACTGCAAGGGGACATTCACAGGGAGAGGCACATAGGTATGTCATACTGTCATTTATGGGCTAAAGTGGCATATTTAGGTGCATAAATTTACACCCAGGGGCAGCCCGTGGCAGGGATGAGATGCCACCCTAGCTCCAGCCTGGTCTTGCATCTCCCCCCTTCCCTCAACTCTATTCCTCGTGTTTACCTTACTTTTCTTTTCGAAAAAGCGGCAGAGATTCCCATAGGCTGCCTTGCCATAGTGCCACCAGCACTGGCCTCTTCACTCTACTGTGTGCTGCTTCTGAGAAAACAGGAAGTTACATCAAGGTGGGCCGCAGTAGGGAGAAGGGGCTGGTGCCGGAATCACGGCCGCCTTTTGGAAATGAAAAAAATAAGGTAAACATGGGGAAGCGAGTTGAGAAGGGGAGAGTGCCGCTCCTAGAGTGTGGCACCTGAGGCCCCCACCTCAGTTGGGTTAACAGAAGGGCTGCCATTGTTTACACCTGCCATAGACATAAGTGGGTGTGCCTAACTGTTGCCACATAAATGCTGTCTTACCCTAGTATTCTATAATGGAATCTGTGCACCCAGTTGTCTTTATGGAATTTGCACCCAGCATACTGCATTTTGGTGCCTTTTATAAAATCATCTGCACAGCGCGGCAATTGCAAGGGGGTGTACATGTGGGTGGAGTATGGCTGGGACATGGGCATAGCTTCCCATTACATGTGAAACGTACAGACTACTGTAAATTACATATGTCCTTGCAGCAGTTGAGTGCCCATAAATACACCAGGTCTACAGCACCTAAATGTTAGGTATGCAATGCTAGGTTAGGTTAGTATTCTATAATGGAACTGATGCACACAGATATCATTATAGAATAGGCTCTCACTGTGCAGCATCGAGGCCCCCACTTATAGAATTACCACATATTGTTATTCTGAAAGGTGGAATACAAGTATACTTTCAAGAACCACTCAAACCATTTCCAGAGAATGCCTCCTGTCTATACATCTTAAACTCTGCATTCTGCCATCTATATCTCTCTCTATATATAAGTAGCACCATTTCTAAAATCACCACTTGTACATATTGGGCTGCATTCAGTAAATGGCTCCCAAAATTTAGATGCTGGAAAGCATTTATAAGTACATAAGTAATGCCATACTGGGAAAAGACCAAGGGTCCATCGAGCCCAGCATCCTGTCCACGACAGCGGCCAATCCAGGCCAAGGGCACCTGGCAAGCTTCCCAAACGTACAAACATTCTATACATGTTATTCCTGGAATTTTGGAGTTTTCCAAGTCCGTTTAGTAGCGGTTTATGGACTTGTCCTTTAGGAAACCGTCCAACCCCTTTTTAAACTCTGCTAAGCTAACCGCCTTCACCACTTTCTCCGGCAACGAATTCCAGAGTTTAATTACACGTTGGGTGAAGAAAAATTTTCTCCGATTTGTTTTAAATTTACTACATTGTAGTTTCATCGCATGCCCCCTAGTCCTAGTATTTTTGGAAAGCGTGAACAGACGCTTCACAACCACCTGTTCCACTCCACTCATTATTTTATATACCTCTATCATGTCTCCCCTCAGCCGTCTCTTCTCCAAGCTGTATAGCCCTAGCCTCCTTAGTCTTTCTTCATAGGGAAGTCGTCCCATCCCCGCTATCATTTTAGTCGCCCTTCGCTGCACCTTTTCCAATTCTACTATATCTTTCTTGAGATGCGGCGTCCAGAATTGAACACAATACTCAAGGTGTGGTCGCACCATAGAGCGATATAACGGCATTATAACATCCTCACACCTGTTTTCCATACCTTTCCTAATAATACCCAACTTTCTATTAGCTTTCCGAGCCGCAGCAGCACACTGAGCAGAAGGTTTCAGTGTGTTATCGACGACGACACCCAGATCCCTTTCTTGGTCCGTAACTCCCAACGTGGAACCTTGCATGACGTAGCTATAATTCGGGTTCTTTTTTCCCACATGCATCACCTTGCACTTGCTCACATTAAACATCATCTGCCATTTAGCCGCCCAGTCTCCCAGTCTCGTAAGGTCCTCTTGTAATTTTTCACAATCCTGTCGCGATTTAACGACTTTGAATAACTTTGTGTCATCAGCAAATTTAATTACCTCGCTAGTTACTCCCATCTCTAAATCATTTATAAATATATTAAAAAGCAGCGGTCCTAGCACGGACCCCTGAGGAACCCCACTAACTACCCTTCTCCATTGTGAATACTGCCCATTTAACCCCACTCTCTGTTTCCTATCCTTCAACCAGTTTTTAATCCACAATAGGACATTTCCTCCTATCCCATGACCCTCCAATTTCCTCTGTAGCCTTTCATGAGGTACCTTGTCAAACGCCTTTTGAAAATCCAGATACACAATATCAACTGATTCCCCTTTGTCCACATGTTTGTTCACTCCTTCAAAGAATTGAAGTAAATTGGTCAGGCAAGATTTCCCCACACAAAAGCCGTGCTGACTTGGTCTCAGTAATCCATGTCCTCGGATGTGCTCTGTAATTTTGTTTTTGATAATAGCCTCTACCATTTTCCCCGGCACCGACGTCAGACTCACCGGTCTATAATTTCCCGGATCTCCCGGGATCCGGGAATAGCTAAGCGCTATTCTATAAGTGCACTCCGAGCTGAGTGCTCTTGATACAATAGCGCTTAGAGCAGATTCCTGTGCCCAACTGTAGGCGCAAGGACTTATGTTAGCCGAAACCTGGCATAAATCCTGTTGCATACGTTGGGTGGGTAACTCCGGTATTCTATAACACTGCAACTAAATATTTGGAATGCTCCTGACCAGCCCATGCCACTCCATGCCACACCCCCTTTTGAGTTGCATCGGAGACACTTTGGGCACCTAGCATTACAGAATAGTGCGTAGACAATTTCCTGCATAAATTCAAATTAGTGCCAATAAGTACCAATTAACTAATTAACTTCAACAATTGGTTATTAGCACCCAACTAATTAGTTTATGTGAACATCTGGGTTCCATGCCCAACCTTGAGTGACCTGTAGAATACGGGGGATTGTGATCTGGCTCAAACCCAGAGGTCAAAGAGAAAAACAGAAACAAAGGCGACCCTCAGGGGGAGGAATGCTGGCTTCGGCCTAACCCCTGGTAAGCCTTTCCTCAGCTGAGAGGTGCCCAGCTCTACCACTGGCTGCCTTTCAGGTGCTGTGGAGGACTTGCAGCTCATCTGCATATCCTTACAGCCTTCTCCCAGGTCCACTCTGATCCACTCAGGGCCTCCGCTCTAGGTGCCCAGCGCTCCCACCAGGTGCTGTGGAGGACTTGCAGCCCTTCTGTATTTCCTCACAGCTGTATCCGGGGTGACTCCAGGTCCACCCCGATCTTCCCAGGGCCCTCGCTCCAAGTGCACAGAGTTTCCAGGTGCTTTTTGGCTAGGATCAGGCGACCCTCAGTAGGAGAAATGCTGGGTTCGGCCTAACCCCTGGTAAGCCTTTCCTCAGCTGAGAGGTACCCAGCTCTACCACCGGCTGCCTTTCAGGTGCTGTGCAGGACTTGCAGCTCATCTGCATATCTTTACAGCCTTCTCCCAGGTCCACTCTGATCCACTCAGGGCCTCCGCTCTAGGTGCGGCGCGCGGGGCATTTTTCTCTTTACATCTAATCTTCTTCCCAGTTGCTAAAGTACCTCAGTCATTTATGGCCCCTATTCACATTCTCTTCCTAGCCCTGTCCCTTCCTAATCTTTTCCCTCACCCCCTACCTCTCTCCGCTACAGGAACTCACTGCCTATCCATCGACTTCATCACCTCACCTTCTGTCCTACCCTCGTCCTCCCTCTTAGCTTTTAATCTCCGTCTCTTTCTTCCCTCCATTTTGCCTTCCCCATTCCACCTAAATACCTCTCGCCTTCGTGGCCACACCTCTCCTACTCTCCTCCGCTCTCTTTTACTCCTTCTCTTACTCTCAGCCGGTGACATCAATCCCAATCCTGGCCCTCCTCACCAACTATTATCCCAACTCTACAGATCTCACCGCGACCTCTCTAACCTCATCTCTATTCCTCTACTCCCCTCCTCTTGCGCCCTGTGGAATGCCCGCTCTATCTGTAACAAACTCCCCTATATGCAGGACCTCTTTATCTCGCGTCATCTCCATCTGCTCCCCATAACAGAAACCTGGCTCTGCCCTGATGACTCTGCTTCAGTCGCAGCCCTCTGCCATGGCGGTTATCTTTTTTCACATACTCCTCGCCCTGCTGGTCGCGGGGGCAGTGTTGGACTACTTCTCTCTCCCTCCTCCAGATTTCAACCCCTTCTTCCACCTCAATCTCACTGTTTTCCCTCCTTTGAAGTCCACTCTGTCCGCATTTTCTCTCCTCTGCCTCTTCGAATAGCGGTCATTTATCGTCCCCCTGATAAGTCCCTTTCATCCTTTCTCAGTGACTTTGATGCCTGGCTTGCCTTCTTCCATGAACCTTCTTCCCCCTCTCTCATCCTTGGTGACTTTAATATTCCTGCTAATGATCCTTCCAACTCTTATATTTCCAAGTTACTTGCTTTAACATCCTCCTTTAATCTCCAACTATGTTCCATCTCCCCCACTCATCAAAATGGTCACTGTCTTGATCTCATCTTCTCCTCTAACTGTTCATCCTCTAGTTTCCTTGCCTCTGATCTTCCCCTCTCTGATCACCATCTTATAACTTTCACACTTAAATCTCCTCCCTCCCAGTCCCGTCCTATCTTATCTAGGAATCTTCACGATATTGACCCTTTATCTCTATCCTCCCATGTTTCAAACCTCCTCTCTACTGTGGCACCATCCACATCTGTCAATGAGGCTGTTTCTTCTTACAACAATACTCTATCCTCTGCCTTAGACACTCTTACACCTTTGATGACCCGCCCTATAAGGTGTACAAAACCCCAACCTTGGCTGACTTCTAATATCCGCTACCTATGTTCCTGTACCCGCTCCGCCGAATGCCTCTGGTGGAAATCTTGGGCCCTTGCTGATTTCTTACACTTTAAGTTCATGCTGACCTCCTTCCAATCTGCTCTTTTACGCGCCAAACAGGATTATTATATACAACTGACCAACTCTCTTGGCTCGAACCTTCGACTTCTCTTCACCACATTGAACTCTCTCCTCAAGGTGCCCCCTCTCCCAACTCCCCCTTCATTATCTCCTCAGACCCTTGCTGAATTCCTTCACGACAAGGTTCAAAAGATAAACCTTGAATTCTCTAGCTCGCCACCTCTCCCTCCACTAGTCCGTTCCCCTCTCTCTCCTTCCCCTCATTCCTTTCCCTCCTTTCCTGAAGTTACTATAGAGGAAACTACACTTCTCCTTTCTTCCTCAAAATGTACCACCTGTTCCTCTGATCCCATTCCCACCCACCTTCTTAATGCCATCTCACCTGCTCTTATTCCTTTTATCTGTCACATTCTCAACCTCTCACTTTCCACTGCAACTGTCCCTACTGCCTTTAAACATGCTATGGTCACACCTCTCCTTAAGAAGCCTTCACTCGACCCTACTTGTCCCTCTAATTACTGACCCATCTCCCTCCTCCCTTTTCTCTCCAAATTACTTGAGCGTGCTGTTCACCACCGCTGCCTTGATTTTCTCTCCTCACATGCTTTTCTTGACCCACTACAATCTGGTTTTCGCCCTCGCCACTCAACCGAAACTGCGCTTACTAAAGTCTCCAATGACCTATTACTGGCTAAATCCAGAGGTCAATATTCCATCCTCATTCTTCTTGATCTTTCCGCTGCTTTTGACACTGTCGATCACAGCATACTCCTTGATACCCTGTCCTCACTTGGATTCCAGGGCTCTGTCCTTTCCTGGTTCTCTTCCTACCTCTCCCTCCGCACCTTCAGTGTTCACTCTGGTGGTTCCTCTTCTACTTCTATCCCTGTGCCTGTCAGCGTACCTCAGGGTTCTGTTCTTGGCCCCCTCCTCTTTTCTATGTACACTTCTTCCCTTGGTTCATTAATCTCATCCCATGGCTTTTCCTACCATCTCTATGCTGATGACTCCCAAATCTACCTTTCTACCCCTGATATCTCACCTTGCATCCAAACCAAAGTTTCAGCGTGCTTGTCTGACATTGCTGTCTAGATGTGTCAACGCCACCTGAAATTAAACATGACCAAAACCGAGCTTCTCATTTTTCCCCCCAAACCCACCTCCCCACTCCCCCCGTTTTCTATTTCTGTTGATGGCTCTCTCATTCTCTCTGTCTCCTCAGCTCGAAACCTTGGGGTCATCTTTGACTCTTCTCTCTCCTCAGCTCATATCCAGCAGATCGCCAAGACCTGCCATTTCTTTCTTTACAACATCCGTAAAATCCACCCCTTTCTTTCCGAGCACTCAACCAAAACCCTCATCCACACCCTTGTCACCTCTTGTTTAGACTACTGCAATCTGGTTCTTGCTGGCCTCCCACTTAGTCACCTCTCCCCTCTCCAATCGGTTCAAAACTCTACTGCCCGTCTTGTCTTCCGCCAGGGTCACTTTACTCATATTACCTCTCTCCTCAAGTCGCTTCACTGGCTCCCTATCCGTTTTCGCATCCTGTTCAAACTTCTTCTACTAACCTATAAATGTACTCACTCTGCTGCTCCCCAGTATCTCTCCACACTCGTCCTTCCCTACACCCCTTCCCGTGCACTCCGCTCCATGGATAAATCCTTCTTATCTGTTCCCTTCTCCACTACTGCCAACTCCAGACTTTGCGCCTTCTGTCTCGCTGCACCCTACGCCTGGAATAAACTTCCTGAGCCCCTACGTCTTGCCCCATCCTTGGCCCCCTTTAAATCTAGACTGCAGGTTCACCTCTTTAACATTGCTTTTGACTCGTAACCACTCGCCTCCACCTACCCTCCTCTCCTTCCAGTACACATTAATTGATTTGATTACTTTATTTTTTGTCTATTAGATTGTAAGCTCTTTGAGCAGGGACTGTCTTTCTTCTATGTTTGTGCAGCGCTGCGTACGCCTTGTAGCGCTATAGAAAAATGCTAAATAGTAGTAGTAAAATAGATCCTCACATGAGAAATGTTCCATTATCCTCTTCCAGCAAAAATCCCTGTAGTCAGACAAGACAGAAGTTTTGAGGAAGGGGTAGCTGGCAGAGGCATAGCCACAAGTGGGCCTGGGTGTACCAGCCCAAGCAGCACACAATCCCCTGGATTCTATATATGGTGCTCAAATTTGCACATTGAATGGCTACATGTGGTGAATGTATAAGTACACACCAGCTTGTCTGTATACATATTTATGCAAGTGTATACCATGGGTATATATATATATATATACTAGCCATTGAGCCCGTAAAAACGGGCTAGTAAAAGAAGGGGGGGGGGGGTTGAAAGCCCCCCCGGATAGGTCGCCGCCCCCTCCCCCCTGGAGTCGCCGCTGCCACCCGTGCCGGGTACCTGGCTTCACTATTCAAACCGGCAGAACGCAGCACACAGCTCATCTGAGCTGCCGTCGGCCTTCCTTCTTCTCTGCCTGTGTTCCGCCCTCGTGTGATGTAACGTCGGCGAGGGCGGGACACAGGCAGGTAAGGAAGGTTAATGGCAGCTCAGATGAGCTGTGTGCTGCGTTCCGGCGGTTTGAATAGTGAAGCCAGGTAGCCGGGCCGGGTGGAGGGTGGGTGGTGGCAGCGACTCCAGGTGGGTTGGGGGAGCGGTAGCGGCAACCCTGGGGGGGGGGGGCGGGGAGCGGTGGCGACGGCAGTTCCCTCACTCGCAGGTGCGCAGGTTCCCTCTCTGTCACGCCCCCGTCATCACGTATTGACACGGGGGCGGGACAGAGAGGGTCTCTACTGCGCATTTGCAAGTGAGTACGCCTCTTGCCATTTATATGTTTTATATATATATATATATATATATATATGCCTTTACATGCAGGAAACCCTCTACAAAATTAGTCCATTATTTTTAATTGTGTACATTACGTGCTGTTTTACCCCTCCTTTTACAAAGCCGTGCTAGCACGTGCCAGTGCGGTAATGCTGAAATGATCTATTCAAAGGGAATAGGCTGTGTCAGCATTGCTGTGTGGCTTTGTTTAAAAAAAAAAATGGGGGGGGGGGGGGGGGGGGGGGTAGAAAGCAAAACTGTCTTTGCAAAACTTTTCTCCATCAGAAAGCAAAATTTTACATGTGGTTTCCTGCACACAAACTTTTATTTGAATTAATAGTTCATGAGCTGCTACAATGCAAAATTATACAAACCACCTCATTAACTATTAATGCAGAACTAACAGATGCGTAAAATTTGCTTCCTGGACCAAATGTTGCAAAACCAATAACTTTATCACAATGAGAAGTAATTCAGCAAAACTTCACAAGCTATTTTTCCCCTGAGGCTTATCTGCATGCATAGAAAACGAGGACATACACAAAAAAGGAACAGTGTGGGGGGAAAAACATGCAATTTATTACCCAACTTTCACTGTGTATTGAATTTTATGATGGCAATTTCCACGTGACACTGTGGTAAAGTGCATCCCAGCAACCTCGGTATTGCAGTGGGCCCAGGGAAAGAGGGAGCCCACTTATAGCCACTCGCATATCTTCTGCTGTGGATCCCTCCCTACTTTGGGGGGCATAGGAGCCGACTCTGTGGGTGCTTGAGCACCCCCAATATTGAGAAAATTCATTGTATGTGTCCAGGGAGGGGTTATTGCCACTGGGCATAGCACCCCCAATAATTTTGAAAAGTTGGCTCCTATGGGGGGGGGGGGGGGGTATTACTTTGCATTTCTGCCACTTCCAGGTAACGGTATTATTACTTCAATACTACAGTCCAATGTGCACTATAGTGGTAATACAATGTATTTTTTTGCACAATTTTGCAACATCTGTATTTAAACTGAGGGCTTTGGTGAATTATAGATCCAGGAACAGTACATATTTCTCTTCCCAAGAAGACTTACATTTTAAGCTGTATCTGAGGCAATGAAAGCTGACAAGGAGCACAGCTTCTTTAGCTCTCAAGCTGCTGCTCTAAAAACTAGGCTGCTCCTCCTCTCCATCTGGTACACATAATGAAGTCAAAATGTGTACAATCATGGAAAGCATAAAAAGGGGGTAAGTCTATAAAGGAGATAATATGTATGCACCTGATATGCATGTGAATGTTTAGAATACTGGCAGGTGTGCACATATATGTGTCAATACCAAACACATGAATATCTTACCTAACACTTTATCAAGTTGGGCATACACATGAGCAGAGACTAAGCAGAACTTACACTTATGTGTGTAACATATAGATTATTAAGTTATGCACGTATCTTCGGCAACTAGGCACACATACCAGCTCTATGGCTAGCTTAATTGTTCGCACCCGTTACCTAAGCTCCTACAGGCATATCTGCCCTGTTCAGTTAGTTTTCCCATAAAGGAAAGTAGGCAGCTACATTCCTTTAAAAAACACACTCTTACCAGCTGCACATAGAATTACCCCAAACTCATTCATTGGATCTCACCATACAGGAAACTGCAAGAGAATGCCAACGTGTCTGTGATGTTTCAGTTGCCATCCATGGGATAGGAAACAGCATTAATGAATTTTTTTTTAATAAAAATGTATTTTTTCCTCGAATTTGATAGTTTGCTGGAAGCTGGAGAGTTAAGAAGAAATACTTGTATAGTTTTTTGGATTTAGCTCAAGTTCAACATGAAGCCAAAATAAAGCTCAAGCTGACTTCAATAGAAATTATGGTTTAGGTTAGGTTTCACACAATCACTGCAGATCTGGGAACTAGAGCTGAGAGGATTCAGAACTAATATACATATCTATGAGGGGTTTTTTTTTTGTTTGATTTTTTAACCCAAGCAAAGTTCTTGTTTTCAGAAGCTTTCTATCAAAACACTGGGTGCTACATGGGCTGCTCATATACTATATACTGCAGAAACTTTCTGATCAGGCCCATGTCATCTGGGCCAATGCAACAAACTGAAGACAGAAGTGAAACTTGAACTGAAGCTGCTTGATATGATGGCAGCCCACTAATCAGTGGTTTTATCCAGACCTTTTTTTGGTGAACATGGAACAAAAATATTTCTTTTCCTTGACAGCCTTGGTGCGTTTCTCCTTTTCTCTTCACTCTTACATCCCGTCTCAGAACTTCCTCTTGTAACTGACATTAACTGAAAAAAGTCTCATCACCTTTCTCAATCAAATATCATTTTTAATTCTGCATACCTCTTTGCTGTCCTGCCTACCTTCCCTCAGCCTTTCTAGATATTTTCCTTTATCTTCCCAAGATCCCTTTTGAATGCTAATCGTTTTACCCTTATGTTTTCCATGGAGACTGCACCATCAAAAATACTATCAGAATTCAACTGTACATGGAAGGCAATTCTATAACCAGCCACTTGTAGACACTCACCCAAACTCTCTATATGTACAGCCTCATGCAATTTATCTGTTATGTAAGATAAGCACATATTTTCAGAATAGTGCTAATAGTGAAACCGCCTCTTTGATACCGGACCATCATTTCCAAGGTAATCCACTCAACTGGTTTTATGAAAGGACTTTACACAGAAGCTGAAATGAAATCAGATAATGTTAAGACCCATACCAGAACTCCCTAGCTAGAAAATAGGGAGAAGGACCCATGGCCCACTGAGGAAGGAGAGTATGACCCCGAGTGTGTGGAAGCCGATCCAAGGCTGTACAAGTGGACAAGTTCACATGACTCCTGAAGCAGACGCTCCATGCTGAAACATGGATCCATGTTGAGCCCTTCACTGAACTGATGTTCAACAAAGTCCACCCTCTGTGAATTCCTGATTTTGTGATTTTATGTTGAAGGCCTAGCACACTGCCCTGCTTTTGTTGTTTTTTCCTGTTGGACTACTGTAGGGTTGGTTGTCTTCAGACTTTAGTTGTGTGTCCAGAATAACGCTTAGGCAGAATTTTGGCATACATGTGCAAGTATTCTATGTATTTACAGATGTAATCAGCATGTACATGTTAAGGTAAAATTAGTTCTTACCTGATAATTTTCTTTCCATTAGTCCCAACAGATCAATCCAGAGACTTGTGGGTTATGTCCCTCTACTAGCAGGCGGAGATAGAGAGAACTTCAGAGGTTTACTACATGTGGTCATGTGCAGTCACCTTAACTTCAGTATTGTCGATACCAAAGCAGTGGAAGAAGGAAGAAGTCCTCTCCTGCCTGCATAAAACCTAAGTAAGCTCCTCAACCGCTCCTGCGGGAGGGTAACAGAAGGTTTCCTTTATGTTTTGTTTTGCCTTTTTTAGCCAAAAATCAAATGAAGGAATCTGATGAAACTGAAGCAACTAGAAGAAAACACTCAACCCAGAACAACAAAGGGCGGGCCTCTGGATTGATCTGTTGAGACTAATGGAAAGAAAATGATCAGGTAAGAACTAATTTTACCTTCCATAGCATCCCACAGATCAATCCAGAGACTTGTAGGATGAACCAAAGCAGTCAAGTGGGGTGGGGTACTACAACCTCAGCAGACTGGAGCAATAATCCACAGGCCACGGTTACATGCGCTGCCACGTCAAATCTGGAATGCCTAGCGCTGCCACGCCAAAACTGCAAAGCCTGGCAAGGGAAGGACAGCAGGTCAAGTGGGCAATCTGCAAAAGCCATCCACAGAAGGACAGAGGACCAAGTGGCCGAACTGCAAAGGGCAGCCACGAAAGCCAGACAGGACATGGAAAAGGAAGTCAACTGCGCTCTGGAAGAAAGCGCTGCCACCCACAACGGGAGAGACTGTCCCATACAGAGGCCAGCTGAAGAAATTGCCTCTCTCAACCAACAGTCACTACAGCACGTGAAGTCAGATTCCCTTTCTTGAGACCAACCAGACGACAACATGAGGGTATGCCGGGAGGTATTTCCGCTCAGCAGGTCAGGAATCTGATGATCCTACCGCAATGTGGGTGTTTCGTAAGGAGTTGCCACCTTCCTATAAACCTAAGGCTCTCCAGGTTCTGAATATGTCGGCTTCTGATCCTGCCACCACTACATCTGCTAAACTTAAAATGGTGAGCACTAGAAGACTGCTACAGTCTTTAGCAGTGCATAAGGCAATGTAGGAAGTCACTTCTGCTCAGTGGGTCATCCCAGGCACTGCCCCACTATGAAGAGATGTAGCTAGGTGGGGTGCAAGGGGAGCAGCTGCTCCCCTAAAAGGATTTTGAATAAAATGACACTTATGCGAAACAGCTCTTCAGCTTCACACCGCCGCCTATTCTACAAAAGGTCTTCTCCTCCTGACATCAAAACCGCTATGCCCACATCTGCCAATCTAAAAATGGCAAACCTTCTTATGGTACCTTCCTATGGTCCTGAGCAAAGCAAGAAGTAAAGAGCTGACCAATGGAACTCGCTGGTCACTTCCAAATAGTATAGGAGTATATGGTGAACATCCAAGAAGCAGGAAGAGAAAAAGGTAGAAAGGGATGGAAGGCAGAAACCGCCATATGCAGAAAAGACAGTACTGTGCGCCCGTCACCAGCAGAAATCTAGAGGATCTCAAACGGATAAAGTCGGGAGTTCCGAGAACCTACCTGAACTGGATTGCTAAAGAAAACTAGGCTGCCCAGGACGATAGCCCTGGTGTCATAAAGATAAGGGCGAGCCTGACCCAACCAAAACGAACTTGTAGACATGTCCTCAGGAAGACGCTGAGTCTATAAGTCACCCAGGTCTTCCACCAACTTCTTGGAGTCCTCAAACAATAGTTGCCCTGAAAAGTGAGCTGAACCAGCCATCATTAGAAGCTGCATTCACCACCCAGCAGCGCAACTACATCAAATGGCAGGCTGTAACTACCACAAATAGTAGTAAACATAGTAACATAGTAGATGACGGCAGAAAAAGACCTGCACGGTCCATCCAATCTGCCCAACAAGATAAACTCATATGTGCTACTTTTTGTGTATACCCTACTTTGATTTGTACCTGTCCTTTTCAGGGCACAGACCGTATAAGTCTGCCCAGCACTATCCCCGCCTCCCACCACCGGCTCTGGCACAGACCTTATAAGTCTGCCCACACTATCCCCGCCTCCCAGCCACCAGTCCCGCCTCCCACCACCGGCTCTGGCACAGACTGTATAGGTCTGCCCAGCACTATCCCCGCCTCCCAACCACCAGCCCCGCCTTCCACCACCGGCTCTGCCACCCGATCTCGACTAAGCTCTTGAGGATCCATTCCTTCTGCACAGGATTCCTTTATGTTTATCCCACACATGTTTGAATTCCGTTACCATTTTCATTTCCACCACCTCCCGCGGGAGGGCATTCCAAGCATCCACCACTCTCTCCGTGAAAAAATACTTCCTGACATTTTTCTTGAGTCTGCCCCCCTTCAATCTCATTTCACGTCCTCTCATTCTACCACCTTCGCATCTCCAGAAAAGGTTCGTTTGTGGATTAATACCTTTCAAATATTTGAACGTCTGTATCATATCACCCCTGTTTCTCCTTTCCTCCAGAGTATACATGTTTAGTTCAGCAAGTCTCTCCTCATATGTCTTGTAACGCAAATCCCATACCATTCTTGTAGCTTTTCTTTGCACCGCTTCAATTCTTTTTACATCCTTAGCAAGATACGGCCTCCAAAACAGAACACAATACTCCAGGTGGGACCTCACCAATGACTTATACAGGGGCATCAACACTTCCTTTCTTCTGCTGGTCACACCTCTCTCTACACAGCCTAGCAACCTTCTAGCTACGGCCACCGTCTTGTCACACTGTTTCGTCGCCTTCAAATCCTCAGATACTATCACCCCAAGATCCCTCTCCCCGTCCATACCTATCAGACTCTCCCCGCGGATTTCTATTCCCTAAATGCATCACTTTGCATTTCTTCGCATTGAATTTTAATTGCCAAACCTTAGACCATTCTTCTAGCTCCCTCAGATCCTTTTTCATGTTTTCCACTCCTTCCCGGGTGTCCACTCTGTTACAGATCTTACTATCATCCGCAAATAGGCAAACTTTACCTTCTAACTCTTCGGCAATGTCACTCATAAATATATTAAACAGAATCGGCCCCAACACTGATCCCTGAGGCAATCCACTACTCACCTTTCCCTCCTCCAAGCGAATTCCATTCACCACCACCCTCTGGCGTCTGTCCGTCAACCAGTTCCTAATCCAGTTCACTACTTCGGGTCCTATCTTCAGCCCATCCAGTTTATTTAAGAGCCTCCTGTGGGGAACCGTGCTGAAATCTAAGTAGATTACGTCCATAGCTCGTCCCTGATTCAACTCTCCTGTCACCCAATCAAAGAATTCAATGAGATTCGTTTGGCACGATTTCCCTTTGGTAAAACCATGTTGTCTTGGATCTTGCAACTTATTGGCTTCCAGGAAATTCACTATCCTTTCCTTCAGCATCGCTTCCATTACTTTTCCAATAACCGAAGTGAGGCATACCGGCCTGTAGTTTCCAGCTTCTTCCCTATCACCACTTTTGTGAAGAGGGACCACATCCGCCGTTCTCCCATCCCTCGGAACCTCTCCCGTCTGCAAGGATATATTAAACAAATCTTTAAGAGGACCCGCCAGAACCTCTCTGAGCTCCCTCAATATCCTAGGGTGGATCCCGTCCGGTCCCATGGCTTTGTCCACCTTTAGCTTTTCAAGTTGTTTATACACACTCTCTTCCGTGAACGGTGCTCTTTCCACTTCATTCTCATTTGTACTTTTTGCAGTCCATCGCGGTCCTTCTCCAGGATTTTCTTCTGTGAAAACAGAACAAAAGTATCAATTTAGCAAATTTGCTTTTTCTTCATCATTATCCACATAACTGTTCGCAGTATCTTTTAGTCTCACAATTCCCTTTTTAGTCAGTCATTCTCCTTTCACTAATATACCTGAAGAAATTTTTGTCACCCCTTCTTACATTTCTAGCCATTTGTTCTTCCGCTTTTACCAGACGTATCTCTCTCTTGGCTTCTTTCAGTTTCATCCGGTATTCCTCCTCGTGTTCCTTTTCTTGAGTTTTTCTGTATTTCATTAGCCTTTATTTTCTCAACCACTTGCTTGGAGAACCATATCGGTTTCCTTTTTCTCTTGCTTTTATTTACTTTCCTTACATAAAGGTTTGTGGCCCTATTTATAGCTTCTTTCAGCCTGGACCACTGTCCTTCCACGTCTTGTACTTCCTCCCAGCCCATCATCTCCTTCCTCAGGTATTCCCCCATTTTACTAAAGTCAGCATGTTTGAAATCCAGGACTTTGAGTTTTGAGTGGCCGCTCTCCACTTTAGCTGTTATATCAAACCAAACCGTTTGATGGTCACTGCTGCCCAGGTGGGCACCCACTCGGATATTTGACACGCTATCCCCATTTGTGAGCACCAGATCCAGCGTTGCTCCCTCCCTCGTGGGTTCCGTCACCATTTGTCTGAGCAAAGCACTTTGGAAAGCATCCACGATCTCTCTACTTCTTTCCGATTCCGCAGACGGAACCTTCCAATCTACATCCGGCAGATTGAAATCTCCCAGCAACAGCACCTCTCTCTTGTTTCCCAACTTTTGAATATCTGTGATCAGGTCTTTATCTAATTCCTCCAATTGTGTCAGAGGTCTGTAGACAACACCCACGTGGACAGAGGTTCTATCATCTCTTTTTAAGGTGATCCATATCGCTTCTTCCTTTCCCCAGGTCCCTGTCATTTGTTTATTTGACACCCGAAACAAATCACAGAAGAAAACTGGCAAATAAGCCTGCCTCAACTACATCTGGCAAGTGAGGAGGCAGTTGACTGCCTTCTGGAAGGGATCTGAAATCTGTTGCCGCCAGCTACGGCACAGCCTAGCAGCCTACAAGCTGCAGATAGCCATCTTCAGGGAGACAGAACTGAAATATTAGCAGAAAGCTGTGTTGAAATCACCCATTGAGACTAAGCTGGCTTGAAGGGAACCATAGAGATGGGGACCAAAGCAGAGAAGGAACCCCTGAAGTGGTCTGATACGACTCAGGCCCATGGGGGAATGTCCAAAAAAGAAAACCTTGTGCCCATAACTTGAACCTATTCCCATATCCTGGATTTGGTAGAGAAAGTAAAACCTGACTTGGGTTGGCACCTGTTGCTGAGGAGCAAAAGAAAGAAAGGACTTCCCAAGCCTATATGGAACAGCACTCCCCGATAAGCCCAGATTTGTAAGGGAAACAACTGACTCTTGGTGACACTGATTACCAATCCTAAGGACTGAAGACGAGTAGGTATCTTGGATGAAGTTTGCAGAGTCTCTTGAGAGAGAGAGAGTGAGAGAGAGAGCCGCAAATCAGCCAGTCACGAGGTATGGCTGAACCTGCAATCCATCCTCACGTAGGAAAGCTGCCACCATGACCTTGCAAAAATGTCCGGCAATATGGAAAGGCTGAATGACATGGATAAATCACTACGATCCCTCTGCAGCAAGGAGCACTGGGAATATGAAAGTAAGTTTCCTTGAGGTCCAGGGAGGCTAGAAACTCTCCCCACTAGACAGAACTATTACACACTGCAAGGTTCCCATTGTGAAAAGCTGGACCGTAAACACCCTAGACTCTTATGATGTCCAAACTCAGCTGGAAGGAAGCTCTCTGGATAGAACTACAAAGCAAAGGGAACAACTTCCCATTCCCCAATTGCAACTGGGGACAGACTCGACTGTGCCTAAAGGAAGAAACGTTGGCAAGGTGGCAAGAACTGCCTGACAGCGTTTGAGCTTGCACGTAGACTCCAAGAAAAATCTGTAGTGAAGTCCAGGTTGTAACTGTGCAATAGAAAACCTAAGACACATCTGAGCTGAGGTAATCTTGGTCCACTCCTCCTGAACCCAGTACAGGAGTCCTGCCTGAGGAGTGAACTAAGACTCCATCATTGGAAGATGCAGCAGGCATAGGTTGACCTGGAGTTGAAGCAGAGCTCATTCTATCAGCAGCCAGGTGGCTTGTCGTAGTGGAAGTGGAAACCCCGAAAGTGGTTTTCCTGGCCCCACAAAACCTACGACAAAACCAAACAGATTAAAAATCATCCTTAAACTCGTCCCCTGGCAATCTCCGAGACTTGGAAGTCCCTCAGGTCTTTACCAAACTGCCCTAGATCTTCTCCAGTCCCAAGATTACTTCCAAAAGGCAGGTTGCCAAATGTGACTTGGAAGCCACATCAGCGGTCTGATGCCTAAGCCAGCGCCAATTTCTTACAGATAGAGACGAGAATTGGCTGGTGTGACTGTGCACTATAACTGCTGCGCATTGGAGCTAACAAGTGCGGCTGAGAACCAGAGCCAGATGGTGTAGCAGAATATGGCTGTTGCACCATTGTGCACTACAGACAGCAAGCTGCAGTGGGTCGTGAAGCAGCACCCCTAGAGCTCTGTGCTTACTCTCAGCTGATTGCAACAACTATTAAGCTACCTCTACACTGAAGTAGCTCCTGGACCACTCCCCATGAAATTTAGGTACCCCATACCATGAAAAGATGCCAAAAATACCATAGAAGCAATTAGAGGTACCGGGTATGCTGCAGATAACAGGGTAGCTGAGGTTAGTATGCAAAGGTGTGGCCAGTATCAGTGTGCAAAGAGAGAGAGAAGGGCAATCTTTAGTACTGTAGAGTTCTGATAACTGTTCCAGTCATATAAGAACTAATTGGCTAGGCAAGCAATAAGAGACTGAAATAAAATATGCCCCGCTGGAAATCTAGCTGAGCCCACAGTTTCTAATAGGATGGATAAAACCAGCCTTGAACCTGCAACCTTCAGGCTGAAAGGCCAGTCACCCTCCTGAATAAAACTAGTTTGATGTAAACAGTACACACACAGCAAATGCCACCAGGGCAGCACAGAGGGTGCAGGATTACCATGGAAACAGAGAGAAACCTGAGAGGCCTGCACTAGCCTCAAAATGTAACATTTCTCACAGAAACATGGAGTCAACAGCCCTAAGCCTAACTAAACAAACTGTACTGCCATGCTCTGAGAAAGGGGAAGAGGGAAAGAGTGAAAAACCTAGAGTAGGATCCCTAATCCTGACCCCTTTCTCCCTTCCATTAATGATGTACACACACCCTGAACCTCCTCAAGGAGGGTCCAGAAATATTCTCATTGTAAATCACCTAGTGAAACACAGGCATCTCTACCAGAAGACTTTCAGTACATTCCAAGCTGCAGCTTAAGGCTCTCGCTGCCACAGAACAGCTGCAGGGGACTAATGGGTCTCCGACCTCGCCCCTGGAAAGCTGTGGGAGACCCGAGGACTCCCACAGGAGTCTGCAAACCTCCCCAGGCCTCCTTTCTTAGAAATCTTTAAATAACCAATATGAAGAAACCGGGAGTGATCCACACCAGTTCCCGTCACATTTCTGAAAAGCCTACATATAAAACTGCCTTAATAGCAAGCAGATCAGGCCCCAGGGGAGCGCTGGGGCTTCAGCATTGCCATGTGGAATGGCAAGAAAAATGGAGCCATCAAGCGCGCACGCACACCCAAGAAAACAAGTGCCCTGCGCCCACCAAAATGATCTGGGAAGAAAGGAGCACACTGCTCCACAGAGTTGGGCTGTACAGTGGAACTCCAGCACGGGAAACTGCAGCAGCCCAGTGGCTCCCACACTGGGAGCGGCTTTTGCGCTGCCCACTGGTGCAGATAGGATAATCACTACTCACCCTTTCGGGAATCGCTGTCACATGCCAAGTCGGTCCTCACACCATTAAGCCGGTAATGCAAACCAGCATGAGCTTGCCATGCTGGCCAAATCTCAGACAGATTTTTTTTTTTTTTTTTAACAGTGCTCAAACGGCATTTATTTTTTTTTAAGGCGGGAGAGGACGCCGGAGCAAAAGAAACCTCAGACTCCTTTTAAAGTCAGGAGAACGAGAACCACAAAACCCAGTCAGGCAGAGAAGAGGGGTTGAAGAGGGAGAAAGGGAGGGCCCTAGCACCACCAGTTGTGCACCCAAGTCCCAGGACCGGGACACCTCAGACCCCAGAACAGGGGCGTAGCCACGGGTGGGCCTGGACGGGCCCAGGCCCACCCATTTTCCCTCCAGGCCCGCCCATCCGCATCCTTCGCGCGCTGTCTCTATCTCTTTTGTCCCATGGAGACAGCGCTTCCTTCCTGCCCTGTCTTCTCCCCAAGCTCCGCTGCATCGGTCCCTCCCTGCAAGTGGAATCCTCCTTCGCCGGTCGCGCTGCCATGCACTTGCATACGCAGCTTCGCTCCTCCCCCTGCCGCATTCATCCGGCCCTAAACAGGAAGTGCATCACAGAGGGCCAGATAGACGCGGCAGGGGGAGGAGCGTAGCTGCGTGTGCAATTGCATGGCAGCGCAGCGCGACCGGCGAAGGAGGATTCCACTTGCAGGGAGGGACCAATGCAGTGGAGCTTGGGGAGAAGACAGGGCAGGAAGGAAGCGCTGCCTCCGTGGGACAAAAGGGATAGAGACAGCGCGTGAAGGATGCGGATGGGCGGACCTGGAGGAAAAATGGCTGAGCTGCTGGGACATGGGAGGGAGAGGAGGAAGGGGCTGGAGGGAAGGGAGAGAGCCGCTGGGACATGGGAGGATAGGGAGAGAAAGAGGGGAGATGGATGGAAGGATGCAGAGAGAAAGGGGAGAGACTGGAAGGATGTGGAGAGAGAGAGAGGGGGGAGACTGAACAGAAAAGGGTAGAGAGATAGAGACACTAGATGGAAGGATCAGGAGAGAGGGTAGATGGGTGGAAGGATGAGGAGAGAAAGAGGGAAGACACTGGATAGAAGACAGGGAGAAAAAGGAGACGCTGGATGCAAAAGAAAGAGGGGAGCTGCTGGATGGAAAGAGGAAGAGGAGGGAAAGACTGGAGAATAAGAGGAAGGGGCATATGGAGAACAAGGGTGAGGAAAAGATGAAAAGCCATAGGTGGTGAATGGACAGGAAACCCTGGCAAGAGAAAGACGAAGGAAAGCAGAATCTAGAGACTGGGAGCAACACAATGAGAAAAAGTAAATGGCCATACAACAAAGGTAAAGAAAATTATTTTATTTTAATTTAGGATAAAGTAATATGGTACCTGTGTTAATAAAGTTTCAGAGACCAATACTTCCTTCCTTAGGTCAGGAGAAGATACCATAACAGCGTTATGCTGACCTGAGGCAGGAGGTTTTCGCCTCTGAAAGCTCATTGAAAAGGGTGTTAGGCTTTTAAATAAATTTTCTGAAACCTGATGCACTGAAAAGCAGCACTTTACCCCTATGACAAATGCATCTGATTAGTGTGACTAAATTTTGCTGGGGAAGAGGGATAGAGAGAAAATTTTGTGCCCACCCACTTTAGGTTCAGGCCCATCCAAAATTGGCAGTCTGGCTACGCCACTGCCCCAGAAGCTCAACTAGACCCAGAGGACCAGACCAGGAACCAATCAATCCAGAGCTGCACAGATATGACCATCCACCTGCTAGATAGAGAGAATACTGAAGTTAAGGGGACTGCACATGACCACATATAGTAAACCTCTGAAGTTCTCTCTATCTCCACCTGCTGGTAGAGGGACATAACCCACAATTCTCTGGATTGATCTGTGGGACACTATGGAACCTTTAATTTACCAAGGGCAATCCTACTAACAATGTGTCTATATTTAGGCAATTAGAGGGCACCAACTTTTCTTTATAGAATACTAGTGTAGCAGGTAAAATACATGCTTATTCAGGCACCAGCACTTAACACACGCCAGCTCTATGGCTCATACATCTAAATTGCTGAAACATGTAAATTATAGTATTTTAATCTTTTACGTGCTTAACTATGAGCCCTGCATATGCTCCACCCCAATGCTGCCCACGTGTATGCCCACCTTCCAACTACACACTCTGGGGTCATTTTACTAAGGTGAGCTAATGGATTTAGCACGTGCTAACTGATAAGACTGGGTATCTTATCAGTTAGCACACGCTAAGGGCCTCTTTTATCAAGCTGTGCTAGAGATTCCCACGCTGCAATGCTAACGAAGCCCATTCAAAGTGAATGGGCTTTGTCGGCATTACCACACTGGGGACCGCTAGCGCGGTTTGATAAAAGAGGCCCATTTAGTGAGTGCTAATTGTTAGCACACCTTAGTAAAAGGACATTTATGCATTTAAACACCTGTTCACAGAATAACACGTAGCCAGCATTTTGTCATTTATGTGCTTATTTGGTGTGTAAATGTTAGCACCTTTCTTTACTGAATTGATCCCATATGAATCTAAATGGCAGAGCAAGATGGATGGCAACAAAACCAGATCGACCTGTGCCACTGCAGCAGGCAATTAAAAATGGGCAGAGTGGGTAAGCCAAAATGGTCCTTTTCTGCCCCACAAGTTCTATGCTTCTATTTTCAGCCACCCCTTTTGAAAGCCAAACTCTTTTTATTTTCCTTACTTTGATTTCATCATGCCGATTGCTTTGTATACCAATGACTCAATCTAACGAATATTTTCTGTGGTGTGATGCACAAAGCAGTCCCATGCCAATATTCTTAATATCCACAATGGTTTACTACTCTGTTAAATAAAGAAAGGAATTAAAAATATCCACAGGAGCATTTTAAATCCATATGAGTTAGTAGAATATCCAAACAGCAGAGATATAAACCACAGAAAGGAGACACTGACTGGGACCACTGGAATATTTTATTCTCTTACCATAAGCATTACAGACATGCTCCGGGGCCAGGAAATCCTGGGGCATATCTTTAACTGCTAGCAGGATGCCCAACAGGCAGAGATGTAAAACTCAAAGGGTCAAGGACACAGATACAAGGACCATTACACTATTTTATTTCATAACTGATAGCAGCATGTCCAACTGGCAGATAAATAACCCAGGAACTGAACACTAAGCAGGAAACTCCAGAGTTTATTTACTCTCTAAGTGCTAATGAGACTTTCACCAGAGACAAGGAACCTAATTCTGCAAAGTAACTGTGTACCTGAATAATACAAAAAGGCATTTTTCTGTTGTTAAATAAGTCACATGAATAGATAAAAATGAGAAAATACTGATCATCATCATTGCTTTTCTTTTTCAATTTTAAAAGGAGATCAGCTTTTCGCTTTCAGCTGTAATCTTGTACCCAGGTGTAAGACAAAAGCAGTGGCTCTCTGCAATCAAAATAACAATGTCATGTTTTGTATAGCTTATAAAGTCTTAAATCCTGATATTTTAAAAATCCTCTATCTAGCCGTGTCTCTCTCTAAAAAAAACCCTCCTAGAAGAGCAGCACTTTTCCCAGTGTCCCAGAATATCAGTGACACCATGTGGTCCAATCCAGCAGCAGCACATCTGTGATATCCAGGGGACACCTTGCCTACATGGGTTGCTCCCCAGAAAGTGCTCAGAAAATGTGATGGTACATTTTAAAATACTCAATATCTCTGGCAATCAACATAAGTACTGTATGTAAGAATTCTCTCTTTAGCTGTTATCCAACTGTATGGCTGCCCTGTGACTCCCAGCTTACAGTTGCTCAGATGAGGTTACTGCTTAAAAATTAATGTTAATTTGTGCTACACACTCAGTAACTGCAGAGAGATAATGGAACACAAAAAACTTAGGATTTGTGGGTTTTTTTTCTTTATTCTCTTGTTATTTGAGTAATAATGAGCTGAAAAACGGAGGGTGCACTTTTTTTTCATTTTACATTCTCAGTACCCACAGAGTGGTAGCAGAATACATACAGTCTATATTGGGGCACACTGTCACATAGCAACCTTGATCACCAGATGTAATTTCATATGTCGTCATCCAGCTTTGGGACAGAGGAGCCACAGGAAGAAGCAACATTTCCTTGAAAAGAAATACCAATACATGATGAGAATTTTTAAATGTCCATTTCATTGGGATTAAATCCCTTTAGGGAGATCTCAGGATACAGGTGTCAAACCTTCCTGAACCTCACCACTCTCGGTCACTTTCTCCATCAGTTCCGATTGTGCTAGGAAGGATACCAGCGGGTCATAGGATTCCTGCTCTTTGCTACGCCCATGCGTCTTCTCATGCTTACGTAAATCTGAAGAGCTGATAAAGGTCTTCCCACACTCTGGACAGGCATGGGGCCGCACCCCGGAGTGAATTTTTTCATGTTTACGCAGCCCTGCTCGGTCAGCAAATGCCTTGCCACATTCCTCACAGGGGAAGGACTTTGCCACTGGGTGTGTCCTCTCGTGTTTGCGTAGCTCATGGAAAGAGGAGAGCATCACACCACAGTGCCTGCAGGTGGGCACTGTCCCTGTTCCAGCCACAACCACTGTGTTTTCTGTATGTGCCCGCTCATGCCGTCTCAGTGATGGTAAATCAGCAAAGGCAAGATCACAATGGTTGCAGCCATGGATCTGAGGAGGATGAACAATGTGTGTGCGCTCATGCTTGCGTAGGCTGGATGACACCATAAAGGCTTTGCTGCATGCTGAACACTTGAAGGGCCGCTCACCTGTGTGCACACGTCTGTGCTTGGTCAAGCTGGAACGTTCAGCAAACGCCTTTCCACACTCCTGACACTGGAAGGGCCGCACACCAGAGTGAACAAGTTGATGCCGCTTCAGATCCCAAGAGGCTACAAAAGTCTTATCACACTCTAGGCACTTGTGAGGTCGCTCCCCAGTGTGGGTTCGCTGGTGCATGGCCAGGTCAGCTGGCTGCCGAAAGGGCTTCTCACACTTATCACATTTGTAAGGCTTCACTCCTAGATGAGCTCGTTGGTGCCGGCGAAAACTGGAGGGGTCTGAGAACATCTTGCCACACTGTGGACAGAGGAAGGGCTTCTCTCCAGAGTGGGTGCGCTGATGGCTCTGGTAGGAGGAGAGCTGGGTGAAGGCTTTGCCACAATCCTGGCACTTGTACGGTTTCTCAGCAGCATGGATACGTTGATGGCAGGCTAGCGAGGAAGAACGAGAGAAAGCCTTGCCACAATCTGAACAAAGGAAGGGTTTTTCCCCAGTGTGAGCCCGCTCGTGGTTCCTCAGGTCCTTCAATTCACTGTAGGTCTTACCACAGGTGCTGCACTCATAGGGTCGGAGTCCAGCATGGCCTCGCCGGTGCTTGCGGTACACTGAAGGATCTGCAAAGCTGCGCCCACATTCTGTACAGGTATATGGCCTCTCCCCGGTGTGTGCTCGCTGGTGGATTCGTAGCTTTGATGGTGTAGAGTAACGTTTGCTACACTGGCTACAACCAAAAGGGAGTTCTCCTGTGTGGCCCGTTGTATGGACCCGCAAACAGATGGCCTGCATGAAAGCTTTACCACACTCCTGGCACACAAAGGGTTTCTCTCCTGTGTGGCTTCGCCCATGATTGCGCAGCTCTGAGGCGGACTTGTAAGACTTTTCACAGTGTGGGCACTGGAAAGGACGTGCAGCTTGTTGCCGTTGTGGCAGAGGCCAGGGTTCCCCGCTGCCAGCATGTGAAATGGTGTGGCGCAGAGCTCGCGGCTCATTGGGGAAGGTCTTGCGGCACGTGAGGCACTGGTAGCGGCGGCCCACCTTGGTATAGCCTGGAGTTGGAGGTTCAACATCACAAAATAGTTCTGCCTTCTCCTGCTCAGTATTATTGTTGTGGGAGGATTCCATCTTGAGGTAAATTCTCCTGCAAAATGCAAACCAGGAAATGTGAAAGATAAAATACAGTATT
Source organism: Microcaecilia unicolor (assembly GCF_901765095.1). Classification (NCBI taxonomy): domain Eukaryota; kingdom Metazoa; phylum Chordata; class Amphibia; order Gymnophiona; family Siphonopidae; genus Microcaecilia; species Microcaecilia unicolor. Next base: position 110,788,022 of record NC_044037.1, read on the forward strand.
CCTCCTAAACATTCATAATGAATTTTAGAGATTTAAACTTTGTGAAAATACTAAATAATCGTGCATGTTAGGTAACATATGTGGAGGATGAAAATATAGTAGTAAAGTAGAGAAATGTCAACTGTATAATGAAAACAATGATACATAAGTGATTGTTGTGGTGCTTACAGCAGGACTCTTTCCTCGCTGTGGCTCAGCTCTCTGTAAGCTTAAGCCATGTGGTACCAGAAGTTCAGTTTGGTCTTGTGGTTCCAAGTCTCACAAGACTTGAAACCGTAAGACCAACCCAAACTTCCAGCATCACACAGCTCAAGCTTGCAGAGAGCCATGTCACAGTGGAGAAGCATGAATCCTACTGTTTCTTCTGCAGCTAGAACCAGGTGAGGGGAAAGACTGGGTTGAGTACATATGAGAAAGAGACTGGGTGAAGGCTTGGGAGAGGACAATGCACTGTTGTATTTTGCCACTGATGAAACATGCGGCAAAATATGACAGTACATGTTTTGGCCCTCCGAATGTTACAAAATATAAAATGTGGCCCCCGGAAAAAAAAGGTTGGACAAGCCTAGTATAGAGTTTTTGAGAAACAAGGGAAGCCAGGGATATGTTACCCAACATGCACGATTATTTAGTATATCTACGTAACATTTTTTTAATTATACAGCTGATGTTCCTTTACTATATGGGTTATGCTCTTTTTACAATCACATTTACACAACACACACTCCTAATACTACTTATTTCTATAGCACTACTAGATGTACGCAGCTACATATTTAGTACATATAAATATTGTCGTCTATCATTGTTCATATTTTCCTTCTTTTAGACTTACATGTTTTTAAACCTTTATATTTATATGGATTGTCTATCTGATCATTCAAGCCGTACTGTTCTATATGTAACTGTATCCAATGCTAAATTTGAGTACCTACTGTATACTGCCGTTTTACCATTCTATTATATATATTATGTCTATGCACTTTCGTTTTGGTTACCCAATTGACGTTTTTATAGTTTACATTCATATCAATGACTTTGTGACCATTATGCTATATAACCATGGTTCACTATATCTACATGATGTCTGCACCTCATATTCATACAACCATACCTTGGACTTCACATTTCATATCCACATATGCTTTCTTTTTCACCTCCCATCGATATGTCTACATCATGTACATATTTTCCCTTGTCACCACACACACCCCACATTGATTTCTACACTCTCTCTTTTTTCTACTTTCCCATTTTTATTCCAATCCTACACCTCTTTCTTTCTCTCTCTTAGAAACGCTTTGTTGGCCTGTTTAATTTCACTTGTATAAGTCTTACCTATTCTCCATGTCTAGTTGCTTCACAATCCTCAGTGCTGTATTCTACCATGCTCACTCCGATGCATGCGCCATCTTTTGGCACCTCTGTGTCCTTTTAAACCCCTGCACATGCAGTACCCAGTTTTCTTCAATGACTAGCTAGCGGCGTCAAGCAGCCACATTTTCCACTGTGCACCAAGGGTCTTTTTCAAGGTATGGTTGCTCTTACTTTTACTCACTACTGATATCTTTACTACTTTTATGCCATTGCTCACCTATAGTCGTTTTCAAGGCATGGATGCTACTGCTTTCCGTTTTTTCGTCTTTTCTTTTCAGTCCTGCTGAATACCATTATAGTCAGTGTGCTCTCTCTTTTTCTTTCTCTCTCATGAAAACTGTTCATTTACATACATATTTCTTTCAGACCAGATCGTCATCCTCTAGAGACTCTATCCCAAATAGTTCTTTCTACTAACTCTTGGAAATAAAGTACCAAGGTTAGTATTCACATACCTTGTGGATGATTCAAAGCTGATTTATGTATTGTCTCCCTTCTCTCTCTAAACATGCCACATATATAGACTGCTGCGTTCTCCTTTAGATATTTTTATTGTTGTGCTCTGGATATCCTTTGATTATTATCTGTACTTTAGTGATTGTACTTTAATTTTTCTCATTGTATGTATATATTATATATAAATATAATACCTGTTTTAATTATAGCACATTTATTAAAATGTTTTTATGGTTCCTTTCATTTAGAATGCACTACCTAAATTCTTAAAATCAACTCAGAACCATCTAAATATCAGGAAATTACTGAAGACCACCTTGTTCAAGAAGGCCTACTTTCCTGACTCAACCTAATTTACCTCTTCTTTTATTACAGCAAAATCCACAGACCCTATCTTTCTTACTCACTATTATTATCTTTGTTGTCTATATGCTACGTAAACGTTTACTATTTCATTATTACATTGTTTATTGTATTTTAATGCACTGTAGTTTTCCCTACAGTCTTGTGTAAGCCACATTGAGCCTACTACAAGTGGGGAAATGTGGGTTATAAATGTGTTAAACAAATAGATATACTCCTGAAGAAGGCACTACTTGTGCAGAGTCTTCCCTCAATAAAAACTTGTACTTCTAACATTGGACGTTTTCGGTCTGTTTCTTGAAGAGCCTGGTTCTGTTCCCACTCCTCCTCGGCTTCTGAGATTATTTGTGGGACATAGTTGTTCTTTTCCACCTCAGTGGTTTTGCTGCTAAACAACTTTGTCTGCCACAATACTGAAACTGCATTCTTGTTCTAAGGACTGACTAGTCCTTAAATCAATATTATTTTCTGTCAACAAGCAAGGCTGGCCAAGGGTATCTGACACCATAGGTGAACCTTCATCATGGTGCCCCCCCTTATGTCCAGAATTTCCCTTTCCTTACACTTCTATAGTCCAGCACCTCATCTCTCTCCTCCCCTTCCTCCAACTTTGTGCAGCATATCCCCTTCTCCAGCTCCCCTAGTTTAACGAACCTCCCTGCCACCCAAGATGTCAAGAGCTTCCCTTCTCTACCCTCTCCAAAGCGGCACTGAGTCAGCCGTCAGCTTGTTTAAATAAGCTTCATCGTGGTCAGTGCGGGGCCTTGAGCATCTGCATATAAAGATCTACTTGATCCCACTCCCTCCCCAAAAAACAAAACGGATCACGTGACGCCATGCCGGACAGCAGTCGCAGGTGAAAGCTCCTCCGGCTCCCATTTCGTTCCCCCCAGGAATCAGACTAACATCGGACCCCCCAGTGGTTCCCTTTTTTAATTGGAGTGGAGGTGGATTATTTTGACAATCGGTCTGGGGCGGATGGCAGCAAAAACAACACAAAAAGAGAAGCTCAGGAATAAGCCGGCGGAAAGCAAGATGGCGGCCTCACGGAGCCATGCAGGCCCCTCAGTATCCTCAGCTTGGGTTGCGGAAATAACGGCAAATATGACTACGGTGCTGGACGATCTGCTGGAGAGGCGTCTTGACCCCCACAGATACTAAGCTGGAATGGCTCCAAAACCAAATGGAAGATCTGGCTTGTGAGTGTGTGGCTTTTCAAACCAGAACAAGTGAGGTGGAAGATAAGAGTTACGGAGGTGGAGGGGGTGCAATAGACATTTAAAAAGCAGCTTGAGGCCCTGGAAGCAAAGATGGAGGACTTGGAAACTAGATTGAGGAATAACCTCTGTTTGATTGGGCTGCCTGAAAATCTTGGAGATAAGGAGATGGGTGGTTTTTTGGAGCAGTGGCTCACCAAAGAGATCAATTTCCCCAGATGGTATGGGTCCTCTGCAGGTGGAACGGGCACATTGGGTGGGCTCGCGTCATCCTAACCCCACTAAACCAAGGGTGGTTATCTTGAGAGTGTTGAATTTCGCTCATAAGCACTGTATTCTGCAGGCCTCACGATCAGGCAAAGCCTTGACATTTGAAAACAACGTATTTTGTGTTTCCAAGATTACTCGGCAGGTGTGGCGGCAAGGCAACGTGCCTTTACACTGCTTTGCTCCAAGCTTGTCTCATTGAAGATACGCTTTGCATTGCTATACCCGGCCATGTTGAAGATCACCCACAAGGGGTCAGTTCAATCGTTTGTATCTGTGGAGGAGGCAAGGGTGTATGTGGCACAACTGGAGGAGGAAAACGCAGCGGAGAGTAGAAGAGCAGCAACACCCTAGTGTAGGAGTTTGGAGCTTACAGTTTTACCTGTCAGGAGTACAGGAGAGCATGGGCCCGGTTGGTCAGTATATATGCCTCAGCGAAGTGAACTAGATCCTGTACAGAGCAAGCAACCACAGCAGTTGGAAGAGGCATTTGTATACCTTGGATTATTTTGAAGGAAATAATGAAATGGAGAAAGAGAATAGTTGAAGCTTATTGGATTGAGTGAGTACTGGGACATCAGGATTCTTGGGGCTGCGAGAACTGAGGCTGCAGCTGCCTAGAGACAGGAGTCAGACCATTCTGAATAAACCCTGCTTGTCCTGAAAAAACAACATTTTTTTTGTTTTTTTGTGTTGCTGGTGATCTGCTTGTGATAATGGGGAATCCGATTGAGAAACAGTCCTTGTTTGGAGTAGGGGGGAGCTGTCGGGGTGGCATTAAGACGTGATACTTCCCAAGAGGGGAACTTTCAATAAGGGGTTCTGAGGAGGGAGGGAGGGGGATGAACTGGGGAGGGGGGAGCTTTTTGGTTTTTAAGCTTGGTAATGGTATGGAAATAGATCCGTATGAGGAAGAATGGGAAGTAAATTGGGGGAGGAAGCTACAGAGTGGTGGGAGTGATGGCCTAGGGCTATTGAATGTTCTGGGGGCAGCGCTGGGACGCCAACCTGGGACTTTGTATCTGAGATTTGCTATTAATTGTATCATCATCTTGCATTGTTTATGGTGAAACTGGTAACCTGGAATGTAGGGGGAATTAACTCACCAATAAAAAGGTCCAAAATATTGCAACACCTACAGAGACATAAAATTGATATTGCACTACTGCAGGAAACGTATCTTAGTCAGGTAGAGCGTACCAAATTAAAATCATGTGTGGCTGCTGCAGCTCAGGGAAAGAAAGGTGGAGTAGTTCTAATTAGGAGAAGGGTGGCAATAGTGGTACGACCCATATCAATAGATCCAGGGGGAAGTTATGAATTGGTAGAGATGGACATCCATTGCCAAAAGACAATGTTTTGCAATATCTACGTCCCCAATCAGTATGATAAGAAATTTTATCAAACTGTGATTGGTCTCCTTCTCCGATACCCCCGTGCCTACTTGGTGGTGGTGGTGGGGATTTTAATGCAGTTTGGGATCCTCTCCTTGATAGATCGAATGTGGGGCGGCAGGACACGTGTCTTAAAGGCAGGAGCTTGCACAGTTTGGGCCAACTGCTGGATCTGGTGGACACCTGGCGTGTGTTATATCCCACAGATAAGGATTACACACATCTCTCCCGTGCACACTCTACTCAGACAAGGATTGATTACATTTTAGTCTCACAAGCAATGTTTGGTGCAGTCCTCAAAGCAGAGATAGGGCCTTATACAATCTCAGATCATGCGTGGGTGTGTCTGGACTGGGACTTGGGTCATAAGAGCACTAGACACAGCCCCTGGAGGTTCCCACTGGAGCTGTAGAGGGACCAGACTTTTAGGGAGAGGATTGTAAGATGCTGGCACGATTATGAGTCCCAGAATAGGGCACATATTATACTGGGAAGCGCGAAAGAAGTGTTACGAGGGGAAATTATAAGTTACTTGCACTTTATTAAAGTAGCTAGAGAGATTTTGAGACTGGGCTCCCAAGTGAGCAAGGCCCGTAGACTCTTTGGTCAGACACATACTGAAGCCCACAAACGACATCTACTGGAATTGCAGGTGGCTTTAAATGAGCTAATTCACCAGCGTACCCTTAAATCTCAAACATATCACCAATATAGGTTGTATAAGTTTGGCAACAAAAGCAGGTCAACTGATGGTTCGGCTAGCATGTCCCAGAGGAGACGCTGGTAGAGTCCTCACAGACGGGGAGCTGTTGTTCAGTCGGATGAGGCAATATGTAATATCTTTTACAAGTTTTACAAGCAGTTATATGATGAACCCCCCTCAGCAGGGACTCCTGGGTTCACTTTACTTGAACAATCTTAATCTACCTACTCTTGATCAGGCAGATTTGGAATTCTTAAATGGTCCTATAAGGGATGATGAGGTTGCCTTGGTAATATCGCGGGGTCCCTTACTTAAGGCTCTGGGACCAGATATAGTAGCACCAATAGCCAGATATTTAAATACTACAGTGGATATGGAGGAACTGCAGCCCACTTTGTCCTTGGCACAGATTGTAATTTTCCCCAAACCGGGCAAGGACTCCATGAGACTGGAGTACTAGCGCTCTATCTCCTTGTTGAATGTGGAGACCAAATTATTGGCAAAGATTATGGCTAACCGCATGGCCAGGTTCTTACCGAATCTTTTGCATGAAGCGCAGGTAGGGTTTGTGGAAGGCAAATTGGTAGCAAAAACCCTAAGGAGAATCCTGGCCTCGCTGGACGTTAGGAGGCAGAGTGGGGTACAGTCATTGCTTATAAGCTTTGAAGCTGAGAAAGCTTTTGACATGGTCCGTTGGGACTTTTTGTACGATTCTTTGGGGTCATATGGTTTCTCGGGGTGGTTTGTGTCAGCTATCCGAGCCCTTTATCACTCTCCACGTGCCAAGGTACTGGTCAATGGGGAGGAGTCGCCGGCCTTTCCCATCTTCCGGGGTACGAGGCAGGGGTGCCCACTGTCGCCCCTATTTGTGCTTTCATTAGACCCCCTTGTTCGGGATATTGTAGGGAATCCTTGTATAAAAGGCGTACATATAGGCCAGCTCAGTTTTAAAATCGCGGCATTTGCTGACGACCGGTTGGTGCTTCTTATGGATCCATATGACTCCTTTTTAGCACTCATGGAAACGTTACGGGAATATGGGGATTACGCGGGTTTGCGTTTAAAGTTGGCTAAGTCGAAGGCGTTGGCGTCTTTCCCAGAGGTGAAGCAGCTGTGGGGTCCAGACTTTCCTTTGAGTTGGGCGGATCGCTCTTTTAAATATTTGGGCATCAAGTTGGCTATGGTCTTGGGGTCTTTGTATGCTCTTAATATCACAACTCTTTTGAGAGATTCGAGGAGGCAATTGGAGATGTGTGTGTGTGTGTGGGGGGGGGGGGGGGGGGCCCTCCCGATATCGTTAAGGGGAAAGGTGAATCTTTTGGAAATGGTCTTATTTCCTAGATGGCTCTATGCGCTGCAGACACTCCCCCTCCGACTTTTGCAGAAAGATTTGAAAAGTATTTATAGGGTCTGGGGCAGGTTCTGTTGGGCAGGCAAGAAGTCCAAGATCCAGTTGTCTTTTATGTTGGGGGGTTGGGCTCAGGGAGGGCTCAGTCTCCCCGATCTGTACTTGTATAAATCAAGCGTGCTTATTATTATTTGTTGCATTTGTATCCCACATTATCCCACCTTTTTTGCAGGCTCAATGTGGCTTACAATACATCATGAATAGTTGCGTCACTTGGGAGACTGATTTTACCAATCCCAGTTGTTTACCCCGACTGCTTTAGAAAGGGAATATTTCGCCCCTTATGATTTTTTTCTCACTGTTGCATCACCTACCCAGTCAACTCCCACACCGTTTTAAACGTTGTGTATTACTCCGCCCATTATGGAAGGTATGGGGGTTGCTGGTGAAGAGATTAGGGGGGAGATCGTTAGTGTCTGAGCAACTAGCTATTAGGGGCAACACTACCTTTGAACCGGGCATAGATAACCCTACATTCCTCACTTTGGAGAGACAGAGAGTTACTAGGTTAGAACACTTGTTGGGAAGGGAGGGGGACTTAATAGAATATGGAGAGTTGCAGTCCAAGATTGGGGGCTTCACCGGTCGTTAATTAAAAGGGAACCCCCCCCCCCCCCCCAAATTATTCAGTCCTCAAGGATAGGTAGCAAAAAGGAGTCTTGGTCCTCTTTGGCAGGATGGGACGTGGTGGCTACATTGCGGAGTATTTCGAGCCTAACAATAGACGAGAGACTACGGGAATGCGGATACAGGGTGGTTATGCGAGCCTATATGACTAAGCAACAGTTGGCTCACATGGGGCCCTCACGGGATACTGCTTGCGCCAAATGTGGCCATAACCTCATTCTATCATGCACTCTGGGCTTGCCCCGGTATACAGTCCTTTTGGGAGCATATCAGGAGATTTATGATTAAAATATCAGGAACGGATATACCTGGGACCGGATCATTTTGTGATAGATATGCCCTTGGCCTTCCACTTTTTGTCAAGGGGGGGGGCTCACCTCCTGTGCCGCAAATTGAGCCTGGTGGCCCGGAAAACCATACTGCAATACTGGACAGAGTCAGAGCCACCAGCTTTCTGGTGCTGGAGGAATCAGGTGCATATACTGGCATTGTGAGAGGCGAAGGGGTCCCCAAAGCGTATATTACGCTTCATGCAAACATGGAGTCCCTATTTGCAAGAGTTGAGTCCTCGGGGGCAAAGCCTGCTTTTCAATACTATTTAATACTACTAAAAAAAGGCCCATTTCTGACACAAATGAAACAGGCACTAGCAAGGTTTTCCTCGGCTCCCCTGCAGCCACCCTCCTCTCCCCCTGCGCCCACTGCAGCCACCCATGTCCAGCGAACCTCCTCTCTCCCCTGTCCCCCCCTCCTGCCACCCATGTCCAGTGACCCTCCTCTCTCCCCTGCCCCCCCCCTCCAGCCACCCAGGTCCAGCGACCCTCCTCTGGACATGGATCAGCTGTGAGGCATGTCTCCCCCCCCCCCCCCCCCCCAGGTTCTGAAGTTGACATCATAATGGCTATGGTGATGTCAGCCTGATCTATGGAGCCTAGCAGACCAACTCGGAATGAGCCACGGTCCCAGGCAAGTCAGAACGTTGGAGGTGAGAATTATTATATAGGATTGTGCTATACAGGGATCTGTTGAAGTTATTAAACCACTAGTAAAAAAGGCCCGTTTCTGACACAAATGAAATGGGCGCTAGCAAGGTTTTCCTCATTTAGCAGTTGCCTGTGAGGTGCGATGCCCCCCCTCCCGGCACCATCGCACCCACGGCGATGCATCCGGCTGCAGCCATCCGACCCACCGTGCCCATCGTACCCACCTTCGCGTTGGTTTGGCGGCAGGGGACCCGGAACCCCGCCACCACAAGTCCTGTGTGCTGACTACGGCATCATCTTCAGCGTTCCTAGCCTGTGGAGGCAGGGCTGCTGTGCGTCTGACGTCCTGCACGTGCAGGACGTCAGACGCACAGCAGCCCTGCCTCCACAGGTTAGGAACGCTGAAGATGACGCCATAGTGAGCAGACAGGGCTTGTGGTGGCGGGGTTTCGGGTCCCCCGCCGGCAAAGCAACGCGAAGGTGGGTGTCTCAGGAGGGGGTTGTTGCGGGGGGGGGGGGGGGTGCTGGAGGTCCTTGTGTTCAGCTGCAGCTTTAAGGGGGGCTTTGGATATTTCAGATCTAGAACCTCAGGTTTCTTCTGTCAATTTCAAGCAGTACTAGAAAACCTTCTAAGGCTTTCCCTGTGCATGAAGCTATTCAAGAACTGATTTCGGCTCAATGGTCTGACCCCAAAGGGACTTTTAAAGTTGCCAAAGCCATGTCGCGTCTTTATCCTGTGGATTCGGATCAAGCGGACAAGTATAGTCTCCCTTCTGTGGATGCTTTGGTAACAGCTGTTACCAAAAAGACTACTCTCCCTGTGCAAGGTGGTGTGGCGCTCAAAGATATGCAGGATCGTCGTCTTGAGGCTTCTCTGAAACGTCCGTTTGAAGTTTCAGCCTTAGCTCTGAAGGCGTCTATTTGTAGTTCGTATTCTGCTAGAACGTGTCTTAGTTGGCTTCATCAGGCACAGGAACAGGATGATGGGCTCCGTTTTGCATCGGTTTCTGCCTTTTTGGAATCAGGCTTAGCTTACTTAGCTGATTCCTTCTATGATCTAGTTCGTTCTTCGGCTAAACTTATGGCCCTCTCGGTTTCTTCTCGTCGTCTGTTGTGGTTGCGTCACTGGGCGGCAGATTTGGCCTCCAAGCAGAGGCTCACGTGGCTTCCTTTCAGAGGCAAGCTTCTCTTTGGAGAAGATTTAGAAAGGATTGTCAAGGATTTAGGTGACTCTAGAGGTCAACGCCTTCCAGAAGATAGGATTCGGCAGATGCAGAGGGCTGCTACGACTTCCTTTTCCCGTCCCGGTTTCAGACAAGCGAGGAGATATCGCCCGGGTCTATGCTCTACTTTCAGCGCAATCGTTTTCAGCAGCGGACTTCCTTTCAGAATGATAAGCGTTCCGCAGCCTCCGGCTCTCGTCCTGGAGCTTCAGGACGTCCTTCGCAATGATAGGGCGCAGGTCCACTCTTCTGTTCCCAAAATAGGTGGTCGGCTGACCTCTTTTTACGAAGAGTGGGCCAACATTACTTCAGACCAATGGGTGTTGGACATTATCAGAGAAAGTTACAAGCTAAAGTTTTCTTCGCCTGTAGGCGACGCCTTTTTGGAATCCCATTGTGGCTCTGCTGCCAAGAGAGTGGCGGTCAAGACTACTGTGCGGTCCCTCGTGAGTCTCGGGGCTGTGGTGCCTGTTCCGCCTGCTGAAATTCGAACAGGCTGCTATTCATTTCGTGGTGCCTCGAAAAGGAGGTTCCTTTTGGCCCATTCTCGACCTCCGCAAGATAAATCAATTCCTGACAGTGCAGCATTTTCGCATGGAAACTTTGCGGTCCGTAGTGGTGGCTATTCAGCCAGGAGAGTTCCTAACCGCTTTAGAGCTCAAGGAGGCTTATCTGCATATTCCCATTTGGCAGCCTCATCAGCGTTTCCTGCGTTTTGCCGTTCTTGGGCGTCATTTTCAATTTTGGGCGCTCTCTTTTGGTCTCGCTACAGCTCCGCGGACGTTCTCAAAGGTCATGGTAATGGTGGCAGCGTCCTGCGGAAGGAAGGAATCGGAGTTCATCCTTATCACGACGACTGGTTGATTTGGGCGGACTCGGCTCTGGAGAGCCGGCGGGTGACCGACCGAGTCATCGGTCTGTTACAGTCGTTGGGCTGGGTGGTCAACTTTCACAAGAGTCATCTGGTTCCGTCTCAGCAATTAGATTACCTGGGTGTAAAATTCGATACTGCGAGAGGACGAGTTTTCCTTCCAGAGGAGAGGGTACTCAAGCTGTAGGCTCAGATTTCCCATCTCCGTCGGGTGCCCAGTCCTCGGGCTTGGGACTATGTGCAGGTCCTAGGTTCCATGGCAGCGACCTTGGAAGTGGTTCCTTGGGCCAGAGCTCACATGAGGCCTCTTCAGTCATCCCTTCTAAGCAGATGGTCTGCGGTCTCTCAGAATTATCAACGCAGACTTCCTTGGATCGCCACGGTGAAGCGCAGTCTGTTGTGGTGGCTTCACGGTCCACACTTGCGGGGAGGAATTTCTCTTGCGATTCTACAGTGGCTAGTTCTTGTAACAGACACCAGTCTTTCAGGTTGGGGAGCTCTTTGTCCACAACGGTATGCTCAAGGAACTTGGTCGGCGACCGAAGCGAGTTGGCCGATCGTCTCGAGCTCAGAGCGGTGTTCAATGCTCTAGTTCAGTTTCAGTCGCTGTTGGAGGGGAAACAGGTACGTGTTTTCTCAGACAATACGACGGCAGTGGCTTATATCAATCGTCAGGGCGCCACTTGTTCAGTTCTGGCAACGGAAGCAAGTCGTCTCCTTCGGTGGGCGGAACTTCATCTGGAGTCTCTTTTCGGCAGCTTTCATTGCGGGGATCAACAATGTCCAAGCGGACTCTCTCAGTCGCAACACTTTAGACCCGGCCGAGTGGGAGTTGTCAGAAGAGGTGTTTCAATTGATCTGTCAGAAGTGGGGGAAGGCCGACAATGGATCTCATGGCGAGCCAGAGCAATGCCAAGGTATCCATGTTCTTCAGCAGAAGAAAGGAGCTAAAGTCGGAGGCCTGGATGCTCCTCTTCAGCTGTGGCCGATAAACGGTCTTCTTTATGTGTTCCCTCCCTGGCCCTTGAGAGCGAGTTCTCTCAGGATTGCTCAGCATCCGGGTCGAGTCATTCTGGTGGCCCTGGTATGCGGATCTAGTGCGTCTTCTTGTGGAGTCGCCCTTTCGGCTGCCAGTCCGGGTTCATCAGGGTCCAATAAATATGGAAGATCCCTCCCACTTTGGTCTTACACCCTGGCTATTGAGAGGTCGCATTTGAGGAAGAAAGGCTATTCAGATGTAGTTATAGCCACTCTTTTGCAGGTTCGTAAGCGATCTATTTCGATGGCGTGCGTTTGTGTCTTGGTGTGATGCCCGTGCGTGGTCTCCTTTTCAGGCTTCTGTGGCTCAAGCTGTTGGCCTTTCTGCAGGACGGTTTACAAAAGGGTTTGGCCTATAATTCTCTTCGGGTTCAGGTGGCAGCCCTAGCGTGTTTTCGGGGAATAGTGTCATCCCCGCATCCTGACAGTCAGGTGTTTGCGGGGGGCACTTCATCTTCATCCTCCTTTACGACAGCCTTGTCCGTCGTGGAGTCTTAATCTGGTTCTTAAAGCTCTGCAGACTTCTCCTTTTGAGCCTTTACTTGAGGCTACAGAAAAAGATCTCACCCTCAAGACAGTGTTTTTGGTGGCTATTGCTTCAGCACGTAAAATCTCTGAGATTCAAGCCCTTTCTTGTCGGGATCCCTTTTTGCAATTTTCGGAAGCGGGGGTCACGTTGCGTACAGTTCCTTCTTTTCTATCGAAGTTTATTTCAGCTTTTCACTGTCTTGATCTTATCCTCTCCTCAAACTGCTCACTCTCCAGTTTCTGTGCCTCAATTCTTCCCCTCTCTGACCATCATCTGATAACTTTCACACTTAAACACCCTCCTCCCCAGTCCCGTCCAATCTTAACCAATACATTTAGGAATCTTCAGGCTACTGACCCTTCTACTCTGTCCTCCAATGTTTCAAATCTCTTCTTTACCACTATGTTATCCAAGTCTGTCATTGAGGCTGTCTCTTCCTATAATACTATTCTCTCCTCTGCTCTGGATACTCTCGCGCCTCTCATTCCCCGTTCTGTAAAACGTACCAAACCCCAACCTTGGCTGACCTCTAGAATCCGCTACCTACGTTCCTGTGCCCGCTCTGCCGAACGCCTTTGGCTGAGATCCCGTGCCCATGCTGACTTCATACATTTTAAATTCTTGACCTCCTTCCAGTCTGCTCTTTTACTTGCCAAACAGGACTATTACATCCAGTTGACATTCTCTTGGCTCAAACCCTCGTCGTCTCTTTGCCACACTGAACTCTCTCCTCAAAGTGCCTTCACCTCCAACCCCCCCCTTCACTTTCCCCCCAGACTCTGGCTGAGTTCTTTCATGATAAGGTTCACAAGATTAAACGAATTCTCAACCAGATCACCTCCACCTCTCCTTCCCTTAGTCCATTCTCTCAACCCTCCCTGCCTCCTTTTCTGAAATCACTGAAGAGAAAACTACATATCTTCTTTCCTCCTCGAAACTAACTACGTTCCTGATCCTATTCCCACCCATCTACTTAACACTAGGTCTCATTTTCAAAGCACTTAGCCTTACAAAGTTCCATAGAAACCTATGGAACTTTGGAAGGCTAAGTGCTTTGAAAATATGCCTCACTATCTCTTCTACTGTCATCCCGTTTATCTGTCATATCCTCAATCTTTCATTGTCCACTGCGACTGTTCCTGATGCCTTCAACATGCCGTAGTCACACCACTCCTTAAAAAACCTTCATCGGACCCTACCTGTCCTTCCAACTATCGCCCTATCTCCCTCCTCCCTTTCCTATCCAAGATACTTGAACGTGTGCCGTTTGCTGCCGTTGCCTTGACTTTCTTTCATCTCAAGCTATTCTTGATCCACTTCAATCTAGCTTTCGCTCCCTTCATTCAACTGAAACAGCGCTTGCTAAAGTCTCCAATGATCTGTTCCTAGCCAAATGCAAAGGTATTCTATCCTCATCCTTCTCGATCTATCTGCTGCTTTTGACACTGTTGGATCACAGCCTACTCCTTGATACGCTGTCCTTACTTGGATTTCAGGGCTCTGTTCTTTCCTGGTTTTCTTCTTCTCTCTCCCAGCGTACCTTTAGCGTATACTCTAGTGGATCCTCTTCTACTTCTAGCCCACTGTCAGTTGGTGTACCTCAGGGATCTGTCCTGGGACCTCTTCTCTTCTCCATCTATACTTCTTCCCTTGGTACTCTGATCTCAGCCCATGGTTATCAGTATCATCTTTACGCTGATAACTCCCAGATCTACCTCTCCACACCAGAAATCTCAGCTGAAATCCAGGCCAAAGTATCAGCCTGCCTGTCTGACATTGCTGCCTGGATGTCTCAGTGCCATCTGAAACTAAACATGACCAAGACTGAGCTTATCTTTCCCCCTAAACCAACTTCTCCTCCGCCCCCATTCTCTATTTCTGTGGATAACACTCTCAATCCTTCCTGTCTCATCAGCTCGTAACCTTGGGGTCATCTTCGACTCCTCCCTCTCCTTCTCTGCACATATTCAACAGACTGCTAAAACCTGTCGTTTCTTTCTCTATAATATCAGCAAAATTCGCCCTTTCCTTTCTGAGCACACTACCAGAACCCTCATCCACGCTCTTATCACCTCTCGCTTAGACTATTGCAACTTGCTTCTCACAGGTCTCCAACTTAGCCATCTCTCTCCTCTTCAATCTGTTCAAAATTCTGCTGCACGACTGATATTCGTTATGCTCATATTAGCTCTCTCCTCAAGTCACTTCACTGGCTTCCTATCCGTTTCTGCATATAGTTCAAACTCCTCTTATTGACTTATAAGTGCATTCACTCTGCAGCTCCTCAGTACCTCTTCACTCATCTCTCCCTACATTCCTCCCCGGGAACTCCGTTCACTGGGTAAATCTCTGTTACCTGCACCCTTCTTCTCCACTGCTTACTCCAGACTCCGTTCCTTTTATCTTGCTGCACCATATGCCTGGAATAGACTTCCTGAGCCAGTACGTCAAGCTCCATCTCTGACCATCTTCAAATCTAAGCTAAAAGCCCACCTTTTTGATGCTGCTTTTAACTCCTAACCCTTGTTCACTTGCTCAGAACCCTTATTTTATCATCCTCACTTTAACATTCCCTTATATCTTGTCTGTCCTAATTAGATTGTAAGCTCTGTCGAGCAGTGACTGTCTCTTCATGTTCAAGTGTACAGCGCTGCGTACGTCTAGTAGCGCTATAGAAATGATAAGTAGTATTTAATCAGCCGCTGTTTCTTCCTTCTTTTTGGAAAGAGGATTTTCCTGAGACTTTTCGCAGTTTTCATCTTTTGGATGTGCGTTGTGTCCTCTTCCGCTATTTGGCGATGTTGAATGACTTCTGTCAGACAGATCACTTATTCATGCTTTTTTTCAGGATCTTGTCATGGTCAGGCTGCTTCCAAACCAACTATTGCAAGGTGGATTAAAGAGACTATTTCTTCGGCGTATTTATTGGCTGGTCAAGTCACGCCGGATCCCTTGTGTGCTCATTCCACTAGGGCGAAGTCTACTTCGTGGGCAGAGTCTTCAGTTTTGGCCTTGCAAGAGATTTGTCGGGCGGCTACTTGGGCTTCTGTACACTCTTTTTCCAAGCATTATAGAGTGGACGTGGCAGCCAGATCTGATGCTTCTTTTGGTGCGGCGGTTTGGGCTAGAGGGGCGACGGTGTCCCTGTTTAGAGACTGCTTTGGTACATCCCACCAGTTGATGGATTCATCTGCTGCCTGCGCTAAGGAAGGTAAAATTATGTTCTTACCTCATAATTTTCTTTCCTTTAGTTGCAGCAGATTAATCCAGCATCCCTCCCTAGCTTGCCATCACCTTTTGGGTTATATTCAGTCTGTCAGTTTTGTTCTTCTGGCTGTTTTGTTTCTTGCAGTTTTATACATGAATATCAAGGATTCGACAGAGTTGCTTTTACAATTTATAACACTATTGTTCTGTTGAAGTTTTCCTTCTGGTGAGGAAGGTTTTGTTTGTTCGTATGGAGCTATTTTGGCTTTGTGATGAGACATATACTAACGTACAGAGGGGCTGGTTGTCCAATACCACTCACTGAAGTCAGTGATCTCTACCTGCTGGTAGATGGATACAACCCACCAGTTGATGGATTCATCTGCTGCAGCTAAAGGAAAGAAAATTATCAGGTAAGACCATAATTTTACCTTTAGCTTCCTTTGGGGGGGGGGGGGGGGGGGAGGGTTAGGGGGTAAGATGGGAAAGGGTAGCGGGTTAGGGGTCTGTGGATTAAATGGTAGGGTGAGGTTTTCTTTCATTATAAAAATATCTTGCCAATCTGTCTATATTGTTGGCTAAGTTGGATTGGAGCTAAAGAGTTTGGTTGTTATTTATGATTTGCAACTATTCATCAATAAAAAATTGTTGAAAACTAAAAAAAACAAAACAAGATTGGAGTGGGTGGGACCCAGCAGGCCTTGAACATGGGCAGATGCTGAAGACCCCATGCAGGCTGCAATGGGTCTTCTTTAGTCAATCTGATGAATGCTTCAGCGCCACAGTAGGTGGCAACGTAGTCCATCTGGTGGTTGGGTCAGCCCTGCAAATGGGCGACATCATCCAATGCCGCCACGATGGATCTGCTCTCCCAAAAACTCAAAACTTTACAAGGCTCTTCCCATGCATAGCAGTCTCCTCAATGCCTCAATTTTGTGTTTTCTTTTGCCAAAGCACAGGTCTCCCTAGCAATTGTTTTTTGTTCTTGTTTCGTTTTCATCACACTGTCTTATAATCTATTACAGTAATCAAAATTAAAGATGTTGCCAAAGTCAGGATCTCCTCAGTGCCCAAAATCCAGAACTTTGACATGCATAATAAATACCTCTTCTGTATTGGTCCTTATGACTAATATTTATTTTATTTGGATTTTGCTCACACCTTTTTTCAGTAGTAGCTCAAGGTGAGTTACATTCAGGTACACTAGGTATTTCTCTGTCCTTGGAGAGCTCACAATCTAATTTTGTACCTGAGGTAACGTTAAGTGACTTACCCAGGATCACAAGGAGCAGCAGTGGGATTTGAACTGGCCATCTCTGGATGTCAAGCCTGGTATTCTGACCAATAGGCTACTGCTCCACTAAACAGTGTGCTCAAATGTCACTAAGAGAATGACGAGACCATCTAAATTGACTCAGAAAGAAGTTGCTCTTAGCGAAGTTTGTTTGATTCTTGACATATCTTTCTGGGATATATCTACGGTGGTTTACATTTTACATACAGGTACTGTATTTTTGCTGTCCCTAGTGGACTCAGAATTTATATTCTGTATCTGGAGCAATGAAGGATTAAATGATTTGCTCATTGTCCAAGGAGCTATAGTGGGAACTGAACCCAGTTCACAAACACACACACAAAAAAAAACCTCACATCCAGATCATTCATCCTGCCCTACCTCTAGAAAGCAGATTTCATTTTTCTTATTGGCTTGGCAAAAAAAAAAAAAAAAGTAGTCACTATGGATAGGTGGGTCCTTTTCATTATTCAGGATGACTATCACTTCAGGTTCACCAGCCGACCCCATATTGGCCTGTACCAGGGACCAAACCTCCTTCCTGCCACCTATGTTACACAAGGAGGTCCGCCTACATATTCAAGCCAGTGCCTATCACACTTTGAGATAAGAAACAAGGGTTCTACTCAAGATACTTTCTCATCTTCTCATCCCCCCCCCCCCCCCCCCCCCAAAAAAAAATAAAAAATTTCAAATAGAAGACAACCTCTACACTTGATCTCAAGGAACTCGGCCATTATCTACTCAAAGAGAAATTCTAAATGATCACCATTCCTTCCATTGTTCCTCTTCTCAATAAAAGGAGGCTGGATTAACATAGATCTCAAAAGTGCATATGCGCATATTCTAATCCATCCCTCTTCAAAAAAGTACCTTAGGTTTTCCCTTAATCTAATCATTTCCAGTATAAAATGCTCCCTTTTGGCCTTTCCTTGGTATTCAGGGTGTTTCTGAAATGCCTCGTTGTGGAAGCTGCACACCTTCACATACATAGCCTCAATTCTACTACAGAAAACAAACTGCACTTCTATAGTTTCTAAGATTTTTTTTTTTAACCAACTTTCAGAAGTCCACACTTTGTCTCACCAGCATTATTTCTTATAGCAGTTTTATTGGACACTACCAAGGCCAGAACATATCTTGCAGAGGACAGGATCCTTATACTTATGTACCATGTTCAGACCATAATTGTAAGGACCCAGACTTTATTTATAGATCCTGGGGCACATAGCTGCAATTGTCCAAGCCATACTCTATCCACCTTCTCGGCCTCATCTCTTGTTACACTAGTGGATGTAGAGACACAACCTCTCAATGGGTATGCTTTTTATACCATGGCTGTATCAGTTAGTCCTCACTATAGATGTCTCGATCCAAGGGTGGAGAGCTCATTTAGACAATAAGCATTTACAAAGAAAGCGATCAAGCTACAAGATAAATCTTCACAATAACCACTTAAACCTCACGGCAATATTCTAAAAGTATCTCTTCACCATTTTCATGGTTCTTCAAATAGACAATCATGTAGCGATGCTTTATATGAACATGCAAGGGGGCTCAGGCTCCATTCACCTCTGCTGAGCAGCAGACAGAATCTGGAATATTGCAATAGTCAGCCAGCCACATGGAGTAGAGGAGTAGCCCAGTGGTTAGTGCAGTGGCTGAGAACCTGGAGAACTGGGTTTGACTCCTACCACAACTCCTTGTGACTCTGGGCAAGTCACTTAACTGTCCCCTGCCCTGGGTACAAAAATATAGGCTAGAAGCCCGCTAGGGACAGAGAAAGTACCTGCATATAATTGTAAACTGCTTTGACTGTACCATAGAAAGGCAATATATCAAATCCCATTAACCTTACATCCAGATATAGGCCAGTCACATACTTGGACTGCAAAATCAGTTAACCAACAAGCTCAGCAGAGCACTTCAATCTCATAAATGGCCCTCAGTGTAGATATTCTCATGTCTCTCTTTCAAGATAGGGGAACACAACAAATCAACATCTTTGCCAGTGACAAGAATGCAAAGCTTCCCCACTGTTCCATTCTTCCATCTTCCTTATATCTCACAACAGAACCACTGATATTTCCATGGACTAGGACATTTCTTTAAGCTTACCCTCCAAATCCACTCATACCAAGAGTACTACGCAAGTCATAGTAACATAGTAAATGACGGCAGATAAAGACCTGTACAATCTGCCCAACAAGATAAACTCATCTTCTGGCTGGCTGGATGTGCAGTCATGGCCGTGGGTCCAATAAAGCAACTGCATGGTAATTCTCATAGCGCTCTACTGACCTCAACAGAACTGGTTTTCTCTCCTTCACAACCTCACAGTTCTACTTCCCTGCAAGCTACTCTAATTTCCAGTACTCGATCCAAGAGCTGAGTTCTTCATCCAGACCTCAAGTCTGTAACCTTCACAGCCTGGAAACTCAGCAGTCTCTAACTCAAGATTCCCAACTTAGTCCTCAAGGCACAAGTAATCCATTTGGGGTTTCAAGGTATCCACAATGAATATGCATGAGAGATTTCCATGCACTGCCTCAATTGCATGCAAACCTAACTCATGAATATTAATTCTGGATATCCTGAAAACCCAATGAGACTAGGTGTGCCCTGAGGATTGGGTTGGGAATGGCTGTGGCTCCTACGCTAGGTATTCCACAACCAATCCAGGACATCTTGATAGTTGCTCGGAAGTCTTCTATTAGGCATATATATGTTTTCATGTGAAAAAAAGATTTCCAGTCTGGAGCTCTACTATGGTCCTATTACATGCACTCTTACAATGATTCTCAGGTTGAGCCCTCTACCATTTACTGTATATTGTGTTGGGCTTCAAACTTTGTCTATCAGAATACATCTTGGTGCACTATTGGCATACCATGTTCTAGTGGATCACCATCCAGCTTTACAATCACAGCTAGTCATGCTCTTCATGAAAAGCCTCCACTACAGAAGCCCCCATTACCTTGGGACTTAAATCTAGTTCTTGCTTTACTCAGGAAGTCTGCTTTTGCGCCTCTCAAATTCCTAACTTGCAAAGTGCTCTAACTAGTGGATATCACTTCAGCTAGGAGAGTTGGTGTGAACTTCAAGCATTGGTAATGAATGAACCATGTATTCAGTTTTATTCTCACAAAGTTCTCCTTTTGTAAACTGCTTTGATCCTACTTGTTGGAAACTGCGGTATATCAAATATTTTAATAAACATAAACATCCTAAGTTTTTACCTAAGATGGTCACATCTTTCCACCTGAATGAAGAAATAGCGTTCCCCACCTTCTGTCGAAGCTTCATCCAAATGCTCAAGAAAAAGCCTTCCATACTCTGGATTGTAAACGGGCTCATCTTCTACTAGAAAAGAACTGCATCATTGAGAAAACCAACTAAACTATTTTCTTTCATACAAATGGGATTGATGGGTCACTTGCAAAAAGAGCTCTATCAAATTGGCTGGCCTCATGTATACAATTCTGCTGTGAACAAGTGTGGATACTCCTCTCAGCTCCGAGATAGTCTCATCAGATTTGAGCTACTGAAACTACAGTAGCACTCTTGCAGACGGTATTCGAGGTAGACTTCAAGGCAGCTAATCCAGTCCTCTCTTCATACTTCACTGTTCATTATCAGACCAAGCTTTAGTGCAGGACAGTGCCTTCAATTAAGAAGTGCTAGCTATCTGTCCTTATCAACTCTCCCGCTTCCCCTCCAAGAACTATAATTATTCAATATTGAACACCCTTAAGCTTGGGAGTCACCCACTTGTGTGCCTAACAATTCTGCTTGTCGACAGAAAAAGCAATGTTGGTTGCTTGTAACAGGTGTATTCCATAGACCACAGAATTGGTAAGGGAGTTGCATATGAGGCAGTGCATGCAAATCTAACTCAAATATTCATTGTGGATATCCTGAAAACCTGACAGGCTGGGGTTTCCCCAGGACAGGTTTGGGAATCACTGGTTTAAGACGACAAAGAACCAAAAACTAGAGAGGAGGAAATCATGTATTTCACGGGAAGAACTATATTCTGCCAAAAGTGATAACACGAGAATGCTTGTAATTAATTACACAGAATACTGTGTGTCTTTGCCTGAAATGTATAGAAACCCAGCTCTTGACTTTGTTTAGAGACCACATGGGGACTTTGCCCTTGATGTTTCTAGTATGTATGGAGGCTTTTTTTTAGCTACCAGTGAGATGTTTAAATATATTTATTATTGGCACATGTATTTGGGGGGTGGGGACTATGGAGCAATCAATATGCATGGGCTCAGGAGTGATATATACAGATATATAATGGGGGGGGGGCTATCTGTATGGGGACCCCCATAAGCAAGCCCCAAAGCCCCTGCCACAGTGGCATAGCCACAGGTATGCCTGGGTGGGCCAGGGCCCACCTACTTAGGGCTCAGGCCCACCCAGCAGTAGCACATGTTTAGCGGTAGCTGGTGGGGATCCCAAGCTCGATCAGCTGAAGACTTCTCCCTTGACAGTAACAAAAATGCTACTCTCCACGATACCAGCACCCGCGCATGCTCAGTTTTCAGCGCATACTTGCTGCAGACTGCCAAGGTGGAAAGAAGCATTTTCCCACCAGCTGAGACATTTTTTGGGTGGTGGTTGGGGGGGGGGGGGGGGGCACACTTGGTGCACACCCACTTCTTGCCTAGGCCCACCCAAAATCTGTTGTCTGGTTATGCCCCTGCCCTGCCATGTCCTCTCTCTGATAAGAAGTGGGATATCTCTGGGAGAGATGTACACAGGGTTCTGCAAGCCTGAGGAACCAACATTCTAGGGATGGCAGATTTTCTACTGGGCCCTGGCACACATTTTAAGTGAAAAGGCTAGAGTGTACCGAACAGCTAAAAGGTTAATGCTACAAATAATTGCCTTTAACTGTTGCAATGTGAACTATAAAAATTGATGGCTATTTGACAATATTTTCAAAGCACTTAGCCTTCCAAAGTTCCTAGGCTGTATAGGGAGAGGCGTGACCAGCAGAAGAAAAGAGATGTTGATGCCCCTGTACAAGTCGTTGGTGAGGCCCCATCTGGAGTATTGTGTTCAGTTTTGGAGACCGTATCTTGCTAAGGATGTAAAAAGAATTGAAGCAGTGCAAAGAAAAGCTACGAGGATGGTATGGGATTTACGTTACAAGACATATGAGGAGAGACTTGCTGACCTGCACATGTATACCCTGGAGGAAAGGAGAAACAGGGGTGATATGATACAGAGGTTCAAATATTTGAAAGGTATTAATCCGCAAACGAACCTTTTCCGGAGATGGGAAGGCGGTAGAACGAGAGGGCATGAAATGAGATTGAAGGGGGACAGACTTAAGAAAAATGTCAGGAAGTATTTTTTCACGGAGAGGGTGGTGGATGCTTGGAATGCCCTCCCACGGGAGGTGGTGGAGAGGAAAACGGTAACGGAATTCAAACATGCGTGGAATAAACAAAGGAATCCTGTTCACAAGGAAGTGATCCTCAGGAGCTTAGCCTTGAATGGGTGGCAGAGACGGTTGGGAGGCGGGGCTAGTGCTGGGTAGACTTATACGGTCTGTGCCAGAGCCGGTGGTGGGAGGCGGGGCTGGTGGTTGGGAGGCGGGGATAGTACTGGGCGGACTTATACGCAGTGTTGCCAGGTGGGCGGTTTTACTGCCCAATTGGGCGGTTTTCCGCGACCCGCCGCGGGTAATTTTTGCCCGCGGCGGGTTGCAGTTTTTTGGGCTTTTTTTTTTTATTTTGGGCGGTTTTCCGGCGGTTTTTTCGGCTGCGGGGGGCGGGGTTAGTGACGTTCTGGGCGGGGCCGGTGACGGCAGGGTTGATGACAGCGGGGGTGTCAGGGGCGGGGTTTGGGCTGTTTTTAGGCTGGATTGGGTGGGAAAAAATTTTTCCACCTGGCAACCCTGCTTATACGGTCTGTGCCCTGAAAAAGACAGGTACAAATCAAGGTAAGGTATACACAAAAAACTAGCACATATGAGTTTATCTTGTTGGGCAGACTGGATGGACCGTGCAGGTCTTTTTCTGCTGTCATTTACTATGTTACTATGTTTTAAGTTCCATAGGTTTCTATGAAACTTTGGAAGGCTAAGTGCTTTGAAAATATGCCTCTATGGCCTCTAATTTCTAGGCTTTTGGTTTGCGAAAGGTTGGCTGTCTTTTCTATAAAAAAAAAAAAAAAATCACAGAAAGTCATCTTTCTTGCCAAAACAAAGGGGTAGGGCAGCAAGTGTTAGCAGAGGTGTAATATGGGTTATGCTAGAAGCTAAAGAGAAAAAAATCTGACCTAAGACCATAAAACTCAAAATACAGTGTACATATTGAGGAAGAAGCAAAGTACAAAACTGACCACCACTCCATCTCTTACACTGAATTTCGAATCCTGTATATCTAAAATGACCAAAACCAACACATTTATTAAAGAAGCAGAAACAGACACAAACAATATGGCTGGCATTAGGACCCCAGGTGATTAAACATGTTGTAATCACATGCTCCAAATTACATTTATAGCCATATTTTTCAATCTGTATTTACAAAGATGGCTTTGATACAGATGATCTAATTTATTCACTGGCACCAGAATTGCCTAAAAAAAATAATAAAAAAAGGCAGCTTACCTTTCCAAGATATTCCAACAGTTAATGTTTCTTTTTCGCTATACACATATTTTTTCGGTAAAAGGTGGGGATTATTTCTCTTCTTGAGGCTTCTGACATCAAGAACTGAGTGCTTTAACCGTGAAAAGAATGTCTTTCAAGCGCAAAACGAAACAAAGCAGGAAAATGGCTGGCTCTAGGACCAATGTACTCAAGAAAAAAATGCAGAATATGTTGGGCAAAGGGATAACAAACTAGCCCCTGCCCCTCCTTTTAATTATGCAAAATTTGAATATTATGTTAGGAACGTAATGTTCACGCATTCATTTTTTTTTTTTTTTTTTAAAGGAGAGGAATCCTTTTGTCTTCCTCCCCCCCACTGTGGTTGATTCCACCCTCTCTTACTATTCCGTATGTTTGCAGTAGCAAGAAGAGCGAAATTAGGCTCTCTCTATCCGGGGAGGGAGTAGGCAAACAGGAAGAGGATGTGGTTTGATTCTCGTCTCCATGAAATAATGTTCTATTTACAGCACAAACTGGTGTAGCAGACACAAAATTGTATGTTTGCACATCCCTTCTCTAACGGCTCCTAGATTTCATATCCTTACTATAAACTGCAATATTTTGGGAATAAAAATGCTTCCTACAATGCTAATGGAACAACTGTTGTCGAGGCTGGGAAGGGAGAGGAAGGGACTAATAAAACGTAGGGTGAAGCCATCTTTGAGGTTGGAAGAGAGCGAAAGTGCCATCTTGGATGCGGGAAAGGCAAATATTGTCATTCTTTAGGAGTCCACACTCGTTTGAAAGTTCTCTCACACTCTTTGAGCCCTATTTCCCCACACATCAGAGGTTCAGTACAAGATAAGTGAACTAATCTTGATCACTACTTTCATATAAGAGAAGCCTTAGAAAAGTAAACCAAGTGGTCCAGCCAGTAAGAAAAAATCTGAGCACACCTTCTTGCCTACTGCTTCCACTTGCCCTGTCATTTTCTTCTGCAAGTATTGCGTGGATGACAATTTTCAGCTCATAAAATTTATCCAAATTGCACCCCACTTTCTATTCGTTCAGAGGCCCCATAAAATACCCATGCTGCCTTCATTTATTTGAAAAGCGATACTACACAAATCATTCTAGATTTGTACTTAGATGTACTGTCTGAAAATCTCTCTTTGGCCTGCAATCTCACTTCTTGGCATGGTAAATCTCATTCTTTGAATGGTTCGCCCTTGGCATCTGTGAGACGAGCAAGATTTTACCAAACGAGTAATTAAATACCTGGGAATTCTTAGCTTCATCTGGACTATTGTTTATGCCATAATAGTTTTAGTTTAATGATTCTTAAATCATACCATTAATTTATTAAATATGAACTTCAAGACCAACACAAAAATGGTCAAAATAGGCGTTTAATTAAAAAAAAAGAGAGAGAGAAAGAGCAAGCAGTCGATTTCAACAGTCCTGTCCCTCTGAGGTTAGAGTGCCTATCTCTACCATCAGTCTTCAACAAAACGTGAAAACAGCAGAAACCACCAGACAGTTTTGCTTTATGGCAACGGTTTCCCAACTTTTCTCCTCGGTCTCATTCACGCTATTTGCTAAACGTTTTGCTCAGTAACCCCTTTCCCTACTCATTTTGTTCAATCTCTCCACCTATCCTGTCTAATAACCTACTTCCCGCTATTAGCGATTACATTTACAATCAGTTGCAGGCACAAATTACCAATAACCAAGGCTGCAATTATCGCGAGAACGCTCAATAGTACGGAAGCCGCACGGCTCAAAATAGCTCAGAAACAGCTGGGGAAAAACCATAAATACTGCGTTTCTCCACCAGCATCCCGAAATAACCAGAACGAGCACGATACCGGCCTCCTGAGCAAATAGTAGGACATGACAGCGAGTTTGAAGCGCACTAGTTCAGGAAACAAAAGAAAACAGCTAGTCCTGCCATCTTAGAAAGGAAGTGACGCTAAGGGTCGGAGGACACTTTTAAGTGCTGCACATTTCCTGTTTCCTAGCAACAACAAAAGGAAGTGTTCGCTTCAGTGCTAGGGGAGGGGGGAGCAAGGGAAGACAGTCTCAGAAACTAATTATTTAACGTAATAACTCTTATTAACTGCGGTATAATTAGATTAATTGCCGCATTTAATTAAAGACAGATTGAGTCTTGAATACTGAAAGGGTAATATTTTTCTTTATGTTATACTATATGGGACGGTTCCCCTCCCCCTTCTCAGCGTGCTATTGCTATGTTGATTGTTGATTATTAATTATTTTTGTTTGTACTATATGTTTTTGTGGGGGTCGCTCAGTGGCTTATACACGCTTTCAAAGACATCACACACACCCAAGGAAAGGAGAGATTCTCGTTATTTTTTCTTTGTTACTATTTTATCTTTATTATTTATTTTTGAGGACCTGTATTTAATTTTTATATATATTTCGTTCATAAGGGTGAACTCAGACGATCAGCTGATTTTTTTTATTGTAGCGGTTTTTTAGCGTTCCTTGCACCTCACTGGACTTTCCTGTGTCTTTCACAAGACACTTCTTATTTTGTTTTTGCTTTTTAAATAATTGTCGTTAAGTTTGGCTACAACAGGTAAGAAATAACTGTGTTTATATGTATGTATTTTATGTAATGCCTGTTTTAGTCGCGCTCAAGAGCACATACATGTTTATGTTCATATATATTTATATACAGACACTTGAAAATATGATATGGTAGGTTTGTCTATATGTATATCTATACTGTATAATTTTATTTTTATAGTTCTGATAGCATTGTAGTAATATACTAACATTATTTTGATATAGTTATGACTTGAGAGATAATTGTTTTATATTTATACATTAGGGATATGCACAATGCTGAGTGACAATTTGAGAACAAGTTATAACTTTATTTTAATGTTATATAACATTGATAGATTGCATAGTGCATTGGGGCCCTTTTACTAAGCTGTGCTAATAAATGGGCTTAATGTGTCCTTATGCGCGACTTTCCTGCACTAAGGGGCCCTTTTACAAAGTGCACTACTTTTAGTGGGTGTTTTTCCTGTGCTTTTAGGCCATCTCTTAGCTTGTCTGTCAAAAAGCCAAATTTCTATTTTTGGTAATAATGGCCAGGTATTAAGTCCAAAATTAGTGCCTGGCCATTTACTGTGTGAGCCCTTACCGCCTCCTATTTACTTGGCGGTAAGGACTCGTGTGCTAACCCCATGGTAATCGGGCAGTGTGCAGCAATGTGGCCACGTTGCTGATTTTCACCTGTTACCCCGCATTAGAAAATAGAAAATTATTTTTTACCATGGGAAACTGCGTGCGCCACCTTTGGAACTATCGCCTGGCTCCTGTGCTACCCCAGTGGTAGGGCCGATTTGGTGTGTGGTAACCTTATCGTGCTTTGTAAAAGAGCCCCTAAACCTATTTTTAGCATGGCCATCGAAAAGGGCTGTTTTATAATTGTTTAATATATTGCTTGTACTAATGTTAGCATTAGCATGTAGCCAAATTACCCCTGTGGTCATTTTTTGAAAAAAAAAAATAAAAATTACCGCAGGGGTACCCACCATCTTCTGTTTAGAAGGCACAAAGGGCTCCTGTATTGTGGATGCGCTAACCAGTTAGCGCAGCAGTAATGTCAGTGCACTGTTTTCCACCTTTGACATGCCCCCTCCAAAAAATATATATAGTGCACACAGATGGCAAAACTAACCCGGAACAATTTAGCACATCCTTCATTAGGCCATTTTTGGTTCATTAGGCGTGGTTTATAAAGCACCTAACACAGCTTAATAAAAGGACCCTGTATGAGGTGAAGTAATTTCATTTTTATATACTATTAACAGTATATGCAGCGTAGAAGGCGATATAATCAGGCACTCAGCTTTTTTGTGGTAGTGAGAAATTATAAAAACGAAACCACGGGCTGTTCCTGTCAAATACATACCTGTCAGCAGCCACAGGAAACCCAGGATCTCAAGCCACTAGCTCCAAGTTCCACTGGGAAAGCAGCAGGTATGTGGCACCCCAGGATATGGTACTGTTGAGTAGGGGAAGAGGAATCCAGGATCCCTGTTCCACATCCTTATTTGCAGTGGAAGAAACTAGCTTCACCAAGCCTCTCTTCCAGCTGGTAGGAGAGTGATGCTTACGTGCATCTCCCTCTTTCACTGGGCATTTTTAGTCTGATGATCTGAACTTCGCAATGTGCTATATCTTTGGAGACTGTTGTGCAGTATGTCATTAAAACCATCAGACTGAAGCTGCGTGGTAGAGGCCAACTCGGGTAAATAGGGTCTCTCCCTGTCATGAGGGGATAGGCCCTGTCAAGTGGGGATAGGGAAGGGGAAAAAGACCTGACAAGAAGAAAGAGAGGCTGCTTTTTGGGTGAGGGAGGCCATTAAACAAAAAAAATAGTCAGCTGGTAGTGAGTTGTTTATAAAATGGAATCCTGAAGTATAATTATTTTAAACCATGTTAACAACATGTACAATGCTGTACAGCACATGAAGTACCATTAAAGAAAGAGCATAGGGCCCTGTTTACTAAGCTGCGTTATAGGCGTGTTAGCGTTTTTAACGCATGTTAACCATGTAATGCACGTTAACTGTGTACGCGCCTACAATATCCCTATAGGCACCTACACGGTTAGCGCACACACTAATTGTAGACACGTTAAAAACACTAATGCGCCTTAGTAAACAGGGCCCATAGTGATCAGAAGTCAGAATATGCCCAGTTCCGGTGGTGTTTTAAAAATGGGTTTGCTGATGTAGAGCCTTTTCTAAAATACCTGTAGGAGGACATGTGTATGTGCCAGCATGTACAATGGGAGCATCCATTTTACATTAATAATGTGGAACAAAGCAACAGAGGAAATGAGAAATGCCAAGTTACACAAATAAGTGGTGGCACTTTTATGTGTATACAGCCATTTTGCAAACCTTCATATGTCAATACTGTTCTTTTTAATTTGGAGGGAAAATATACAACAGAGGATATTTAATCCCTCCTGTAAAGGGCTGGTCGAAACAGAGCACTTTTAAAGACTTGTATGTGATATACATATATAAATGCCACTGTTTATGCATTGAAATTGCAAATAGGGCTTCTAAAATAAAGGGATACCGTCTTACACAGAATTACATGGCACGGGCGGAAAGTAAGAACCGATCACATTTAGTGGATGCACAGGTGACATAAGTATATGTCTTCTGTCCTATCAACTTTGGCGTACCTTTCTGATTTTATATTTTAATCTGTTATTGTAAACCGGCTAGATCCTCTCATGTTGGAATTTGCGGTATAGCAAGTTTTAATCAAACATAAAATTTTCCCATCTACTGTAGTTATTACAGATGAACAAGAACATTGAAAATTCTGCTACCTGTGAAGTGCGGTCGGTAATAAGATTTTTAAATGCTAAAAGTATTCGTCCGGCAGAAGTTCACAGGCATATTTTTGAAGTGCAGTGAATGAGGGGAATGTGAGGAAGTGGTGTCGGTTGTTTAATGACAGTACAAATGTGCGTGACAATGAACTAAGTGGGTGCCCGTCTTTGGTCACAGGTGATTTGAAGAAAAATTGAATGCAAAAATTTGGGAAAACAGGTGATGCACGATTCAGAATTACACCAAAAATTTCCAGTCGTGTCTCGATCTCTGAACCATGAAATTGTTACGGAGCACCTCCATTACAAGAAACTTTGTGCCAGATGAGTGCCAAAATTTTGACACAATGAGAGGCACATGGTGGCTGCACTGACCTTTGTGGAGCATTCTCGTACGGAGGGTGGTGATTTTCTAAATCACATTGTCACTGTCAATGAAATCTGGATTGCCCACATCACACCAGAAAGCAAGCAGCAGCCTTCACAGTGGTGGTATACTGAGTCCCCCAAAGCTGAAAAAATTCAAGCAGACACTATCACTGCGGAAAATCATGGCTTCTGGGATCATAAAGGCACTTTCACATGGAATTCATTCCACAAGGTTCAACTATCAATACATGATGTCTGTTTAGTGGCCTTTACCCGGAGAAAAAAATCTCTGCAGAAGGCGGTAGAACTAGAGGACATGAATTGAGGTTTAAGGGGGGGCAGACTCAGGAGTAATGTCAGGAAGTATTTTTTCATGGAGAGGGTGGTGGACATGTGGAATGCCCTCCCACGGGAGGTGGTGGAGATGAAAGCGGTAATGGAATTCAAACATGCGTGGGATAAACACAAAGGAATCCTGTTTTGAAGGAATGGATCCACGGAATCTTAGCGGATATTAGGTGGCGATGCCGATAATTGGGAAACAAAACCGGTCCTGGGCAGATTTCTACGGTCTACGCTCTGATCGTGACTGAATAGATATGGATGGGCTGGAGTGTAAATTTTAAGGGATTTTGACATTAGCTTCAGAAGTTATTACAATAAGAGTGCTGGGCACACTTCTTCGGTCTGTGCCCTGAGAATGGCAAGGAGAAATCAAACTTGGGTATACATATAAAGTATCACGTACCATGTAAAATGAGTTTATCTTGTTGGGCAGACTGGATGAACCGTACAGGTCTTTTTCTGCCGTCATTTACTAGGTTACTGTGTAAGGCATATAGTGAAACACTAAAGAAGTTATGGTGGGCAATTTAGAACAAAGAACGAGGCCTTCTGTTGAGTGGAGTTTGTTTGTTTCACAATAATGCACATTCTCACACTGTCGATCTTACACACACATTACTTGAACATTTCAAGTGCAAAATTTTAAAACATCCTCCATATAGTTTCAGACCTTACACCAAGTGATTATCACTCTTTTCTCCATCTCAAGAAATATTTGGTGGTCCAGAATATGGGGAGTGACCAAGAAACAAAAGACATTGTATAGGACTGACTAAGAGGCTTGGCAGCAACTTTTTTGACAAAGGCATACAAAAGCTGGTCCCATAATATGAGAAGTGTCTTAATTTACAAAGCAATTATGTGGAGAAGTAGTTTAAAGATATGTACCAACATGTTACAAAAAAGGAATTTTTTAAAAATTTATTAAACGCTTTTTACACCTAACCGATACTTACTTTCTGGAAGCGCCTCGTATGTCAGCTTATTTTTCAAGGTAAGTACTGGTCTGTTTTATTATCTTGGATGTGGACAGATTCATAGTGTGCAGTGATTGAAAATGGGTTGCCCACTTGTTGCAATATCATTAAGCATGTTGGGATTTTCTGAGCACACACATGATATTTTTAATATTGAGGTGATTATTTTAAGTAATTTGACCCCAACCAATCATTTATTTTTTAGTTGTATGTTTGAGGTTTGAGGATACAGATTTTGCTCCCAATTCAGTATTTATTGCTTCTAAAATAAGGGCCATAACATTGTGTTGACAGCATTCACAGAGTTATATGTGTCCTAACTTTTATATAATGCTAACAGTGCACACCTCTGCATAAGGTATAAATTTAATAAATTTTTTGTAGCATTGATAGTGTGCACAATGTTATATGAGGTAGAATTCTTTTCATTGTGATGGTGCTGTTTTACTGTTGTATTTCTTTAAAAATGGCAGTATAACGCTGTATGAGGTGTAATTTTATTTAACATTGACAATTGTGTGCAGTACTATAAAAGGTACAATTAAGTTTTATATATTGCTTTCAGTGAGCAGTACTGTACAGGGTATAATTACTATTTCATAGTGTACTGATTGTATGTGCAGCACTGAACAGTAATTTTATTTTTATATAGTGCAGATTATGCAGCACCGCATGAGGTACAATTATATTTACGTTCTGTACAGCACTCTGCATACTCAGTACGGTGAAATATTTATACTTTATACATTGCTGCTCAAGCTGTTAGCACTGTATATAATAACTATACATGGTACAGCACTGCATGTTCTGTTAATGGTTTATAAAATAATTGTACTTCATATACCATGGCTCACATTGTCATTGTTAAAATAATAGTTCTATCTTCTAGAATACTGTTAATTTTGTTAGTGCTACATTCAGATACAGTAGATATACTTTATAAAGTGCCATGCAAACTGTCAGAGCTGTTTAAAAATAGAAGTCATCTTTCAAAGGGTTTCAAACTGTTAAATGGACTCTGAGTGCTTACATTTAGACATCTAAAATTAACTTTCTAAAAAGTGCGTGGCTACAGGGGTGAAGTTATAATGGGCCTATCAGTGATTTTCAGCACCTATCACCAAACTTAGGTGCCCTTTTACTAAGCTATGGTAAAAGAGGCCATGCACTAGCAGTGGCAGTGTTTTTGTCACATGTCAGGGCCCCTTTTAACGCAGCAGGTAAAAAGCCTGAAAAAAGAAATGACCATATGGTAAATTTGCACTTGCTGCACGACCATTTCGGAGGGAGCTTTTACCCCCACCCATTAAGGTGGCAGTAAGAGATCCTGTGCTAACCTGGTAGTATTTTACAGGAAAATCCACTAGCGCCGGGGGTGGAACTACCGCTGGCACCTGCGTTGGGCTGGCGGTAGTTCAGGGTTGCTGCACGGCAGCCCTTTAGTAAACGGGCCACGTAAGGAAGTTAAGGTGCGGGACAAAATGAGCTTTTACTTCACCTTGATTAAATAAGTGCATACAGCATGTTCCCTTAAGTACATAAGTATTGCCATACTGGGACAGATCGAAGGTCCATCAAACCCAGTATCCTGTTTCCAACAGTGGGTACCTGGCAAGATCCCAAAACAGTACAATACATTTTATGCTGCTTCTCCTAGAAATAAGCAGTGAATTTTCCTCAAGTCATTTTTATAATGGCTTATGGACTTTTCTTTTAGGAAGCTATCCAAACCTTTTTTAAACCGCACTAAGCTAACTGCTTTTACTACATTCTCTTGCAAAGGATTCCAGAGTTTAATTGCACGTTGAGTGAAGAAATGTTTTCTCTAATTCGTTTTAAATTTACTACTATGTAGCTTCATTGCGTGCCTCCTAGTCCTAGTATTTTTGTAAAGAGTGAACAAGCGATTCATGTCTACCCATTCCATTCCACTCATTATTTTATAGACCTCTATCATATCTCCCCACAGCTGTCTCTTCTCTAGGCTGAAGAGCCCTAGCCGCTTTAGCCTTTCCTCAGAGGGAAGTCGTCCCATCCCCTTTATCATTTTCGTCGCACTTCTCTGTACCTTTTCTAATTCCACTATATTTTTTTTGAGATGCAGTGACCAGACTTGCACACAATATTCAAGGTAGCTTCTGTCTAACTCCTGATACATTCTTTAATCGTGTCTCATCTTGACTGTTGTAACTCTTCTTTATGGTCTATCTCAATATCAGCTTCGTAGGTTACAACACAGCAGTTAGAATTGATTTATGGTGCAAAAAAATATCACAGTGCCTCTGATCTTTTGCTAAAAGAACACTGGCATCCTATCTTTTATAGGATCCAGTTTAAAATCATTATTTTTACTCATCGGATTTTGCATTCTGGTCTCCCATCATTTCTTTTTAGTTTCCTTATTCCTTATACTCCATTGCTCACTCTTTGTTTTGCCAATCTACACTCACTGGTTGTTCCTTCTTTCTTGCAAATCTGCTCACATTCTGCAAGTTCCTTTTGCTTTAGTGTAGTTGCACCCACATTATGGAATTCTCTTTCTTTAGATCTCTGTTCTGAATTAACATTTTAAAAATTCAAGGCATTATTTAAAACACACAGTTTTTCGTTGTAACTTATTCATTGCTATCATAAGTTGTCTCCATTAACTATGTAGGATGTTACCCGCTATGGAATCACTTCCTTTGTACATAAGCACCGCCATACCAGGAAAAGACCAAGGGTCCATCAAGCCCAGCATCCTGTCTCCGACAGTGGCCAATCCAGACTTCAAGAACCCAGCAACCCCCCCCCCCCCAAAAAAAAAACAAACAAACCTTAATTCTTAATAATGTTCAATGGACTTTTCCCTCAGGAATCTGTCCAAACCCCCTTTAAATTCCGTAAGGCCAGCAACGAGTTCCAGAGTCTAACTACACGCTGAGTAAAGCAAAACTTTCTCCTATTTGTTTTAAATCTACCATATTCTAGCTTCATCTTGTGTCCCCTGGTTTTGTTGTTTAAAAGTGTAAACGAACGCTTCACATCTGTCCGCTCTATTTCGCTCATTATCTTGTAGACTTCTATCATATCATCCCTCAGCCGCCTTTTCTCCAAGCTGAGGAGCCCTAACCTTCTCAGCCTTTCCTCATAAGGAAGTCGTTCCATTCCCTTTATCATTTTTGTCGGCCTTCTCTGCACCTTTTCTAATTCCTTTATATCTTTTTTGAGATGCGGCGACCAGAATTGGATACAATATTCTAGGTGCGGTCGCACCATGGAGCGAAACAACAGCATTATAACCTTCTCGTGTTTGTTTTCCATCCCTTTCCTAATAATACTCAATATTCTGTGCGCTTTCATAGCTGCCGCAGCACAGTGAGCAGAAGTTTTTAACATCTTATCAACGATGACTCCCAGATCCCTTTCTAGGTCTGTGACTCCTAACGCGGAACCTTGCATGACATAGCTGTAATTCGGGTTCCTTTTACCCACATGCATCACTTTGCACTTGTCAACATTGAACTTCATCTGCCACTTGCACGCCCAGTCTCGCGAGGTCCTCCTGTAATCTTTCACACTCCTCCTGCGACTTGACGACCCTGAATAATTTTGTGTCATCTGCTAATTTAATTACCTCACTAGTTACTCCCAT
The DNA here is from genome assembly GCF_901765095.1 of Microcaecilia unicolor. Classification (NCBI taxonomy): domain Eukaryota; kingdom Metazoa; phylum Chordata; class Amphibia; order Gymnophiona; family Siphonopidae; genus Microcaecilia; species Microcaecilia unicolor. The sequence continues at coordinate 110,822,318 of NC_044037.1, forward strand.
CTCTAGGTCATTTATAAATATGTTAAAAAGCAGCGGTCCCAGCACAGACCCCTGCAGGACCCCACTAACTACCCTTCTCCATTGAGAATACTGACCAATCCTACTCTCTGCTTCCTATCTTTCAACCAGTTCTTAATCCATAGTAATACCCGACCTCCGATCCCATGACTCTCTAGTTTCCTCAGGAGTCTTTCATGAGGCACTTTGTCAAACGCCTTTTGAAAATCCAGATACACAATATCCACCGGCTCCTCATTGTCCACATGTTTGTTCACCCTCTCAAAACAATGCAGTAGATTGGTGAGGCAAGACTTCCCTTCACTAAATCCGTGTTGACTTTGTCTCATCAGCCCATGTTTTTGTATGTGCTCTGTAATTTTATTCTTAATAATGAGGCAGAGGCATGACTTCCCTTCACTAAATCCGTGTTGACTTTGTCTCATCAGCCCATGTTTTTGTATGTGCTCTGTAATTTTATTCTTAATAATAGCCTCTACCATTTTGCCCGGTACCGACGTCAGACTCACCAGTCTATAATTTCCCGGATCTCCTCTGGAACCTTTTTTAAAAATCGGCTGAACATTGGCTACCCTCCAGTCTTCTGGTACCACACTTGATTTAATGGATAGATTGCATATTACTAACACTAGCTCTACAAGTTCATTTTTCAGTTCTATTAATACTCTGGGATGAATACCATCAGGTTCTGGTGATTTACTACACTTCAGTTTGCAGAACTGACCCATTACATCCTCCAAGTTTACAGAGAATTTGTTTAGTTTCTCCGACTCGCCTGCTTGAAATACGCTTTCCGGCATCGGTGTCCCTCCCAAATCCTCCTTGGTGAAGACCGAAGCAAAGAATTCATTTAATTTCTCCGCTACGGCTTTGTCTTCCCTGATCGCCCCTTTAACCACTTTGTCTTCCCTGATCACCCTTTAACACCATTTTCGTCCAGCGGCCCAACCGATTCTTTAGCCAGCTTCCTGCTTTTAATGTATCTAAAAAAAATTTTTACTATGTATTTTCGCTTCTAACGCTAACTTTTTTCAAAGTCCTTTTTTGCCCTCCTTATCTCCGCTTTGCATTTGGCTTGACATTCCTTATGTTTGATTTTGTTACTTTCAGTTGGTTCTGTTCTCCACTTTCTGAAGGATTGTTTTTTGGCTCTAATGACTTCCTTTACCTTATAGCCACGCAGGCTGACGTTTGGTCTTTTCCCCCCTTTTTCTAATATGTGGAATATATTTGTCCTGTACCTCCAGGATGGTGTTTTTAAACAGCATCCACGCCCGATTCAAGTTTTTTTACCCTGTGAGCTGCTCCTTTCAGTCTTTTTTTCACTGTTTTTCTCATTTTGTCGTAATCACCTTTTCTAAAGTTAAACGCTAGTGTATTTGATTTCCTAATTGATCATATTATGATCACTGTTATCAAGTGAGCTCCAGTAATGACTAAGTCTAGTATTTTTCCTTCTCTTGTTGGCTCCTGAACCACAGCTGTTCCATGAAGCTGTCCTAGATTTCATCAAGAAATTTTATCTCCCTGGCGTGTACCGATGTTATATTAACCCAGTCTATATGTGGATAATTGAAATCCCCCATTATTATTACATTGCCCATTTTATTTGCTTCCCTAATTTCCTTTGACATTGCTGTCTCTTTTCACTCCCTCCACTCCTTTTGTATCTTAGCATGATTATTAATCTGACTCCTTAAATCCTTCCCTTTTT